>NC_133002.1:46296550-46597116 GCF_048564905.1 Vicugna pacos
TCCAGGCAGGGGACTGGGCAAGACAGGACCAGGGCACTGAGAGGACGCCGAGAGCCGGGGGAGGGGAGGGCAGGAAGCGAGGCCCGATCCGAGCCCCGGCCACGGGCGGAGAAGCCCGCGCTTCTCCGAGCCGTCAGGCGCAGTTCTCGCCCGCCGCCGGAGGGGGCGGCGGGGCCAGTGAGCTCTGCGCCCCCGCCTCCCGGCCGCCGTCCTCCCGCCCTCTCCTTGGCTCCGCTCCCCGGAGGCCGGGGCGGGGGCGCCGGCGGGGCTGGGCCGCAAGCTCGGGGGAGGAGGCGGCGGTTCCCGCCGTGGTCGAGCCTCTGCGCCGGGCTCCTCCGTGCGCGTCGGGGTGGCTGGGCGGTAGCGGCGCCTCTGGCCGGGGTGGGTGGCTCGGGGGCGGGGGGCAGGCCAGGCCGCTTCTCTCCGGCTGCTCTCCCGCCTAGGCGGGCGGGGACGGTGTCGGGAGCCCGAGAGGGGGGCGGCGGGAATCCGGATCCGGTCCCCGGGGGCGGTGCGGCCGCTGCGCTCCGGGGCCCGCGGCGGCTGCGCTGCGTCCGGGTCCCCGCCGGGTTGCGGAGGCGGGGGGAACCGGCCGGGGGGAGCGGGAGGAGGAGACTGCGGCGCGTGCCCGCTTTCGCGGCCGCGCGCGCCCTTTACCCGCCCTTCCTCCTCCCCCGCCCTCCAGCCTGGGGCCTCCCCGGGGCGGGCGCACAGTGGAGGAGGAGTTTTTTTTTTTTTTTTTTTGGCCGGCTGGGGGGAGGAGGGCGGAGGGCGGGCGCTAGTTGCACGCGGAGCAGGGAGCAGTCTCTCGCGTGGGCGGGGGAGGGCGCACGCAACGGAGCCGGGCTGTCGGGGCTGGGGGGCGGAGGGTGTTAGGAGGAATAGGAGGAGTGCATTCCCACCCTCTCCGACTCTAAGTCTATTAGGGTCTTGGCTGGGTCTCTCCGAGAATGTGGACTTGTGTCTCCCTCCCCTTTCGGAGGAGGGAGGGATAGACTGCTCCTCACCTCTCAGCTCGCCTGAGTAGGGACTGGTGTCTCTTCTAAAGGGTGAGGTGGCTTTGACCCCGGCTTGCCCGGCCGGCACGATCGAGGAGGTGGCTGGACGGCTGGAGAATGAACGGAGAGGCCGACTGCCCCACAGACCTGGAAATGGCCGCCCCCAAAGGCCAAGGTAAGACCACCAGCCTCAGCCCTCTTGAACTTAAATCCTCTTCCCACTATGCTGTCTGCGGGGCCCACTCCCTTCTAAAAGTTTTATCCAGTCTGTATTTTCTGAACTGAGATGAGAGGGCGCATCATGAGTGTTAAGAGCCAAACATTCCTTATAATGGGGATTTGGCTAAACCCAAATTATTTGGCCTTGAGCCTATAAACTGTATTTTTCACACTCCACTCCCCCACCCCACCCCACCCCACCATTTAGAGAGAGAGAAGGAGGCCTGTACAAACCTTCCTTCTGGGGTTCCGAGTCAGGCTGAATGTGTCCTGGGCAATGTCCTGGAATGGAAGGATGAGTAATATGGAGAAAGGGGGAGATGAGAGGAATTAGAAAAGTTCTTCAGGTGTTTTATTATTATTAAGAGGACAAGGGTTTTAGTGAGGCAGGTCAGAGAGAAAGGGTGTTTTGGTAGTTTGAGGCCCCAAGCCATGGGAGATACACACTAACTACACCCTGCCCCACCCAGTGGGGATCCAGGATGTAGGGCAGCGGTGTGTAGGGTGAATCCAAGCATCTGGCAATGCCTGTGGGACATGCAGAGGAAAGAGGATGATGGGTTCATGTGACCTGTCCTGCGGAAACCCTGGCCCAGGTTACCAGATGTAAATGCAAATGAAGAGCCCTTTTGACTCCTGGCCTTGGCTAGCTGTTCTCCCAGCTTACCTGCCAGGGTAGCCACCCTCCAGAGAGGCCTCACTGGAGCTGCATTTCAGTGGCTGGAAATAGCTGGTTCAGACTCCATTTTTTGCCTCCATGGGGAGTTGGGCTGAGAAGACAACTTAGAATTTGGGGTCTCCCTGAAGCAGGGCCCTGGGAGCCTTTGCCCACCTACCTGCCTTGCCTCACAGCTGCTTTGTATGGTTCTTCCAATTTCTATTCCATTTTTCTTACTTGCCACAAATTCTCCTTTGGTCTTCCTTGAGAGGGAGGGTGAGATGATGGAATATATGTGTCTCTAATGTTAGTTTCCAGTTGTGCTAGAGAGAAACATCTGCCTGGGTTCTCATTACTGCCCACACCTTATCCTCAGTCCTTGCACATTTAGGGTATCCACCTAGAACTTGGATCAAATTTAGCTTCACATTTAGATGAGTTGCCTCTCTGCTTCCCTCCCCTGTCCGATAAGCTGGTTGTTTTCCCACAGGGTCCCAATTTACTGTAGCTTCCTTTTCTGCTCTTCCCTACAATTAATTGTGGCCCAGGCAGCTTGACATGTTAGAAATGATAATAGCTTAGAAGTTAGGCAGACTTGAGTCCAAGTCTGGTTTTCTAGGTATAATGCTGTTTGGATTGGAGTCCCTGCTCCAGTCCATATGGCCACAGTTTGTCCAGGCCATGTCTTATTTGTGCCTTCAGATGGGAGATAACCAGGGTCTGGGATGCTCTGGGAAGGAAGGGTTGAGTGCTTCAGGACTGGGGAACAGATGGGAACTAGCACGAGCCAGGCTTGATGGCCTTTCTTACCCTTCCCCAGACCGCTGGTCCCAGGAAGACATGCTGACTTTGCTGGAATGCATGAAGAACAACCTTCCATCCAATGACAGCTCCAAGTTTAAAACCACCGAGTCACATATGGACTGGGAGAAAGTAGCATTTAAAGACTTTTCAGGAGACATGTGCAAGCTCAAATGGGTGGAGATTTCTAACGAGGTATCTGATCCCCCCTTCCTGATATATTCAAACATGCATCTAACACATATCTTTACCTGAACCTTCCTTGTGGGGGAGATGAAACAGAAGTCTAAACAGGAAGGAAAGAGACCAGGCGAGGTGCTCATGTGGTCGCCCTTGTGCATTTTGGGAGGTGGCACGGTTGACAACCCCGGCCAAGACTTCTCAGTTCTGCCACTTTCTAGCTGTGTGGCCTTGAATACTTACCGTCTAGGAGCATCTGTCACCTGAGCTGTTCTGGGGATTGAATGAGGTGCTGGCATGGACAACCATTTCGAGGTCAGATGGTCACCTTGTTGCCGTCCTCTGGTGTGTACTGACTGCCTGGGCCTCTGCAGTCAGCACGGGCCAGTGTCCGGGTGTCTGCCTGGGTGTCAGGGCTCCTGAGTGGTGTGGCTGTTGGCCTCCACCCCTCCTTTGATAACTGCAGTCCAGTGGAAAGTGGAGAAGGCCCACGGGAAAATGAGGGTATGCTCCTGAGTGGTGTTCCACTCTTGGGAACGGCCCCTTCCACTCACCTCCCGTTTTCCTCCAGGTGAGGAAGTTCCGCACATTGACAGAGTTGATCCTCGATGCTCAGGAACACGTTAAAAATCCTTACAAAGGCAAAAAACTCAAGGTGAGTTTCCAGGAAGAGGAGCCCGAGGGGTTGGAGAGGCAAGGTCCAAAGAACAGATGGTGTCTGACCTTCACCGTGTCCTTATCCCTCCTTCCAGAAACACCCGGACTTCCCAAAGAAGCCCCTGACCCCTTATTTCCGCTTCTTTATGGAGAAGCGGGCCAAGTACGCGAAACTCCACCCTGAGATGAGCAACCTGGACCTGACCAAGATCTTATCCAAGAAGTACAAGGAGCTGCCAGAGAAGAAGAAGGTGGGGGGAGGGGGGCTCAGGTGGGGGGCGGGTAAAGGCAAGGAGCAACTAGTGTGGTGGAGGTCATCTGCTAGGGGTGGCGAGGGCTTAGAGGGACCTGGCATCAGAGATGTGGGTGGGTTGGGTGAGCAGCATAGGGTCTTGGGCGGCCACATCTGGTCACCCTATCCCAGGCCCACACACTGTTGGGCTCAGGCACTGCCGCAGGTGTAACCCAGACAGCGCTTGGACCAACCTCAGGCAACCATAGTGTCCTTTCACACACACGTCCTCACTGTTACACCTGCACGCCATTCACTCCTGACGTTTCCTGACACAATCTCGTTTGATGCTCGTATTATCCTAATTCTGTGGGCAAAGAACTGAGCTGTAGGGGGGTGTCATATCCCAGATCACAACTAATGTCGCTAAAGCAGGACACTGGTTCAGTGGTCTAGGCTCTTCTCGCTGCCACGTCCGCAGGTTAGAATGGTTTCCTTCCCCTTGCACGCGTCCCTTGTGGTCTTGTACTGTCCCAGAGCATCAGCCATTAACCTTGAGCAGAGGTTGCCCCAGCCTCCCAGGCAGGGGTGGACACAGTCGAGCACAGTGAGGTCACACGGTCCCTCGCAAATAGGCAGTAAAGCACTGGAGGAGCCTGCAGCTGGGACCCAATTGAGATGAAGCAGGGAGACAAACATGCACACAGAGGAGATGCTGCACGGTAGAATGGAGCCAAGGGGAGATGCTCGTGAGGGACAGTGCGAGAGAGACAGAGTTGCATGCAGCCAGCTCTCAGAGGGCACTGGCCGGCCATCGCACTGGGAGTAGCCCTTTTCCTGGTTTGTGTGCCCTGGCTGCAGGCTCACACACCCTCATTCTCTATGCCCAAAAAGGAGCTAGCTTGGCTGGGTAAAACCAGCCTTCTCAACTGCCGCCTGAGCCGAGCTGTAGTATGAGTTGCTGGAGTTCTTAACTCCGTGATGGGGAGGTTGCGGAGCTGACTGCACACAACACCCAGACATCCTCCTGGGATGGGAGGAAGAGGCAGAGGGTCTCAGGACCAGGGAGGGACAGAAGAAACCACATGGTAGAGTGGACAGGGTGCCAGCCTAGGGGACGTAAGCCTGTTCTCCTGGACGACTGAATTGCTGTGCACGTGCCCTGCGGTAAGTCACATCAGTTCTCCAGGTCTGGTCTTTATCTGAGGTGCAGAGGGTGAGCCCGACCTGAGTGGTGCCTTCCAACTCTAAAAGCTGCCGTTTTGTGTAAGGAGGGCTGAGATCGGGGCAGCGGAGGCTGGGCTCTGCTCCCAGTTTAATGCAGGAACTCAGAGGAAAGTGGGGCTGCCTCTCTTCCTGCTCCTGGTGCCTCTTTTGTGAGAGGCAGGGGTTGTGCTCAATTGCCATGAGCCCCTGGCCTCCACCAGGGCTGTCTCTTGTGAATCTGGGAAGACAAGGGAGAAAGGAAAGATGGACCTTGAGTGGGAACCAGGACTGGAGGTAGATAAGGAAGAGAAAGGGGCAGATGGAAAAGGAAGTCAAAAGAGTGAGGAGTGTGGAGAGGCAGTAAAGACGCAGGGAAGGAGTCAGGTGATGGTGGGAGGGAGGGCAAGGCTGGTAGAAGCAGGTGCAGGAGAAGGAGGGAAGTCTGGCAGCAGAGGAGAACGCCTGGGGGATGGGAGCCAGGGAGCCGAGAGCCTGAAAAAGGGATTGGAAGCAGGGAAGAAGGTGATGACCAAGTAAGTGGCAGGGGGAATTGTGTCAGAATTTTTAAGGAGAGCCAGGGACCCTAAGGTAGCAGATGGGGAAGAAAGCCCAAATTCAAGGGACAGATCTATTGGGATGTGATTTGCATTACAAGAATTCACTTCAGCGCACTCTCCTCATGCCTTGGAAGCAGGACTCAGCCTGCCCCTGGCCCTATGGGCTGACCAGTATTAGCTGCCACAGACATAGGAGAAGAGAGCGGCAGGCAAGGCCTACACCTTCTCCTGACTCCGTTTCATTCTGGGAGTTTCCTGGTACTGGGCAAAGGTGGAGGGGTAGTTTCAAGGGGAGTCCCAGTCCCGTCAGTGTTTGTCAAGTAACTGAGTAATGCCATGACCCCCTTTTGGGTCTCTCCCTTGCTTAAAGGGAGGGGATAAGACACAGGATGGTTTCTGGGAGACCCCCTGTAGCTCCCACTGTCTGGTCCTGAGCCAGCAGTCTGGACTACAGTTGAGTCCTCCCCCAAACCCCTGGAAGGCAGGCCACCAGCCCCCGCCTGCTCAGGACATCCGTGCACGTCACTGACTGGGAGGTGAAATAGCTAGCAAGGAGGACTTCGTGGTTTTTGTAGCTTAGTCCTTGAGTCATGGATGACCCCCGTCCCCTCCTCCCCCCAGATGAAATATATTCAGGACTTCCAGAGGGAGAAACAGGAGTTTGAGCGAAACCTCGCCCGATTCAGGTAAGGCAGTGGAGCCCAGAGGAGGGAGCCACAGGACACTGGGTGTGGCAGGAGAGGGTAGCACTGACCAGAGCCTGGAGCTTGCCATCCATGAGGGTCATGTGGACCCTAGTAGCTTTAGGCTCAAGGGCACGGACAGACAGGAAGCCACTGTCCCACTAGGCCCCAGTTGGTAGGCCTGGGAGCCTTGGTGGGCGGGGCAGCTAGCTGGGGTCTGCCCTGGCAGGATCCCCCTCCACCCACTGATCGTTGCTCCCCACGCCCTGGCTAGGGAGGATCACCCTGACCTAATCCAGAATGCCAAGAAGTCGGACATCCCTGAGAAGCCCAAAACCCCCCAGCAGCTGTGGTACACCCATGAGAAGAAGGTGTATCTCAAAGTGCGGCCAGATGTGAGTGTCCGGCCAGGGGGTGGTGTGGAGCGCACGGCGGTGGCAAGGGGGGAGCCGCGCCAGGTCGGCCGGGCACGGTGCAGGGGGAGCAGGAGAGGAGGCCCCTCCCCAGGGGTGGGCTGCATGGACAGGGCCTGGGCCAGCTGGCGTGCGAGCGAGTGCGTGCGTGTGTGAGCCTGTTCCCTTGCACCCAGGCGGGATGCCCCTCCCTCGCCTCTCTGCCTTCCCCTCCTGGCCTGTGGGGGACACTTGAGTGACCTCCTGTGGCCTGAGGGGGCGGGGGCCTTTGTGCCCCCCTCCCCCTCCCCTCCCCTGGCTGCCTGTGTGTGTCTGACGGCTTTTGGTTTGCAGGCCACTACGAAGGAGGTGAAGGACTCCCTGGGGAAGCAGTGGTCTCAGCTCTCGGACAAAAAGAGGCTGAAATGGATTCATAAGGCCCTGGAGCAGCGGAAGGAGTACGAGGTTAGGCTTCCGCTGCGCTCCTCCCCATCCGGCTCTTCACGAGCGCCTCTGCCCTCCGACTCTTGCCTCCGCACTCTGCGGGAGGCAGCCACTCCCCATCCCGCCACTGAGGGAGGGGCCTTCTGGGCCCCTCACCTCTGCCCCTACCTTCCCCGTCCCCTGTACCCATGAGATCTCAGGCTAGGGCAGGGCAGGGCACCATGTCTCGTGTGACACCGCAGACACACGGCCACCCCCCAGCTTTGCTCCCTGCCTCCCCTCCCCAGCGGCTCTCCCCCCTCCCCGGCCCCGGCTAACCCCACACCCCGTTGCCCTCCATCCCTCCCCCACCTCACTCTGCAGGAGATAATGCGTGACTATATCCAGAAGCACCCCGAGCTGAACATCAGTGAGGAGGGCATCACCAAGTCCACCCTCACCAAGGCCGAACGCCAGCTCAAGGACAAGTTTGATGGGCGACCTACCAAGCCACCTCCGTGAGCGCTGCCCTGGGGCGGGTGGGCGAGTGGGCAGCTAGGGATCTGGGCTGGTGAAGGACCTCAGACCCGGCTCTGGAAGTAGGAGGCCTGCTGCCCTGGGCCGCCCCAGTCACTCAGGGATGCTCCTCCCTTGCCGCCCATTGTGACAGGAACAGCTACTCACTGTACTGCGCAGAGCTGATGGCCAACATGAAGGACGTGCCCAGCACGGAGCGCATGGTGCTATGCAGTCAGCAGTGGAAGCTGCTGTCCCAGAAGGAGAAGGATGCCTACCACAAGAAGTGTGACCAGGTAAGCGGTGGCAGGAGCCAGCCCCGGAGCAGGAGGACTCCTGGAGAGCTTTGGGGGTTTGAAGCATGAAGTCTGACCCCTGAGCAGAGGTTTCACGCTTGGTGTTGTACTAAGTTTAGCATCTGGGTGGATCAAGGCAGTCTCAGGCCTCGTGTTTACTGTCTGTGGAGGGAAACTAGGCCCTGTCTGGGTTCTGGATGGTTTGCTGAGGGGTACTGTTCCCAGAGCACTGGAGGGTCTCCAGGGAGGCTGCCCCCAGACTCACTCTGACTCTCCTTCCTTTCTCAGAAAAAGAAAGATTATGAGGTGGAACTGCTCCGTTTTCTAGAGGTGAGTGTTCCTCTGAGGAGGGCAGTGGGCAGAGAGCCCTGGGGGTGGGTGAGCAAGGCCCTGAGGGCAACCTGGGAGCATACTGGGAGGTCTTCTCTCCCACCAGAGCCTGCCTGAGGAGGAGCAGCAGCGGGTCCTGGGGGAGGAGAAGATGTTGAACATCAACAAGAAGCAAGCCACCAGCCCAGCCTCCAAGAAGCCCTCCCAGGAAGGGGGCAAGGTGGGCAGGGGCACAACCGAACAGGTGGGGGTGGGGGAGGTGAGGCTCCCCATCAGCACCCCATAGACCCCGGCCCTCTTTGCACCTCTACAGGGCGGCTCGGAGAAGCCCAAGAGGCCAGTGTCAGCCATGTTCATCTTCTCGGAAGAGAAACGGCGGCAGCTGCAGGAGGAGAGGCCGGAGCTCTCAGAGAGCGAGCTGACCCGCCTGCTGGCCCGCATGTGGAACGACCTGTCGGAGAAGAAAAAGGTCAGACCCAAGGGGCTGCTGGGCTGTTTGTCCTCCAGGGGCTGGCTGTACTTCCTCACCCTGCCCAGTGCGTGTGCGTGCGTGTGCCATGTGCGTGTGCGTGTGTGTGTGTGTGTGTGTGTAGTGAGGTGTGAGCCACAGGCACGTCTAGGCGCAGATGGTGGGGCTGGGAACCCAGCGAGCCGGAAGGCGGGAAGCTGTCAGCTGAGGGCTGTGGGCTCCCAGGAGAGCAGGGCGGTTGGCGGGTTGATCCCCTGGCTGGAGACATCTGCACCAGCCCACGCCTTGGCCCACCCCGCCCTAGCCAGTGAGGGAGAGCCTTCAACTGCTGGACGAGCCACGGGCGCCCCCTGGGGGTGGCTGGAAGACTGACGCTTCTGCCTTCCCTCCGCAGGCCAAGTACAAGGCCCGGGAGGCGGCGCTGAAGGCCCAGTCGGAGAGGAAGCCGGGTGGGGATCGCGAGGAACGGGGCAAGCTGCCTGAGTCGCCCAAGAGAGCCGAGGAGATCTGGCAACAGAGCGTCATCGGCGACTACCTGGCCCGCTTCAAGGTGATAGGCAGTGGGAAAGGGGTTGCTCTGCCACCACCCACGCAGACCTCCTCCAGCCCTAGGTGACCCCTCCCACAGCTGACACCCCCGTCTGTCCCCAGAACGACAGGGTAAAGGCCTTGAAAGCCATGGAAATGACCTGGAACAACATGGAGAAGAAGGAGAAACTGATGTGGATTAAGAAGGCGGCTGAAGACCAAAAGCGATATGAGGTGGGAAAGGGACTGCTGGCCAGCGTGGTGGGGCAGGGTGGAGCACCTCCCTCCACTGAAAACTCGGGCGTGCCCTTTTAGGGGCGCAGCTTTGCTCATTGCATGGGACTTGGAGCCAGAAGTTCCAGCTTGGGTTATGTGACCCTGAGCAGGTCTCTTAACTTCCTTTTCTGAGCCTCAGTCATGCATCAGTAAAATGAGGGCGAGGATACTAGTCACGTGAGGGCAACTATGAAAGCACTTTCAAATGGCAGTGACCACCGACACAGGTGTGAGTAGTTAAGAGGTTGCTCGCTGGCTGTGCCTCAGTTTCTCCTCCTTCCTGGGCTATAAAAGGAGACTCAGCTAAGGACTTAATGGCATGGGACAGGAGAAAGGATGAGTGTAACCTTTCCGGGTTTCCCCATAGAGAGAGCTGAGTGAGATGCGGGCACCCCCGGCTGCTGCCAATTCATCCAAGAAGATGAAGTTCCAGGGAGAACCCAAGAAGCCACCCATGTGAGTGTGGGAGCTGGACCCCACCCTAGGGGTGGGGGTCAGGGTGGGAAGGCTGCTTTGTTGGGATCCTGATCCTCCCTGCACCACTCCCGATTCCCAGGAACGGTTACCAGAAGTTCTCTCAGGAGCTGCTGTCCAACGGGGAGCTGAACCACCTGCCCCTGAAGGAGCGCATGGTGGAGATTGGCAGCCGCTGGCAGCGCATCTCCCAGAGCCAGAAGGAGCACTACAAAAAGCTGGCCGAGGAGCAGCAGAAGCAGTACAAAGTGCACCTGGACCTTTGGGTCAAGGTGAGGGGGCAGGAGACCCTAGGGAGGAAAAAGGAGGCATCATGCTGGCTGGTCTGCATTCATGATTTCATTCAGTATTTCAGCAGTCCTTCAGGGTAATTATTCCTGACAAAGATAAGGAAACCAAGACTCAGAGAGGTTAAGTAACTTATCCAAAGTCACACAGCTAATAAGTAGGAAAATCCAGATCAGACCATCAGACTGCCTTTTCCTCCCCTCACGTGGGACCGGGGAACCTCTCCTAGTCTCTGGCTCGGTCCCCAGCCTCTGAGCTCCTTCTGTGCCTTGCTTGAGCAGTCACATCTGTAAAGTGTGGAGAGTCACTTATGTCCTCCCCAGCCACCCAGGCTGATTGGCCAAGGACCCAAGGAAACAGTAGGATTTAAATGTTCCAGAACTTTGGTGAGCCGCAGACTCCAGGCTTGATATCCAGGTAGGAGTGATGAAGTCAGGCTACGGAAGTAATCATGGGGGGCTTCTCTTGAGTTGAGGGAGGCCCTGACTCTGAAGCCTCCATTTGGGTAGAGCAACAGGACAGACATGAAAACCAAGTCTTAGGACAGAGTGGCTTAGAAAAGGATTCAGGGCATCTTAAGCAGAAATACTGGAAGCTATGTTCTCAGATCCCTGGGGTTCTCTGCAGAGACCCAAGGTAGGGGGAGACTGGATGGGTGAATATGGGGTGGGGTTAAATGCTCAGCCCACTTCCTGGCACTTGGCCAGCATATTCAATCAGCAATAGTTTGGGTCATGTTCCAACCACCACCTCCTTCTCTGTCTCCCCCAGAGTCTGTCTCCCCAGGACCGCGCAGCATATAAAGAGTACATCTCTAGCGTGAGTCTGGAAGCAGGGTGGCATTGGGATAAAGTGGGGTTTGGGGGGAGTCTGGAACTAATGGCTACTCCCTTTGCCTATGTCCTCATCATCTCCTACAGAAACGTAAGAGTATGACCAAGCTGCGAGGCCCGAACCCCAAGTCCAGCAGGACTACCCTGCAGTCTAAGTCGGTAAGGAGACCATCCCACAAGGGAGGCCGGGATGGGGGTCTGTGGTGCCTGGAGTGGCATGGCAGGGAGCACTGATGTGCTTCCATCCCTCCCAGGAGTCTGAGGATGATGATGAAGAGGATGAAGATGAGGATGATGAGGAGGATGAGGAGGAAGATGATGAGAATGGGGACTCCTCTGAGGATGGCGGGGACTCCTCTGAGTCCAGCAGCGAGGATGAGAGCGAGGATGGGGATGAGGTGGGGTGGACAGGGCTTGGTGGGTAAGGTCTGGGAGGTGGGGGGGTACCCTGCCAGGATGGCCATCTGGTGACCACACATTCCTTGCCTCCCAGAATGAGGAGGATGATGAGGATGAGGATGACGACGAGGACGATGACGAGGACGAGGACAATGAGTCCGAGGGCAGCAGCTCCAGCTCCTCCTCCTCGGGGGACTCCTCGGACTCTGACTCCAACTGAGGCTCAGCTCCACCCGGGGCTCCCCTCCCCGACTGACCACCTTTGTTTCTCCCCCATGTTCTGTCCCCTGCCCCCTAGCCTCCCCCACTTTCTTTCTTTCTTTCTTTCTTTTTTTTAAACAAAATACGATGGGGGGGGAAGGCACTGGAGAAGCCCAGGCCAGAACTTTGTGTCCTCAGAGACATCAGCCCGGGGGGGCCCTCCAGGGAGCGCAACCATCAGACTGAGCCACCACTGGACCAGCCCAGCCCACCCCTCTTCTGCACTTGCGGTTCCGGCATGGACAATGGACCTGGAGTGGGATGGGGGGTGTCCCAAAGAGTCCAGTGAGGCCCCCTACATCTGCAGCCCAACCCAAGGGAGGGTGGAAGCTTGGGGAAGACCCATTTCTTCCCAGAGGGACTTGCTGCCTGAACCCTTACATTGGAACTGGAGGCAGGGAACATGTGGGGAGAGGAGGGCGGGTGTCTATGAGAAAATAGGCACCGCCTCATGGCCCTCTCCCCTGCCCCCCTGCAGGAAGGAGCTGCCTGGACCCACTCATGGGGGGAGGGGGCAGAAGTGTTTTTTATATATGTGTATATATTTTTTTTTTTAAGCTCTGAGCTGTCAACGAGACGTTTCCTACCGATCTCGGCTGCCGTCTCTGTTGTCATTTCTGGGAGAGGGAGGGTTTAGGGGGGTGGTTTGGGACTTTTTTTAAACGGTCTTGATGCGTGTGGAAAAGTATGTGTGTGTGTGTGCGTGTGTGTGTGGCCTGTACATAGCATGGGTGCACCTGTGGATGCGTGCAAAGGCACATGTGTATTTGTGTGTGTAAGAGAGAAGGGGAAGCCCACCTCAGTCTGTGAATCTGGTAAAAGGTTTGGTAAGGGCCAGGGAGACATTGGTCCTGGTGGGGATAGGCTGGGTGGCCCCTTTCTCCGTATCTTCTGCTTTGCCTAATCTTTGATTCAATTTTGGGAGTGTGCTGAAGCCACTCTGATGCTTCCTATACTCATTTCTCTTGGCTGGGGCCATATGACTGAGCTGCTGCTGGTTTCCAATATCCAGCAGGACAGTGGGGAGGGAAACAGACCAGGAAAACCTTAAAGCTTTGATTTGGTGGGAAAGGTCTCCACAGCTCATCTGAGAGTCACCTGGTCATCCTAGGCTCTGAACCTGGGCCCCAAGAGATGTGTTAGAAGTGCTTTACTTACACATCCCTCTTGCCTTTCCCCTTATCTTTCAGCTCCCCCACCCCATTTCCTTTTATTTCTCAGGTCTGCCCCCCCCCAATAGCCCACATCTGGGGAAGAGGCCTCCAAAAGCTGCTTTTGCAGCTGTCCTAACTCTTCCTAGCCATCCCCCAAATTTTGGTACCCTGATTCCTAGACTCTCAATAAGCCAAGCCACCTTTTCTCTGTGGGTTTAATTTTTGTGTGTGTGGTTTTTGATTAAACTTTGGCTTCTTTTTTTTTTTTTGAGCAATCATGTCAGTGACCTATTTAATTGGGGCTTTGTGCTTTTCTACCTTCCCCCTCTGAATGAAAGCCAAGGGATGGGGGAAAAATGGGAACTCTGCCTAGGTTGGGTAGGAAAGGTGGGTCCTGCTCCCAAAGGAAGGCAGACAGTCTGCTTTGCCTTGGACTTGGTGCTGGGGGTGGGGGGAGCTAAGGAGGGACACTCCCCACGCCCATGCCCCTTCCTTTGTCCTGATCCTGAGATTATGTACAGGGGTTCATAAGTTCTATTTCTTCCCAAGAGCCCCAGCAAAGAACCTTATTTCCCTGTTTGAATGCCCCTGTGCTGTTGTGTTTTAGTGGAATGTGTTTTCATTTAAAAACAACTTTGAACGGGGCACTTTTTTTCCCTCCTGTTTCAAAAATTAAAAAATTCTTACAGTACAAACAGCAGGGCTGGGGTGGGGTGGGGGTGTTGGTGCTGTAAGAGGTCACTCTGAGTGCATTTTGGCACTGGGATAGGATGGCTGGGGTGGGAGGACCCTCACCCCCCCCCCTTTTTTTTCTAGTATTTAAGGAGTGTTTTTGTAGGTTTCAACAACCACAACTTGAATTTGTATCATGGGAGGTGGGAGGGAATGGCTTAGAGGTGTCTGCCTAAGCTTAAGGCTAACTGTGGAAGTTTTGTTTTCCCTTTTTTTGTACAATAAAGTAAAAAACAAAGGTTTGACTGCTGTCTGATCACTGGATTAAATGAAGGGGGAGTGGTGGCAAGGGTGACTCAACAAGCTCAATATGGAAAGACCCTTGAAGCCAACTTGTTTGCCCCTTCTTTCTGGAACCATCTTCCTCTTTTCTAAAGATTCCATAAGTAACCTACCTTCACATTGTTTTGTGAAGTACTGTTTACTTGTACTTTCTTAATTCAGTTTGCTCACCTTGGATTTCCAGACCACTAAGGACTGAGAATTTGGAAGACAAACACATTCTTTTCTCCCAGAGTACACTGCCTAGAAAAATGGGGGTGGTGAACCATTAAGATCAGGGGTTCACCCTGGTCATGCTAGGGTTTATCATTGGGAATTGGAGTAACCTTCCCACCTCGAGTCTTCAGCCTCACCCAGGGTTAGAAATGATTTTCCTAACTCCCCAGACCTCTGATGGAAGTGAACTAAGCCAAGATGACTCGCTCTCTGTGGGTAAGGAAGCCAGCCTTTCCTGCACAGGCCTTAGCTGGGCTCCTGGAGTCACCAAGGGCTGAAGACCCAGGCCCATCTAAGACTTCTCCCTTCACCCCACACCTCTCTCTTATTCTTGGCCAAACTACTGAAAAGCTCCTTGGCCCTCATGGTCTCCCATTTCCTCACCTCTCACTCACCATTGTCCTGAAGTGACCCTGAGGTCACTAACATGCTCATCATTACAAACTCAGTGGACACTTGTCCGTCTCTTGATGTCTTGGTCCACTCAGTTGACATCGGCTCCTCCTTGTTATATCCTAGGTGTTCAGGTCAAAAGAACCTCCAATTATCACCACAGGTAACCATTACCAAAAGGGATATCTACAGAGACTGCTCTTCAAAGCTGAAGACTGTGTTGGGTAGATTTTAGTGTATTCTCTCGGATATCTTGCAGGCACCTCACACCTCAGGACTCCAAAAGATCACCCACCATCTAGTCATTCAATCTAGAAATATCAGCCTTGACTCCCTCCCTCTTCATCTCTTAATGAAAGGAGATGAAATTCACTCATCTAGACCTGCCCATTCCACTTCCTGTATCTCTCTTGAATCCATCTACCTGCTGCCATCCTCATCCTATTCAAGTCACCACCATTGCTCAACTTCTGCAAAGACCTAAAACTGGTCTTGCTGCTGGCATTCTTACCCCTACAGTCCATTCTGCACACAGCAACCAAAGCTGTCCTTTAAAAACAAATCAGATGACTTCTGCACTTATAGCTCACATGACCCTACAAGGCCTGGCCCCTGTTTCCCTTCTCTCACCCAACTCTTCCTAATCACTCACAATAATCCAGCCAAGGGATCTCCCTTTTGTTCCTCAAACACACCTACCACAGGGCCTTTGCACTTATTCTCTCTACCCAAATTTCCATTCCCCCAATACCACACGTATCTTGTTTTTCTCATCCCTCAGACGTAAGTTCAAATGTCCCCTCACAGGCCTTCCCTGACCACCCTCTCTAAAGAGACCTCCTCCTATACCTCCTTGTTCTGTTGTCTATCTCCCCAAATAGAAGACAACTTATCTGCTAATTCATTACAATAACCCCAGCACCTAAAATTGCCTGGCATACATTTGACACTCAAGCAACATTTGTTGGGGGAAGAGTATAGCTCAGTGGCAGAGCGTGTGCTTAACATGCATGAGGTCCTGGGTTCGATCCCTGGTATCTCCATTTAAAAAATGAAATAATACCTACCTACCTATCTATCTATGTATCTATCTATCCTATGAAAGAAAAAAGAAACATTTGTTGAATGAGTGAATAAGTATGGCCCACAAGGCCCTGTGGAATCTGGTGCCACTGCCGACCTGTCTGCTCAATTCCAGCTACACAAGTCAATGTTCCTCTTTACTTCTCTTCCTAGGTAACTCAGGGCTTCACTTAAAAGATCACTTTCTCAAGGGGGCCTTCCCTGACCCCCTGAGAAAAAGATCTCCATGCATTTGTCTTTTTCAGCAGCCTGGATGCCTTCACATTCAATCTTCTTTCTTCCACATTAGGCTTTGCTGAGCTGTAGGCACCACTAGGACAAGGTCTGCATGTCTCTCTGGCTCGTTGCTGTAACCCCAGGGCCTCACCCAGAGCCTGGACCAGCGTAGTCCTTAGCGTTTATTGACTAGTGCTAACTGTGGAGACTGGGCATGTGCCCAACGAGGTCACCACCACAGAGAAGCTCAGGCCAAGTGCCAAATGAATAGTACAGTCCAGTTTTAAAGGAGTTTGAAGGTGACCACGGGTGGAGAAGTGAGGCAGGATTTAGGTAAACAAGGAGACAGGAAGGCTTTGTGGGCATATCTAAATTCCTTAAGGCAGGATATACTGGACATATTCCGAGACTCAGAAACAGATCAGCATCATCGGAGTGGAGAATTCCTGATTCATGCTGTGGAGATATCTGAAGGCGTGGCCTCACTACTTTGCTCTAGACCCAAATTCAACCACCTTCTGAGAGTCCCCACCGTAACTCCAACATAACGTGACTGAACTTGTCATTCTTCTGTATCCTCACATCTCCTCCTCAGAGCTCCCCATTTTGATTAAAGATGTTTTCAGGATCTCTCCCTCCTTTACCCCACACACCTACTACTTCTAAGGTAAACAGACTCCATGCTCCAGAATGATCTACTTAAAAGCCATGTCTGGCCAAATGATTCCCCTTAAATTCCCCTTCAGGACTCCTCATAGCCTGGAGAGTTAAAGCCCAGAAACTCCTCAGGACACCGTTGGTCCTGTATGGTCTGACCTGCTTACATCCTGCTGCTTCCCTACCCGTTCCTATGAGCCCAGACTTCTGGGCAACTCACTTCTGAAGCTTCTGTTTGAGATGTCTAGTGCCTTCTTGGACTGCTTTGACATGGTTCAGCCCCTACTATGAGAAGCCTTTCCTGACCAACTCTTTTACATCATTTGATCCCTCCTCCTGGCCACCTCTGTCCTCTATGCTTATCTCTCCTATTTTTAATCACACTGTTTGGCAATACTTTCTTACAGGTCTGTCTGCCCCACAAATTGTGAACTTCTTGAGGAAATACAACTGTCTTATTTTATATTTGCTTCCCAGCACTGATGCACGTAAGAATTCTTAACAGCACACCCTAAGAACAGCAGCTAAGATTTACCAACACTCGCACTGAGCTAAGAGTTTCACATGCACTGACTTGTCAATCCCCACAACTTAATGAAATAGGTACTATCACTACGGCGGGTGACAACAGAGGAAACTGAGGCAACAAAGAGCTCATTTGCCCAAGTTTATTTGTCAGGTTCACAGATTTAAATTCACATCTGCTTCCTGGTCTAAATCACTTAGGTCTATTGCTTCAGTAAGTGTTTGCTGAAGGCTAGAGAGTCAATGATGGTCCCAAAGTATATGATTTAAGCCTTTTCTAGTTTAATCTTATCTTGTAAGGGAAGAGGGCTGTCATACACTAGTTCCAGGACTCCAGAGAGTAACCGAAATGGAAGTGCCAGTTCAGGCATCTACTGGGGCTGGGAAAGGCCCTTTGCTCCAGAAGGTAAAGAGGGCCTGTGAGACCGCGCGGATATGGGCACACCCTGGGCAGTAGCACTGGGTCGGAGGAAGGGTCTGGCCAGTGCCCGGCAGGCTGTGAACAGGAGAGGTGGGGGGTCTAGCGTGGGTTCCGGAAGCAGGAAAGGAGAGCAGGTGTGGGATCTAAATTAGGACGAGGGCTGGGAGGGCGCTCGGCTCAGAATGGCACAGCTCGGCCTCCGCCCTCAGCGGAGGACCCTCATCTAGGGCGTCTGTTGGTTCCCGGGCCTGGAGTCGGCCGATACCCGCCCAGAAACACGGGGAACGGAGACTCGGACGAGCTCCTTCGCCTCCACGGGTTTTCTCCCCTGAGGGG
The DNA here is from genome assembly GCF_048564905.1 of Vicugna pacos. Taxonomy (NCBI): domain Eukaryota; kingdom Metazoa; phylum Chordata; class Mammalia; order Artiodactyla; family Camelidae; genus Vicugna; species Vicugna pacos. The sequence goes on from NC_133002.1 coordinate 46,314,242, forward strand.
CTAAGTGCGTCCCACTTCAACTCTGGCCTCTTCACAGAAGTGGCTGCACGCTTCAGGGTAAAGGCTGGGGTGCGGGGGCTGGGAGGAAAAAGAGCAGGGAGCCCCGAGGGAAGGGCGGGGGAGCCTCGGCCGGAAGGCGTCCCAGGCTCGGCTGGGAGCCGGCGCTCTCTTTCGACGCCACCCGCTGCCCCCGCCCCGGAGCCGGCCGGGACGGCAAAACGTCTCCGCCCCCAGCGCACCGCGCACCTCACCTTGAACGCCGCTCCACCCACCGGCACCCTATTGGGCCGGCCGGGCCAAGGCGAGGCGGCGATTGGCCGGGTTGGTTCCCAAAGGCCCCGCCCATCTCCCCGCCCCCGTCCCCGTCCGCCGGTACTTTGGACGGCGGCGTGGCGCCCCTCCTCCCCGCCCGGTCCCCGCCCCCCGGAGCAAATGCTGCCGAGCTGCGGCCGCGGGGCAGATGCACGCGCTCGGGCCCTTCTAGCAGGCGCGAGCAGTCGCTGGGCGCGCGAAAGCGAAAGAAGGAAGAGGAAGGGAGGGCGGGGGCGGGGTGTTGAGGAGGGGCGGGAGGAGGAAGAGGAGGAGGTTGGAGCGCGCTCGCGCTGGGCCCCGCGCCCGCGCGGAGGGAGGGGGAGAGGGGCGCGCGCGCGCACGCTCGCGTTCTCGCTCGCTCCATCCATCCATCCTCCGGTCGCGGCACGCGCGCGCGCTCCGGGCTCGCGCCGCACCCCCCGCCCGGGAGAGGCGGGCTGGAGTGGGGGGCGGGGGGAGGGGCGCGCGGACGGCGCGCGGACTGCGCGCGGGCGGGGTGAGGTGAGGAGGAGGAGGCGGCGACGGGACGAGAAGGGAGGGGAAGGGGCCATGGCCGCCCGGTGAGGCGGCGAGGCGGGGGGGTGGCCCGACCCCCCGGCCCCGGGCCCTGGGCCCCGGGGAGAGGCGAGGACGGACCGACGGACATGGGGCTCCGGAGCAGCCGCCGCCGCCGCCGCCGCCGGAGGACGCGGCCCTGAGAGGCCGCCGGGCCCCGGCGCGGCCCCCCGGGCGGGGTGAGTACGGGACGGAGACGGGGACGGGGGAGGGGCCTGCGGGGGGCGGGGGGCGGGGCCCGAGGCGGGGCTTGGGCCCCCTCCCCCCAGGTCTGGGTCAGCGCCCCTTCCCCTCCCCCCGGGCCGACGCGGAAACGCCCGGCTTCCCCCGGCTTCCCGGCCCGGCCGGGGCCCCCAGCTCTCCCCCTGTCTGGGTCCCCCCTGGGCGGGGCAGGGCCGGCCGGGGAGGGGGCGCGGGGCCTTTGTTAGGGAGCCAGGCCCCAGCCCCCGGGACAATAGAGACAGCTTCCCGGACTCCTCTTCCCGGCCGGCCGGGGCTGTCGGCGGGCGGGGAAGGAGAGGGGCCGGGACGCGTCCCACTCTGCCCACTCTCTAGGGGTCGGTCTGTCCCGGCCCGGCGCCGGCCTCTGGCGGCTCGACTCTCCTCCCCCCAGTCGGTATGATGCAGCAGCAGTGCCGCAGGGACGGGGGAAGAGCCGAGGCCCGGCCTCCTACCCTCCCCAGTGCCCCTGGCTCATTTGTCAGTCCCCACCCCACTCTAGGCCGGCAGCTCCTTAAACTCGTACCCACCGTTCAGAGGGGCCCTGGACTGTGGGCGCTGTTTCTGAATCCTTTGGTGGGGATTCCTGGACTTTGGGGCTCTTGGAAAGACTTCCGGGCAGGTCCTGAGGGAGGGAGGGTGGTTATCTAAAAGAAGAACAGGTAAGGGGAGTGCCCACTCCTGGCATGCCATCCCACCGGACTCTGCCTCCTCTTGCTCACGGTGATTAGAAATGCCCCTTTAGCTCTAGGTCTCTGGGCTCTGCTCCCCTTCTGTAGTGGCAGGCTTATTTCAAGGGAAGACAGAGTGGGGTGAAGGTTGTAGGGTCCTAGGGCCATTTCTACTTCTGGTAGCAGTACCCCCCCAAGTGGACATCCTGGCTGAAAGCAGAGGTGACTCTGAGGAGAGCCTGGGGAAGGGGGGGGAGTGTATTTAGGAGTCTGTGCAGTTCTTTGCCACACCCTGTGGGTTTGCTTTGAGGCCTTAGAGTTCCTTCTCCTCCGCCTGCTGCATTGCACCATGGGTATCAAAGAGGGGTTTGAGTTTTGGGGACCTGGGGTGAGCTGCTTCCTCCTATAGACACAGGCTCTGATTGGCAGTAGAGTCCAGGGCCTGAGTTCAGGCCTGGGAAGGACTAGGCTGTCTTTGGGTTTCAGGCCCTGAAGGACCATCCAGACTTAGTGAGCCTGGGCCTTAGGGAGAGGTAGATCCTGATGCCACCATTAAGCTCTGGGCAGCGAGGTGCGGAGGGGAGGTGGCAGTCCTCAGAGGTGCCTTGGACTCACACCAACACCCCCACCCCCATGTGTGCAGCCGTGTTGCCGCCCGCTGTGCTATGAGCAGTCAGAGCGCCGTCTCCACAAGAGTTTACAAATGAAAATGGAGGAAATGTCTTTGTCTGGCCTGGATAACAGCAAACTAGAGGTGAGGGCTCCCCCACGTGTGCCTCTAGTTCTTTCTCTTGATGTCTCTACGTCGCTATATCTGGCATCCACACCAAAGAGGAATTTGGGTAGTCAGCCTTGTTCCTTAAAGGGAATAGCTGGCTGAAAAGGCCCAAGGATCCAAGAAGAAAGAACTCGAAGTCAAGATGGGGAAAATGGCAAAGAAAGCATTATTTTTGGCCAGGGCGAATTGGCAGGAGATTTGGTTGGTGAGAGTTGCTCTCAGTCCAAGGGGCTGTGACTCTCATGACCCTGGATGTTCTCCCTTGGGCCCAGGCCATCGCTCAGGAGATATACGCGGACCTGGTCGAGGATTCTTGTTTGGGATTCTGCTTTGAGGTACACCGGGCTGTCAAGTGTGGCTACTTCTTCCTGGACGACACGGATCCTGATAGCATGAAGGATTTTGGTGAGCTTCCGGGTTGAAGGAGAGTAGTCTAGCCCTGCCCTGGGAGTGCTTGGAGGTTCCTTCTCTGGCAGTCACACCAGATGTAGCGCCTGGAGCTCCTGTGAGCTTAGGCAGGGGTTTTGTAGAGGCCATGGGGCCACAAGCGGGAACAAGAGGTGAGGGGCCCTGCCCACCCTGATCGCCACGCCTCTCCTGCCCCCAGAGATCGTGGACCAGCCGGGGTTGGACATCTTTGGACAGGTTTTCAACCAGTGGAAGAGCAAGGAGTGTGTTTGCCCCAATTGCAGCCGCAGCATTGCCGCCTCCCGCTTTGCTCCCCATCTGGAGAAGTGCCTGGGAATGGGTCGGAACAGCAGCCGAATTGCCAACCGCCGGTGAGGGCTTCTTCCCCTGCTAGAACCAGAGCGGCTCATCTTTTGCAGCCTCTCCCGAGGTGTCATCCCCTGGGGGCACTTGTAGGGCATAGAGGGTGGGTTGTGCTTAGCCCCAGGTGCTCCACTCTACTCTGAAGTCGGGGGCAGAGAGAGGTGGCAGCCTTGACCCTCCCCCTTCCCCACCCTTGGCAGGATTGCCAATAGCAACAACATGAACAAATCTGAGAGTGACCAGGAGGATAACGATGACATCAATGACAACGACTGGTCCTACGGCTCAGAGAAGAAAGGTGTTTGGGGATCTGGGGAATCGGGGAGGGGGGCACTGGGGTGAGGTGGGTACATAAGACTTGGGTATGTAATAGTTACAAGTTGTTATCCTGAATGAGGGGGGAGAGTGTAGCTTTGTACTTCTCTTTAGGTGCCCTTAGATTGGGAACTTAAAGTGACCCTGCCCTTTATCCTTTTGTCCTACACAGCCAAGAAGAGAAAATCAGACAAGGTGAGAGCCGGGGCAAGCATGAGGGAAATTTGGGCAAAGGACAGATACCCTCCCCTTTGGGCAGGGAGTCTTCGGGTATCTCAAATCTGAGGTCACTGGGTGCCTCTCTGGGTTCTGGGATGAGGGTGTCTGATGGGCAGGAGGGCAGCAGAGGCCTTGGGAGAATGTGGGGAAGGGGGAATCTGGGTAGATAGGCCTCTTACTGGGGAGGAAGAGGAGGAATTTGAGGATGTTTGTCAAATCTTTTTTCCTTCCCTGGGTTCTCGGCTCCCCCTTATCGTTACCCTTTCCCCAAAGCTATGGTATCTCCCATTCCAGAACCCCAATTCCCCTCGAAGATCCAAGTCTTTAAAACACAAAAATGGTAAGTGGGGCTGGAACAATGGGAGTGGTTCTAACTGTGTCTTCTGGGACTCGTTGCTGGAGGGTGGAGGTGGGGGCATGAGGGGCAGGGGTATTGAGGGAGGGCCTGTGATCCTTCTGTCACCCCCACTTCCTCTCTGGTTATTTTCAGGGTTCTCTGTCTGTACCTCTGCATCAAACACCCTTCCCCTTCTTTTTTCTTCTTCAGGGGAACTTAGCAATTCGGATCCTTTTAAGGTGAGTAGGGGCTGCCCCTCTTAGGTTCCCTGTCATTTTCCTTGCTGTGAGTTGGGTGTGATTTGGACACGTCGGGATCAGAATGCTGACAGCCAGAAGCACCAGATGGGGTACTTGGGACTTCCGTATTTATGTTCTTTCTGGGTCCTGGTCCCAACCCCTTACCCATGGGTAGGTGGGATGGAAGGAATCACTGGAAAACTGGGTGGTCTTAAGGCCTTCTCACTTAGAAAGGGCTGAGAGGGACTGATTCCCCACCCCTACTCTCCTTTCCTTGACTGCCCCTTCTCTAACCTGTACCTCTGGTTCTCACCCAGTATAACAACTCAACTGGGATCAGCTACGAGACCCTGGGGCCAGAGGAACTGCGTAGCCTGCTCACCACGGTGAGGGACCAGGGAAAGGGAGGCCCTTGGGAGTGGGCTTAGCCACAGGTAGTGGTTGAGGCCCTGGAAGAGGCTGGTGATGAAGCAGTGAGAGCCGCATAGTTTTGTCTTCTGAATTAGATTTCCTGGCCAATGGTGGTCTGGGGCCGTGTGCCCTGGACTCCTTGGGGCCATTTCTGCTTGTGCAGTCTAGCATTTGTACAGAAGGGAATGTCTAGTGTCTAGAGTAGGCTTTCCTCCATCCCTCCTTTCAGCTTATATTCCTCTTCCAGCAATGTGGGGTGATTTCTGAACACACCAAGAAGATGTGCACAAGGTGAGCTCAGAACCTAGAGAGGGGGCTGGGGGCCCTGCTGCACACTCACCCTGGGCATGGGTCGGGAGTACCCCTGAACTTGAGCAACAGGACTCCCACCCCTCCCTTCCCCTCCTCGAATGATCAGGCCTTAGGCCACAACCTGGGGACTCTCTGTTCATCCCTTCCCTGTGTCCATCGCTCCCACCTCTGCTGAGGGGTGGGGCTTCGCCTGTATTCCTCAGAGCCTTCCTCTTTTGTCAGGGTCTGATCATTCTTTCCCCACCAGGTCCCTGCGCTGTCCCCAGCACACGGATGAGCAGCGGCGAGCTGTGCGGATATATTTCCTTGGACCCTCAGCGTAAGCGACCCTCTGAGAAGGGTGGTGGTTTGTGGGGTGCTAATTGGTATCCTTAAAGCCCTTCTTTGGCCTCTCCCCTTTCCAGCGTCCTTCCAGAGGTCGAGAGTTCCCTGGATAATGACAGCTTTGACATGACTGATAGCCAGGCCCTGATCAGCCGGCTTCAGTGGGACGGATCATCTGATCTCTCACCCTCTGATTCAGGCTCCTCCAAGACGAGTGAGAATCAGGGATGGGGTCTAGGTAGGTGATACAGCTGGGCCCTGGGGCCTCTCTGCCCGAAGTGAGGTGAGGAGAGGACACCTTGCATTCCCCTGCCACAACCCTTCCCTCACCCCTGGTGCCTCTTTCTCTTCAGGTACCAACAGCTCTGAGTCACGGAAAACCAAGAAAAAGAAATCCCATCTGAGCCTGGTAGGGACTGCCTCCGGCCTGGGCTCCAACAAGAAGAAAAAGCCAAAGCCACCGGCACCCCCGACGCCCAGCATCTACGATGACATCAACTGACTTGGGTGCAAGGGATAGCCTTTGGCTGAGCAGAGCCCTCTCTCCCGACCCCCACCCAGGTGGCATAGCCTGGCAAATGGACGGCTGCTGGGGGTTTGGGCTTGGGAAGCTTGGTGTGCTAATCGGGCAGAGGATCCAATTATGCACCCCTGGGGGGTGTCAGGGTCCTCTGCAATGGAGCACGGCCCCTCGGCATGCAGGACTCAGACCTGGACATATTATGCCTTGGACATAAGTTTGGTGGGGAGGCGGTTTTCCTATTTATTCTGTGAGTTACTGGATGTCCAGCTAGGCCAGGGGCCTGACCTGGGCACTGTGCCAGGGCAATGCCTGCCCCCCACCCCAGGAACTGGACAAAGCCCTGCCGAGGAGCATTGTGGCTACCCGGGAGGCTGTGGGTTGGAAGCTGAGCCTGGAGGGGGCCTCCCCCAGCTGCCCTCAGCAATGTGAATGGGTCCGGTGCTTGGAGCTGAGGGGCAGGGCTGGGCGTGTCCTGTCTACATGCAGAATCCTATCCAAGACCCCCATCCCAGGGGGAGGTAGGCACAGAGAGCTGTCTGCTGAGGTAGGCGCCCAGAACCGCCGCCACCGCCTTCCCTGCCTCTCACAGGGGCAGCCCTTCCCCTCAGTCCCCATGGGCCTCCTTGGCAGCAGGAGCTGTCCTTTTGTTGTTGGGTGCCAGGAAAGGGCCTCCGGCCTCTACAGCTTCAAGGAACGGGCAAGGGGAGGGTAGGAAGAGGGAGCTGTGTATCAAAATGACTCCCCCCCTACCTTTCCTCCCTGACCCAGGGCTGGTGAGGAGTGGGGCCCCAAGGTGAGAGGGAACGGTGCTGCTTTATTTGAAATGTTTTCTTACCTCATTCCCTGCCCCAGGAAGGGGCCCAGCCTCACCCTCCTGGGGTGGCCCCATGTTCCTCCTGCCTACCCTGCCCCGCTGCCCTAGCAGGGCAGCCCGAGTTCCCAACTGCTGCTTGCCACCCCCTCTTTCACCTCAACCAGCTTCAGTTCCTCCTCTCTCGATGCTCCTGCCTCCAAAGCCTGCCCTGTTTCCCCTTCCTTAGCCGCTTTTAAGTTATTTATTCTATACTTGTGGTTTGGGGCTCTGAGGAAAATCCTGATCTTTTACCTCTCCCCCCTTGCGAGGAGTGGGTGGGAAGAGAGGGTGGTCTCTGTGCTCCGGGTTGTCAGCGGAGGGGTAAGGGGTGCCATGCCTAGGCAGTGCCCCTCTGTGGGACTGTCGTGCCAGTGTGCCCACCTGCCTGGTCTACATCCTGAAGAGATGTATCATCCCATCTCCATGCGTCCCACCTCCATGCAGGCACCATCACTCCCAGGAGCCAAGCTGGAGGACTGCAGTCTGGGCTGGGAACAGAGCTGACCGTCACAGGGATGAAGTTGTCCCTGAGCCATGTTCTCTGTCACTTGCTGGACGTGTCCCCTGCCTTCCTCCCAGGAGGAGCCATCCCACATTTGGGTAGCTAGTACCCAGGACTGGTTGGACTGATTTGGGTTAGGGACCCTAGAGGGTTAAGGGAACAACAGAGATAGGGCTGTAGTACCCTGTCTGGAACCCCAGTCTCCCCCTGGGGTGGTTCTGATTGTGGCTGGCGCCTGGTTACAAATTGGTTTTTAACCCAAGAATTGTGATTATTTTTTAAAAAGCCAAACAAGTTTTGGCAGGAGTTAGAATAAATCCTGGGGCCTGGGCTCCTCTGTTCTCGACCCTCCACAGCCTTCTCCCTCAAAGGGGAAGCCAGAGGGAAAGGAGGATCTCAGCCCGCCTCCAGCCTGCTCCCAAATGCAGTCTTGGGAATAGGTTGAAGGTGAAGGGAGGAAGGCCGTGGGCCACTCTCCCTTCTGAGAGGCAGCTGCAGCTCAGGCCCTAATATACCCTTTCCCCTCTGGCCTCTCCCTTTCCCCACTCTGGTTGGAGGAGGGAGAAGTGGGAAGTAGTTTGGGAACTGGTTTGTCCACATCCACTTCCCCATTGTTCCTTGGCCCGCCCTCAGGGCAGAGCCCCCTGCCCAGGCTGGGTAAGAGATGGGCTTGGTCCAGCAGGGACCCTGAGGGAGCAACCCCCTTTCCTCCTGGGGAGAGTACGCCCCCCTACCATGTAGTTGAAAGGGGCTAGGAGCTCCCCATTCCCTTCCCTCTAACAGCAGGCTGTGTGGGTTTCAATTCCCATCCTTCCCACCCCGGCTAGGTGTCGTCCACCCTGTATCCTATCATGTGTCTGAGTGTGTGTGGGGGGTTCTGTACTAATTTCCATGGCCGGTGGCTTTTCCTTCCATGCATCACTCCCCCCCGCATGCCCAGGGGCCACCCGCCTGGCATAACCGCATGCTGGGGTCATTGGGGGAGGGGGGTGGGGCTCACGCTGTCCTGTGGTCTTGAGATTTTTATTTTTGCATATGTAATCCATCCTGTACAGGTAGCTAACTTTGTAAACGCTGTGTATTCCCCCTGCCCCCATGGCTGCTGGTGTAAATAAACTGCATCTCCCGTTGGTAGCCCGGCTGCCCGCCCTCATTCCCATGTTGCTGGGAGGCAAAGCCATTCTCTTGGTGTCACAGAAGGAGGCTCCAAAGCCACAAAATGGAACTTTATTCAGTCACAGACACTGACCCTCCATCCAAGAGCCCCATAGGCAAGGGCCTGGGGCCCAGTGCTCCATACCCAGAGCTCGTCCTTGGAGCTGGGCAGGGTATGACACTGGCTGAGAGCCAGAGCTGCCTCTTGCTTACAGCCTTAGGCCTAGGGTAGCAGCAGCTGTGGCCTGGCCTCTCCCGATGCTGGGGGCTTGGCTTTGTGCCCCAGTCCCCTTTCTGACTGAGCTCTATAAAGAACTACTTAAAAAAAAAAGAATATAAGCAAAGTGCTTTGAAAAAAGGAGAACACTGGTAACTGTCTGGAACACACAGAACATCCTATTCCTGCTACGGGGTGGAGGGAGAAGGTAAAGTGCCTAGAGGGAAGGCTGACAAACTTCACTTCTGCTTGTGTGGTTTTAGTCTCCAAAGATGGATGTTCCACTAAGGAATCAAGAGTTACACCAGGCTCCCTACAGAAGTGTGCTGGGGCCATGCTGAGCTGCCCTGGCAGACAGCCCTGGGTGGTGAGGAGCAGACATGCAGGATGATGGGAAGAGCTAGGGCCACAGCTGGGAGGGAATCCTCAGAATCCAGGCAGCCCACTGAGCTGGGCCACCAGCTCAGCTCTGAACTTCAGGAACTTAAAAGTGAAGGAAGATGACATTCTCATTTCTACCTGAGTTGTGCTTGCACAGAGGGGATGTCTGTACCCTCGTGGACATGAAGGGGAGACCCCATGCCTGCCCCTGTGTCCTATGGAGGAGAACCCACCACATCCTTTCCACCCTCCCCTCCCAGGCCCTTGGGCCCAGCTCTGGCCAGGAAAGGGGAGAGGCCATAAAGGAGGAAGACCATGCCTTTCATTTTCTCCCTCTGGTCCTTATCGTCCATACATCCCAAATACTAGGAAGCTGAAAAAAACAGTGACCCCTACCAGGGAGACAGTGGCAGGTGCTGTGAAAAACTGGCGGTAATTGATACGGAAGTACCACACCACACCTAACAGCACCACAAACACAGGCACCATGAGGCTGCCCACACTGACACCAAGGCTGGGTGGCTCAGTGACCGAGGAGGGGGCCAGGGAAGCTGAGGGGCCCGGAACAGCTGACCCTGGGGGTGAGCGGTGGCAGTGAATCACACAGTTGTCGGTAATGTTCAGGGAACGCAGTGTGCAGGCTGGGTCTTGCAGCAGGCGGCCCTGGTAGATCAGTTTCATCTGGCTCTCTTGTCCAGGGAAGTATTTACTATAGTAAAGATGAGAGAGACAGAAGGAAAGACAAGAGGGCAAGGAATGAGAAGGCCAGGAGGCCTGGACCAACAAAACAAGGCAATGGGGGGAAATTGCAGGGTGAGTTACTAAGGAAGTATTCCCCAACCTGCCCCATAGCAGCTGGACCCAACACTTCCCTGCTCCCATATCTGTATCAGCCTCTTCCGAGATGAACAAGGGCTGGGGGCATGGGGTATGAGAAGCTTCCCACTTCCCAGCCCACTTACCTCTTCAGAGCACCCACAGTATCCTCGGGCCTGGCCACAGCCAGCTCCTCGGTGTCATTGAGGAATTTGAGTCGCACATTGATGAGGCTGGGGCTGGGAGGGAGGCAGTTGCTATCCTCGGATCTCAGGGGTGCCTCTGGACTGCTGCTCTCTGGGCCCACTTGTCTTTTGGGCAGGCTTTGGATGTCAAGCAGATGCTCAAGGCTGGGCTCAACACCACCCCCAGCTCCAGGCTCCCCTGTGGAGTCTCCCCCACCTTCGCCAGCCTCTTCAGCCTTCTCATCATTACCCTCTGATGGATGGGGAAGTTCGGTGGGCTCTGGGGTGCCTTGGCCCGCCACCAGATGGTCCACGTGCCCCAGGTGGAGGACGGATGTGTCGCCAGCTGACACAATAGTGCCCAGGAGCTGGTTGCTACTGCTGTCTGCTACGTAGGTAGAGAGCCAAGCTAGGATCAAGGCTAGAATCAGCACCACCACACCTGCCACCACAGTCACCTCATTACCCACACCCTCAATAAGGGTGACATCAGAGATCTCCATGGCCTGGCTGCTGACTGGGTCCACACTGCAGGAACAAAGAGGGACAGCATCAGCAGGGCATGAGGGTTGCAACCAGATTTCCTGTTTGCTTAGGTTCTAACTGACCTAGCCCAGAAAGAAAATGGAGTTCTGTGTCCTGTATAGAAAGGGGCACAAACCTTCCGAACTCTGGACCCCCAACCTACAGCTAAGGACTTACCCTTTGCCTCTATTGTCAAACGCTGGCTTTTAGGTTCCACACCCTTCCTCTCTCACATTCCAACCCTACAATGAGCATGGATCATCAGGAAAACCTTACAACTTTGCTGCTACTGCTACTGCTTATTGCTTTTTTGGTAGGCGGGGAGAACAATTGCTTCTTTGAGCCCTGAAGTTCACTAGGATTTCTATTACTTGGTAAAGCAACTATGCTCCCCTGAGACACCTCCAAGGTGACTTCAGAGAGAACAAAAAAGCCTGGAATTTTTTATTTGGGGGCCCCTTTGGAGGCATAGTGCACGCACTCTTGCCAGACTGTCTCATTTGAACCTAATCTCATTCACGGTCACAGATCTGGGTCCAGATGTCAAGAGCCAAAGAAAACTAATTTATCATCAAAAGCAAAGTCAGCCCACCCCAAAGAGACAACTCTGTAGGGGCCATCAACAGACACTATGCAACAAACATCGTGTCTGTCTCCTCTGAAAATCTCCTGGCAGTGAAGCAGGAGAGATGCCAGAACCACCACCCTCCTGGGTCACCATAGGCTCACAACTGCAAAACCACTATCCGAGTGGAACTGATTTGGAAAAGATTCCAAAATGGCTCTCGCAATTGGTATCTCAGTCTCTCTTCTTGTACTATGTTCTCTCTCGGCAATTTCTCAGAAAGGCAGGAAGGATTTTTGCTTGCTCCTTAGAGTAACTACTCTTTACCTTACAGAATCTGCTGCTTTCACAGCTGTCCCTGGGCAAATCCAGTCTGATGATTATCATTACCAGACTATTCTCACAGCACCTATAAAACTTCATTATACTTATCTACCTGTCATCTCTCTACTAGACTCCTGGAAAACAAGGACGACATGTATTTCTCTGTGCACCATAATGCCCAGCCTAATCTCACAGTAGTTGCTCAAAGAATATTTGTGTAACATATCAACATCTGAATAGTTTCCACATCCTTATTTAGTACATGGGCCCTGAGGTCAGGAAAAAAGCCCCAACTAATTATAATCCCCGTTATGCCTCTTACTAGCTCCGTAACCTCAGACAACTTTCTCAGATCCTCAGCTTTCTCATCAGTAAAATGGGGTTAAGAATAGTACCTACCTCATAAGGTTGTTTTGAAGATGACGGGAAATCATCGAAGCAAAATACTTAGCACAGTGCCTGGCACGTTGCAATTGTTCAGTAAGTAAATAGTAGCGATTATTTGTCACTCCCACAACTAACCCCTGATGGTAAGATGGTTAATGTCATTAACCCTGATTTACAGGAAAGGAAACTACGGCGAACAGAGGCAAAAACGACCGGCGCAGGCACAGGGAACTTTCGTGGGGAGGGGCTGGACAGGACCCCAGGTCTCCCTCCTCAGAGGCCTTTGCTCTCTCCTCAACCTGTAAGTGACCCGGACGGCGCGGTGAGGAGGGGGTCCCCGATCCTGCCTTTTCTGAGGCGAAGGCTCCGTGTTTGGGCGGTCCTATCTCCGCGGCGCTGAAGAGAGGTCCATGGGTCCACTCGAGCCGAAAGGCTGCCTAGCTCCGGCAGCCGTGCCCAAACCTAGTTTTCCTATCCCGTGAAGGGTAGAGTCGGGTGAGGGGGGTCACAAACCATCCACACCCCTCAAACTTCGGGGCGGGGCTGGGAGCCTGGGGGCGGGGCTTCAGTACGCGGGGGAACATGGGAAATTAAAGAGGGACTGGGCCGGTATTGCGCCTGAATAAGTTAGGAGATCCTCACCTGAAACGGCCAGACTAAATGTTTTGACTTCGCCAGGATGGCCCAGGGACTCACCTTTCTGTAGGGGCCAGGGGAGGGGATGGCAAGCCCCAATTCTGTCCAGAGTCCGGTCTCTTCCGGCTTCTCCCGGAAGCTGTTATAACCAGACAGGAAGTTCCGCCTCCGCGCCTTGCACTGATGACGAAAATATACGTAAGGCGGGCTGACGTAAACGTATTCTTTAAATAAAAGGGACAGGTTTCTCAGCGAAAGGAGGGGCGGAGTCATTGTTGGCTGGATACTGGTCCTCCTGGGTCTGGGCCACGCCTGGTAGGCGGGGCCTAAGGAGCCCAGTGGCGGGGCGGGGCCAGGAGGGAGTTAGGGGAGGTGCTTGGGTAAGGGGCGTGACTTAGTCTCTAGAAGTCGGAGTGGGCTAGCACCGTTGGTCAGACCAGGTTGGCGTTTTCCTCCCGGGCTGATTTTGGATTTATTTCTGCTCTGGACAGCTAACTGAGCTCCAGGTTAGCGGAGTTAGTAGGGACTGGTATTTCCGACCTCCAAGAGTTCAACTCAGGGCTAGTCGGGAGACAGACAAGGAAACAATTTAGTCACCAGCCGGTGTTCCGAGAATGCGGCCCCAGGTAGTGTGGAACCTTGGTAAAGGTGGCGAGAAGGCATTTCAAAGAAGGCACAGATTCATTGCAGACTTAGGACGCAGGAAAAGCATGAGCCTCAAATAAGACAGAGAAAAAGATTCAGCTTCCAAGAAGTTATCTAGATTTTTTGCAATTAAAATTTGTTCTAAAGACATTTTGGGGTTTTTGTTATTTTCCGGCGAACTATTGATTAAAGCATAAATGATGCAGACGGGTAAACTTATAAACGAAGAGCTCGGTGGTTTTCACCAACTGGACACACAAGTGGAACTAGGACGCAGATCAAGATATAGAAAATGACCCTAGAACCCCTCTTCAATCCTCTTCCAGCCACTAACTTCCAAAAAGTGACTATTCTGACTTCCGTTACAATAGATTAGTTTTCTGTTTCTGTTTTTGGAATCAAACAGTATGTATGTACTGTTTGGTGTCTGGCTTTTTTTTTTTTTTACTTTTTTTTTTTTTAAATGAAGGTACTGGGGTTTGAACCCAGGACGTGTGCATGCTAAGTATTTGCTCTACCGTTGAGCTATACCTGCTCCGATGAGTCTTTTTATTGTGGTAAAAGATACATGAAATTTTCAGTTTTAAGTGGCTAATTCAGTGGCACTGATTCACAATATTGTGTACCCATCATCATTATCCATTTTCTTGTATCCATTTTCCCTCCCCACCATTCTACTTTCTTTATGAATTTGCCTATTCTAGGTATCTCATGTAAGTGGAATCATACAATATTTGTCCTTTTTTGTTTATTTCACTTAGCATGTTTTCAAGGATCATCTGTGTATCTCATCAAAATTTCATTTCTTTTCAAGGTTGTGTAATGTTCTATTGTATGTATATACATTTTCTTTAGTCATTCATCTATCAGTGGACATTTGTGTTGTTTCCACCTTTGGGGAATAATGTTGTAAAGAATGTTTGTAAATAATATTGCTATGAACATTGATGTACAAGTATCTGAGTCCCTGCTTTTAACTCTTTTGTCTGACTTCTTTTAATCACTATTATGTTTGTGAGATAAAAGGTACTGTTTTAATTTCTACTGAAATGTACCTTTGGGGTTTAAAGCTTAGTGTTTTTATTTTGACGAACACAGGAGCAGTCAAGGCATCATAGTACAGTTAAAGAGAATCTTGAAGAATGAGTACAGATTTACCAAGCAAAGTTCCAAACAAAAAGAGAAGCAGGCTCAAGGACTCTACATAAATATTTGGGAGAATGAAAAAGCACTGAGTTGAACTACCGTTAATGCTTTTGAGAGTGCCAGATGCTGTGCTAAGCACTTCACATCCACTATCTCATGGAGCCCTGTCAAGTAGCTCTTATTGTACCCATTTTACAGGTTTGGAAACTGAAGATCAGAGACTAATAATTGTCCAAATTATGCAGTTTGTGGTATAGCTTCAGTCAGCCAATGCACTCGTGCACTCTCTCTCTCTCTCCATATGTATATATAAACATAAATTGCCACTATTTGGTTCCCTACTATTTTCACTTATCACTATAACATAAAGCATTTCACATGTCACTGAATATTTTTAAAGCATCATGACATAGTTTTAAATAGCTGTTCAACAGTATTACTTTCCATGTTGCACTATAAAATTTTAAACTAATCATCTCATTTGGATGGACATTTAGATTGTTTTGCTCTTTTTTAAAGTTTTTTTTGGGGGGGGTAGTAATTATGTTTATTTATTTACTGTTATTTAATTTTTTTAATGGAGGTACTGGGGATCGAACCCAGGACCTCGTGCATGCTAAGCACACACTCTACCACTGAGCTGTACCTTCCCCTCTTAAATTGTTTTGCTTTCACTGCCTTGCTTTTAAATAGTGTTTACATCTTTGATGACAGATACTTGTTCACATCCATGATTTTTTTTCTCTAGGATAAATTCCTGGAACTGGAATTGCTGGGTCAAAGAGTGCTCACCTTTTTAAGATTTTTGATACATGGCACAGTAGCATTGTCCTCTAGGAGGTTGTACCTATTTCCATTTCCACCAGCAGTGTGAAGAGCATCCCTTAGTGTTCTCATCCCTAAAAAGTAGGGTAGAGTCTAGAGAGGCACAAGGAAGTTTTGAGAGTTGTGAGAATCCTGAAGATGTTTATCAGCTAAGAGGAAAGAACAGAGGAGAAGGGGAGAATGTGAAGATAAAAGCAACCTGAGAAGGGAACAAATGGCTGAGCAGTGGCCTCTGGAGCACTGAGGGCTGAGCCAGTGACTGGGCTTGCCCTGCGGAGGATGTGGGAAATCCGACTTGCCCGCTGCCCCAGGTACCAGAGCCATCCATTTGAGGTTAGGGATATCCACTTTGTATTCCCCAGGCTGCATGGACTGACTTCTGCCATAGTATTTACCACATTACTTTTCACTTTTCATTTTTCTGTCTTACCAAATACGTTGAAGGCATGTGTTTTGTTTTTTCTTATTCTAGTATCCCCAGAGTCTACTCAGTGCCTGCATGCAGCAGGTAATTGATAAAAATGTATTAAACGAATGATGGAAGGATTCAGAGAAGTTGGGGAGAGATTGGGAATTTGAGAGTTCTTGTCTGCTGGCCAGAGAAGTCTTTCGTTTTTTAATTGAGGTATAGTTGACTTACAATATTATAGAAGTTTCAGGTGTACAACACAGTGATTCACAATTTTTAAAGGTTATACTCCATTTATAGTTATTATAAAATATTGACTAGATTCCCTGGGCCATACAATATAGCCTTGTTGCTTTTTTATTTTCTGTGTAGTAGTTTGTATCTCTTAATCCCCTACCCCTATCTTGCCCCTCACTTCCCCCTCCCTACTGGTAACCACTAGTTTGTTCTCTATATATCTGTGAGTCTATTTCATTTTTGTTATATTCACTGATTTGTTTTAGTTTTTAGATTCCACATATAAATGATATCATACAGTATTTGTCTTTCTCTGTCTGACTTATTTTACTAAGCATAATACTCTCTAAGTCCATTTATGTTGTTGCAAATGGCAGCATTTCATTCTTTTTTATGGCTGAGTAGTATTCCATTGTGTGTGTGTGTGTGTGTGTGTGTGTGTGTGTGTGTGTGTGTGTGTGTGTGTATCTTCTTTATTCATTCATCTGTTGATGGATACTTTGTTTCCATATCTTGGTTATTGTAAATAATGCTGCTATGAACATTGGGGGTGCATGTATCTTTTTGAATTAGTATTTTTGTTTTCTTTTATATACAGAGTTGCTGGTAGTTCTATTTTTAGCTTTTTGAGGAATGGCTGTACTGTTTTCCACCATGGCTGCACCAATTTACATTCCCACCAATAGTGTATGAGGGTTCCCTTTTCCCCACATCCTCTCCAACATTTGTTATTTGTGATCCTTTTGATGATAGCCATTCTGACAGGGTGTGAAGTGATATCTCATTGTGGTTTTGATTTGCATTTCTTTGATGTTTAACAATGTTGAGCATCTTTTCATGTGCCCACTGGCCATCTGTATGTCTTCTTTGGAGAAATGTGTATTCAAGCCTGTCCATTTTTTAATCAGGTCATCTGTTTTTTTTTGATGTTGAGTTGTGTGAGCTGTTTATATATTTTGGATATTAAACCCCCTTATCTGTCATCTCATCTGCAAATATTTTCTCCCATTCAGTAGGCTGTCTCTTTGTTGTGTCAATGGTTTCCTTTTCTGTGCAAAAGCTTTTAAGTTTAATTAGGTCCCCTTAGGTGAGGTCTAAAAGACAGCCATGGCAGTGAGGAAAATGGATGAATGGGAAGGAAGAAGGATTGGCTAGGGATAGGAATAGACTTGGAGTGCTTAACAGCTGGGATGAATGGATGGAAAAAGCAGAGGTTAAGTCTGATAAGGGATGCGTTTTGTGCATGTGTACAGCCAAGGACAGGATACAGTTAAGTTAAGGGTGTTTTGAAAGGGGGACTTTCAGGCTGAAGTTTTTGAGGTTGGAGCAATCATAAGAGGAAAATCAAGGAGAGAATGAAGCCTGCAGTTGGGATTATATCACCACCCAAAGCTAATCTCTTAATATAATAATAATAATTAAAAATTAACCGAGTATTTTAATGGATCTTAGCTCCTTATCTGTTTATTTTTCCTAAACTATTGAATTTAGGTATTTTTATACCTTTATGTGCAGTTATGCTCCCTATAGAATGGTGACTGTATCTGTAAATCCTGGATGCTGCCTTAGCTAAATATGTTTGTAGTAAATCCTTTTGACAAAAAGACAAAAAGTGCTCCTTCCATGACTGACAGATGTTATGTGTTTCATGTTTGCCGATTTGATAGGCAAAGGATGTCTGTTCCTTTCATTAGCATTCATCAGATTACCAGTGAGTTTGCACATTTGTTGTTTTCCATCAACCACCTTGTAAATGAATAGTTTAGGCCTTTTGCCTTTTCTTCCCTGCAAAAAAAAATTTTTTTTTTAATATCAGAGGATCCCTGAGTACATCTCTCTGTAAAAAAAATTCAAATGCAGACCGTAAAAAGCCCCACTGGTACAGTTCCTCTCCCTTCCCCAGAGGAGGATTCTTGGGCATCTGCCTTCCAGGCCTTTTTCTGTTCATCTGCAATCATGGCGTTTGGTTTTGTTTGCTGTGCATCTTGTATTCCAACCTGTTTTTTCTCCTTAACAACAGTCTTGGTAACCTTTCTAAGGCAGTACATATGGTGGTCACTTGGAATCGCTCCCGTTTTCTCCTGCTGTGGGTACTACCTTTTGTAAGGGCCAAATTGTATTCCATAGTGTGGATTTACTTACCATTTCCCACATGTGGAGTTGTTGCAAGCAATGCTGGGATGAATATTTTTGTGTGTACCCACCCACCTCTTGTGTAACTGGGGAGCAATGTTTAAAGACCCAGTTCGATTGCCGATGAAAGAGGCCATTTCCTTTCCCACCCACAGGATGAGCAAGAGCTCATGTCTCCCTCATATCTTCATAGGCACAGCATATTATCAAGTTTAAAATTTCTCCCAATCTAGTGGGTGAATAATATTGTATTGTTAAGTTGCATTTCCCTGACTACTGGGTCGAGCATGCTCATTCACTGATTTGACAGATGTTTGAGTGTCCACTCTCTGCAAGACACTGTACAAGCACCAAGTCAAGGATGGTGAATAAAACAGATGTCGAGGGGAGGGCATAGCTCAAGTGGTAAAGCACATGCTTAGCATGCATGTGGCTCTGGTTCAATCCCCAGTACTTCCTAGAAGAATAAATAAATAAACATAATTACCTCCCCCAATAACAACAAAAAAGATGTCATTCCTGCCCTCACAAATCAAGGAAATGAAATCTTTTAGTGACCGATACTTTTTTGAATATTTTGCCTCTTTCTTGAGTTAACGATTCAGTGCTTTTACAACCAAATTTAAATTTTTTTCTGTACCCAGATGTATTAGTCTTTTCTTTTATGCTTTTACCCTGGAAAATCTTCTCCTACCCCCAAATAATATACATATTCATATGCATCTTTTGTTTTTTTTTAAAGGAGTATTTTGTAGTTGTAAATGTAATGCGGTGAAGGTATAGCTCATTGGTAGAGCATGTGCTTAGCATGCATGAGGTCCTGGGTTCAATCCCCAGAACTTCCATTAAAAAAATTAACATTTTAAAAAAATTTAAATAAAAAAGGCCTCGGTCCCTGGAGTCTGCCTGCTGTAAAACGGAGGACAGCTCACCATCCTCCCCTGAGAGTGAGGCTTCCAGCTTGGACCCAAGACTAGAGAGGATTTCCCTCTCTTCTCTCTGTGAAAACTAAAGCAAAAATTTCATCCAGAAAGGAGAGGTTGCTGTTGCCCATAACGAGGTAAAAGATTGTCTTTTCGTGTTGGGTGAAAAGGAATCTCCACAGATACAACTCTCCACAGAGGAGGGGATGTTGGGCAACAGCTGCTGGAGGCCAACTCAGGACTCCTGACCCAACTCAGGACTCCTGACCCGAATCTGCAGTGTGACTCCAAATGGTAATGACAGCGGAGAGCCCAGGGCCCCTCAGCAAAAGGACGGGAGAACAGGCTGCTGGGAGCCCCCTATTCCATTCCCACCTGCAGTGGGCAGGACAAACTCAGGACCTGGGAGGTTCTTGTGTTGCTCTTATACCTTTTTTCCCTGTCACAAGAGTAACAATTGCTCAGTGCAGAAAACTTGGGAACCACAAAGAAGGGGAAATAAAATTTCAACCTAACAACACCCATGCTTTGGTTCTGTGCACGAATAATTTATTTGCCTTCATAAAAACTGGCTTGGCTTGAAAAGCTTTCTCTTAAAAATGAATGGTGGTACTTTTGACTTTGGGTCCAGAGAACGAAGTGAGAGTAGGGGGGACGGTTGATGGCTTGTCCTCCTGTCACTGATTCTCAAAGACCACAAGTGCAGTGACCATTGTTTCAGATAGCATGCATTGGGTGAGAATTGCTCATTGGTAGAGTAGGTGCTTAGTTAGCATGTACAAGGTCCTGGGTTCAATCCCCAGTATGTTTATTTTTATTTTCATTTTTTATCGAAGTACAGTCAATTACAATGTGTCAATTTCTGCTGTACAGCACAATGTCCCAGTTATGCATATACATAAATACATTCATTTTCATTTTTTTCATTAAAGGTTATTACAAGATTTGGACATAGTTCCCTGTGCTATAAGAAGAAACTTTTTTAAAAAATCTATTTTTATATATAGTGGCTAACATTTTTAAATCTCAAATTCCCAAATTTAACACTTCCCATCCCTTTCCCCGCCCAGTATGTATGAAAAAAAAAAAAGCGTGCATGACTAGCCTGGGGGGGGACACAACCATAAATGGGTCTCGGGCATCATGCTTTCATTCCTCCCTCAACCATCATTTACTGAAATGCCTGTTCAAAGAATATAGTCTCAGTCTCCGCATGCTTGAGGCAGACACAGGTTCCTAATTAAATAAGTACGATACCAAAGATAGCTACTTGCTGGGATTGTCCAAAAAAGGCTCTGCGGAGATAGTGCGTTTGGACTGAGTCTTGAGGATCAAATCAGCATTGACCAGGGCAAAAAATGTGGGAAGGGCAGATCAAGCAGAGGGAACAGCACATGCAGACGCCTGGAAGCAAAGGGGAGCAGGTCATATCCAGCAATCAGGAACTAGTTTGCTAAGGCTGGATTATAGGAGCCTCAGAAGGGAGAAGGTGGGGTCAGGAGGCCAGAGAGCTTGGCGAAGGCAGAGGCTGGAAGCTGTCTGCCCTGCTGAGTTTCGATTTTAGCCTGAAGGTAGGGAGGAGCCACTGAAGGTCATGATCAGAGTTGTGATTCCCAAAGACTGTTCCAACATCCTCGCAGGGCATGGGTTTCAAGACCAGTAGGTGAGGTTCTTCCTTGAAGTGACAAAGGCAGGTCGGGCACTGAGAGTGCAGTTAGTCGCAGAATCTGTCACTCCTTAGGAGGCTGAACAGGTACATGGATGGTAGGGGAAGGGGAGCAACAAGGATCACTTCCTCCTGGCTTGGGGACTGCATGGTGGAGGGGCTGTCATCCACTTAGGCAAAGGAGGAAGATGCAGGCAAAGGCTGAGTCTGCAGACCTTCCCAGTGGAGAGAGGAGCTGAAGTTCAGGTCAGGCTGGAGGTCACTCAGGAGAGGGATGAGCTGGCCCCAGAGGACTTGCAGAGTGTGGACAAGAAGGTCAGGGACTGGTCCTCCAGGGTTAGGGGGAGGTGGCACAACAAGCTCCGGGAGCAGCCTGGCATGGGGTTCACTGGATACGCCCCTCCACACGCAGCAGCAGGTAGTCCTTGAGGACCGGGGGCAGCGGGAGGCAGGTGGCGGCCTGTCGGCAGCGGCTACCCAACTGAGCACGCACAGCCAGCCGGGCCAGGTGCTGCAGCCGCCTCGGCTGGTTCACCATGCGCAGGGCTGAGCTGTAGAAGGCTTCATGCTCCTAGGCCGGGAGTGGAACAGGGTCAGATGGCCCAACACCCTGACTGTGCCCTTCCATCTGGGAGTGACCTAGTGGTGAGGCCCTGGGATTTTGCAACATGTACCCATCCGGGCATTTGGTGCATCTCAGAAGACTCAGATTCAGAGCCAGAGAGGCCCTGCAGGGATCATGGGAGCTGGGACCACACTGCAGGGCAGGGTCTCAGCCATGTCTGCACCCACCCCCACTCCAAAGGTGCTAGCACAGTGCCCACAGAGTCAGAGATGCCCGATAAATGTCTATACTGATGCAGGTAAGAGAGAGGCTAGAGGAGTGTGTGCAGTTAGAAGTTGTTCTGAGCTGCCAGGAGGAGGGGTACCCGGGAACGCAGGGGCTTCACTTTGTGCATCTTCTGGCCCAGGGTCCCTCCTGCTTTTGCCTCTGGGAAGCCCATCCAGACCTGGGACTCATCCTTGCTCTCTGTCTCCCCAGAGCCTGGGAAGGAGCAGTGCCCCAGGTGTGGACATACCTGCCACAGCTCTGGGAACACTGTCTCGACCCAGGTATCACAGGATGGGACACAAGGGTAGGCGTTAAGCAGGACTTCCAGGGCCCGAGGGAAGTTGGCACAGTGTCTCAGCATCTAGAAATCAAAAGAGGTTCTCAGACCAGAAAACAAAAGAGGATCTCAGGGGCACCATACCTCTCCCAACCAAGGGCAGACCCATGTCCTGCCTGGGTCAAAGCCCTACTCACACCAAAATTTGGGAGGCCAAAGTCTGAATCCCTCCTCATCCTCTTCTCTGCCTCAGTTTACCCCACCTTCAAGTGTGCTCCAATCTCCTGGCCCCAGCCACTTTCCTTGGGGGCTTTTTCCTCCCTTGGACACCCTACCCCTTAGCCCTCACTGGTGCTTCTCAAGATGGAGACAGACCCCTGGCACAGAGAGTGGGCTCCCAGTCTCTTGGCCTCTCTTCCTGGCGGCAGGGTAATCCAGCCTCAGGCTCTCCCACCCAACTGGAGCCTCCTTTCACGGGCCCTCCCTACGCACCTCAGGGCGCACAGGCTGGGCCCCATAGTCCAGCAGAGCGGCAAAGAGGACCTCGGGCTCCCAGCTGGGGGCATCCTGGACGGCCTGCAGCGCGAGGTCCATGGGTGTGTGGCCCGCCCCATTGGGGACTGCGGCGGAAGCCCCGTGGCGCAGCAGCAACTCGGCCAGGCCCCCACAGCCGTTGGCACAGGCATTGTGCAGTGGCGTGTGGCGCTTGCGCCCGGCCGCCCGGGCATCAGCCCCGGCCTCCAGGAGCCGGCGCGCAGTGGCCTGGTGCTGCTGGCGGCTGTCCAGGCCCTCGGCCCCCGCACATGCGGCGTTCAGGGCCGTCTCGCCCTGGCTGGTGCGCAGGTTCACGTCGGCGCCGTGCTCCAGGTAGAGAGCCACGTGCTCCTCCAGGCCACGCACCGCCGCCACATGTAGGGGTGTCACCTCACTCTCCCCCGCTGCCAAGTTCACGGTCGCTCCTGCCTCCAGCAGCATCTTGGCGCACCTGGAGGCAGGGTAAAAGGCCCCCTGAGGCAAACCCTGAGGGACCAAGGCCTGGCCTGGGAACCCCTCAGCCTGCTGTCATCCCTGACACCTTCTTCCCACTCGCTTTGGCTCAGGCAAGCCTGGTGTCCACCATCAGACTCACAGAAGCCCCATGACAGACAGCAGAGCTGGAAGGCCCATCGAAGCCTCCAGGAGCATTTCAGTTTTCAGATGAAAAACTTCAGCCCAGAAAGGTTGTGGTGCAGCCAAGGACACACAGCAAGTCAGTGGCTGCTCTGGAATTAGTACTCACTAACTCAAATCATCCCTCTCAAAGACTAACCTGACTCCCCAATCAGACTGGGACCCCAAAACCTGCTTCTGAATCACTTGTCTGTGGTCTCTTAACATTTTGATAGCATAAAAAGTTTTGAAAACCTACTATTGTGTACACTACAAAGCAGAGAAAATTAAGGAATATGATCCCAAAAGAAAAAGAAATAGAAATCCTAATTAGTATTTTCTTCCTGCCTCCAAACTTAAAGACCACCCTTCCTGGCCAGCTGCACCTACTCCAGTAAAGGAAGGCACTTGGGTCCCACTTATTCCACTTTTCTCTGGAGAAAACAAAGAAAACCAAACAACAAAAACCAGATTTTAGGGAGCACATGTTTCACAGTTCTGGTTCCTGGAAAAATTATAGGTCAGAACACTGCTGAGGCAAATATGCATCATTAACCACCGCAGGGTAAAACAAACACCCTACAAACTAAATTAATGATGACACTAAACTAACAGTAATTTAAAAGACAGATCAGTAGCCACTGGAAACTCAGGAGCAGATCCATCAATCCTAAGGAAACCCTGATGACCAAGTGTTCTGCCCCCAAACGGCCAGAGTTTCAGCTCCCTTCAGTGCGCATGTCTGGTAGGCGCTTTGCTCAATGGCAAAGTGTTGAATAGCCATCCGACCACAAACTACTTAATTTATTTCCCTGGTAAATTCTAATCACAAACTAATTTTTGTTCCCATATACTAACTTTAAACACCACCAAAAAGCTCACTTAGTAGGGTTCCAGTCAGCGGAACCATTCTCACTTCACTTAAAGGAATCAAGTCTGTGGCAAAGTGCACCACTTGCTTGTAAGAACTCAAGAAAGGGCTGGAAATTTTGGATTTCTGGGTCCATCACTGGTCTAGTTCTACCCAGGGAGAGGTCCCCAGCATGTGAGCTGTGGAGTACCTTCCAGGAGCTCTTGACTCCTTACCACTGCCAGCCCTGTCTGTGGAGCTGACTTGTAAAAGTGCAAATACCATCCTGTATGGGGTCCAAGAAACTGCTGACCTTAAAAAGGTGGGAAGGAAGGTGTGTGGAGATCTCATACTAAAGCTGGGAATCACTGGGCTAGATCTTTCTCTTTTTTGGTCATAGGCAGCCGAATTTTTTGTTTTTCTGTTATTGTTTTGGGGTTTTTTAGCTTTTTTTTAATTGAAGGATAGTTGACTTACAATGTTGTGTTAGTTTCAGTTATACAGCAAAGTGATTCAGTTATACATATATATATTCTTTTTCAGATTCTTTTCCATTATAGGTAATTACAAGATATTGAATGTAGTTCCCTGTGCTATACAGTAGGTCCTTGTTGTTTATTTGGTATATAGTATTGTGTATCTGTTAATTCCAAGCTTTTTTTTTTTTTTAACTTTTTTTGGTAAATTTATTCATTTATTTCTATTTGGAGGAGGTACTGGGAATTGAACCCGGGACCTCATGTATGTTAAACATATGCTCTACCACTTGAGCTATACCCTCCCCCACCAATCCCAAGCTCTTAACTTATCCCTTGCCCCCTTTCCCCTTTGGTAACTGTAAGTCTGTTTTCTATGTCTGTGAGTCTGTTTCTGTTTTATAAATAAACACATTTGTATCACTTTTTAGATTCTACATATAAGTGATATCATATGATACTTGTCTTTGTCTGACTTATTTCACTTAGTGTGATAATACCTAGGTCCATTCATGTTGCTGCAAATGGCATTGTTTCATTCTTTTTTATGGTTGAGTAATATTCTGTTCTATACACAAACACACACACATACACCACAACTTCTTTATCCATTTGTCTGTCTATGGACACTTAGACTGCTCCCGTGTCTTGGCTATTGTAAATAGTGCTGCTATGAACATTGGGGTACATGAGCTAGATCTTTCTTGATGCCTACCTCAAAACAGCCAGGAATGTGGCTACAGTGGGTTCACAGGGAATACGAAACTACAGTTGGAACAGGGTTTTGCCTCCTTGGTTTAGCTGATGTGACCTTAGACAAGTAACTAAACCTTTCTGAGTTTCAGTTTTATCATCCATAGAATAAGACATGTCTCCCAGGCTGTTGTGAGGACATGTTTATGTGAGGTGCTTCCCCTGCTTTTTAGCATGTGAGCTGGCGACACACAACACATACACACACACCCCTCTCCAAACCATCTCAGCCTCCAGGCACCTACTGCAAAGACTCCGGAGCTGTGCAGAGGTGCAAGGGGGTTGTGCCCTCCTCAGACAGCACGTTGACCTTGGCACCGAAGGTCAGCAGCAGCCGCACACAGTCAGACTGGGCCCGGGCACAGGCTTCGTGCAAGGCTGCTCGGCCCCCAACACGGGCATCCAGCTCAGCTCCCTGTCGGATCAGGTAGCGGGCACAGTCGGTGTAGCCTCGGGCCGCGGCGATGGTGAGGGGTGCCGTATGCTTGGCCTTTGGGGTCAGCACCCAGAACCCTGGGAAGAGCAGGCAGTGTTGGGGGGTGGTCTGTGACACCGGCAGGCAGGGCAGGCTGTGATGTACACGAGGGACAAGCTGCAGGATGAGACCAGGATGCCCTGGGCGGCGGGGGGGCGGCAGGATCACATCTCTAACAGTTGAAGGCAGGCAGGAATTTGGAGCCTGTGGTGACTGTGACAGCATTAGCTCTACAAGGATTTGAACCCCCATATCCCTGGATAGGGTTTGAGGCAATCTCCTGTCACTCTGAAGAACAGGGTGATCATTTGGTTTACATGGACAAGCCCTCTTGTCAGAATAGATCCTAAGGATCTGGCAGGTACACAAAGATGTTGGTCATATTGCTATTTAAAATAGATTTTTAAAAAACAGAACCAAATCTACCCAATCTTTCTGGGGGCTAGTTATATAAATCATGGTACACGATTTATCCATACAATAGAATTCATGCACCTATTTAAAATATTATGTGGACTTACAATAGTTACTGACATTGAAAGGTGTTACATGAAAAAATCAAGCTATAAATAGCATCTGGAATATAATTTCATTCTATGAAAGAAAAAATATTCATGTGTGGATATATATTCAGAGAAAAAATTGCAATGAAAGATAACTGTGTTCCTATGTAATTTGTATGATATGTTAATATAACTTTAATTCTGAAAAGACATACAAGCCACTAACTATGCCTCACCTCTGTTTAGGAGAGAGCTAGAATGAGCAGTGGGAAGGGCCGGTCCAGTCCATGGTCTGGAGGGAGGCGATGGGGCTGGGACTCTCCCCCTCCCCGCCCCCACCTCTTCCCTCCCCACCCCCACCTCTTCCCTCCCCCTCCTCTTCTGCCCCACCTGGTGCTCCCTACCCTGTTCAGCTGACCAGGCCAGTTGGTTGCTCACAGTCTCCACAATCATGTTGGCAGCGTCTTCATCTTGGAACAGGGCTTGGATCTGTTGCAGGTCGCCGGAGAACAAGGCATTGTGCACAGCTGGGTCGCGGCAGGAGCGGCGCGGCCTAGTCAGGCCGGCCGGGGAACTTGCCGGGCGCCTTTGGCTCCGGCACTGCTGGGCTGCGGCCCGACGCCGGTCCTCCCATTCCAACCACTCCCGCTGCAGGCGGAGAGAGCGCAGTGTGGAGGAAGTGAAGGGGAAGGTCTCCTCTGCCATGGGGAGGGATCCAGGGGTCTGAGCAGCGGCCGCTGGGCAAAGCCGGTTCGGTTCCCTCCGCCCGTCTGCCACCCTTGCTCTGAGGAGCCACCCTGCCCCCTCAACGGTGACCCAGAGAGAGGAGCAGCTGAGGCTATAAATAATAGGCCCTTCGCTGCTCTGGTAAACACGGTTTGCCCAGAGTCATAATCTTGGTGCAGAGAAGGTGTTAGGCCAACCCCCAGCCCCAACCCAGCCTCTGTCCCTGTGCATACCCTCCCACTGGGGAGCTGGCCTCAGCTGAGCCCCAGTCCGCATCCTCCCACTTCTCTGGAGTGAGCATCTTGGGTTGGCAAGGTCTGAGGTGAGTGAAACAGTCATTCAGGGAGATGGACGGAAGAGCCCCCTGGCCTCTCTGATGTTGGCTGGAGGGCAGACCCCAACCCTGGAAATAAGGACAGGTGAAGTCAGAGTTCAAACAGCTCTTTCTGGTGTCTGCAGTAACAGCAATAACTCTGCAGATATATGCACAGGGCTTTACAATACTTAAATCACTTAAAAAAATTTTTGGCGGGGTTGGACAGTTAGGTTTACTTATTTATTTATTTTAACAGAGGTGCTGAGGATTGAACCCAGGACCTTGTGCAAGCTAAGCACTCACTCTACCACTGAGCCATACTGTCCCCCCCTTTAATCACTTTTATATCCATCTTTATTTGGGTGACCACACATACTTCCTGGCTTACCCAGATAAACAAAAAATTTGATTTTAACGATAAATTATATGATCAAGCTAATTATCACAAAATTTGAACACCTCTGAGATGGGTGGTCTTACATCTGTTTTACTGATGAGGAATGTAAGGCTTAGCAAGGTGAAATTACTTACTCAAGGTCACAGCTTGTAAGGGGGGAGCCAGGTTAGGACCCCAGTGGGCCTGACTCCAGAGATGCACTGTGGCTCCCAGTGCTGTGGCTCCCATGTGAGGGGAAGACAGAGAACCCTTCCCGACCTTCCAAGCAGGACAGCATGGTCCCTAAAACTGCCTTCAGTGAGTCTTGGATTTTCATTTTTTGTTTTTAATCCTAGCTCCTAAAAGGGCTCACATGCCTGCCTGAGGAGGACCAAGGGGTTGACCACGGAACTCTGGGGACTTGGACCAAAGAGACCTTCAAGAACTTCACCCTCTGGAGGAAGCGGCTGTACTTCCAGGAGCCTCTAGGGGGAGGAATGAGGCCGTGAAACAGCACTAGCTGGTGTGGCTGCCAAGCCAGGGAAGGGGAGGACTGCAGGGAGTCCAGCCTCTGCCCTAGAAGCTCTCCTCACCCAATGTGAGCCGGCCTCTCAGGGCCCTCAGGGTCAGCCTGCCCCCATCCCACCCTGGCTGTGGGCCATAGCTGTCCTGGCTGCCCTGGCACTGCAGGCTCCTGGCTCCCCTGCCCACTTCCTCCCCAGTATCGCCTCTCATAGCCCCCTGGTCAGTTTTCTCTGACTCCTTCCTTTCCCTGGTCCCCTCACAAACATAAATCCAGCTCCAATTCTCCTATTTTCAGTCACCATCCCAGTGCCTTTGACCTGAACCAGCCCAGCCTCCCTGGTGTTCCCTCCTCTGGCCCAGCCCCTCTGTCCCTCTCCCGCACGGAATGACTTGTCTAGACCAGTTCATTCCTGAGCTTGAAAGCGTCAGCTGACTTCCGAACCCTGCCCTCTCCCACTAAGCCCCAATTCCTTGGTTTGGCCTCAGCACGGCTCCTCGCCCTTCCCTGCCATTCCCTCTGCTTGGAATTCCCTCTGACTCATTCCTCAAAGTCCACCTCAAAGGTCACCTGCCCTGGGAGACATCCCTACAGCAGCTTGGGTCTCCCACCCCGGCAGTTCCAGCCACTCCCCGTCAGCTCCAGGAGGACTTCATGTGCCCTTTGTCAAGAACCTGTCCCCATGTCCTGTAGATGACAGCCTGCCGCGCTGGAGGTGGGCTGCAGAGCAGGACCTGCATTTAATCACTGGAGGTCCTGGTACCCAGCAGGGCCTGGCACACAATAGGTCTTGATGTGGTGTTCAGCAGCACTTGGCTTGTCGCAGGCCGGCCTCTTATGTGTAGCGCATTGACTGAGGGCCCCTGTTCTCTGCCAGAGCAAACACTCATCTGCCTGCCCAAGTGGGTGGCAGCAGCCTGGGCTGTTTCCGGCTCTGCCCTTACCCTGTTGTTCACCCACTCCGGCCCCGGCTTCTTGGTGGTGTCCCAGGGTGGGGGAATCCCAGAGGAGCAATGAGGTCATGCCTGGCGAGGGCTTGGAGATCCTCAGAGAAAGGCACCTCTGTAAATGTGGCTGTGATTAACCCTGTTGGCACCCATTCTGTGTTTTAATTGCCCCGCCAATGGCCTGGCTGAGCACCCACAGCTGGGTTCCCAGGGTTGAGAGCCGGCAAGTCTGGGTTGGGGCCAAGAGGGACCAAGGTGAAGTGGGAGTCCCCTTCTCCTGAGGCACAGGATAGTCATGGCGAGTGGGGCCTGCAGCTGCGCTGACCTCGCCAGTCTCTGCAGCCTTTCTGTCATAAGCCTGAGGGTGCTGTAACTACAGCTCTGTCCCCAGAGACACCGTGTGTTGTCTCCTGTCCTTCGCCTTAACTTCCTGAGGCCAGAAAAACTGTCCTCAGCATTACCTTCCCGTGGCCTTTACTTCAGCCCACACATGAACCCACAGGGAGCCCAGTGTTACTGGCGGGGACAGTGCCAGGTGACTGCAGGCCCCCGGGAGCTCAGAGCCTATTGGGGGATGAAGCACAGGAGAAACCAGGACATCCATCAGGATTGCAAACAGTAGAGACCAGGGCTCAAGGGGGCTGAGTGGGGACCAGTGCCACGGGCCGGGGCCGGGCAGTTGGCTTAGGTGCAGGAAGACCACCAGAGTCGACAGGCCCTGGCTCAGACCTGAGCTACTGAGGCGGAGCTGGGGAGTTAGTGGTGCGGGGAAGAGAAAGACGTGCGTGGCGTGCTCAGGTAGGGAGACGAAACGGGAATGTGAAAGGGCAGGGTGCTGGTGATTGTGCCCCTTTTTGCTCCTTAGCTTGGGCCACAAAAGCCTTCCAGAACAGGGCCCCACTGCCACCAGCAGCCAGCTGAACATGGAGTTCCTTGCTCACTTCAGCCTTGAGACTGGGATCCACGGGATCAGCCTCTCTTGGAAAAAGGGAGACTAATGCCTTCCCCCAGGGCAGTACCAAGGCCATTGGAGGCCCCAACTCACAGCTCCCTATTGAAGGCTGAGGCAGAGGAAGGCAAGGCTGGCCATCAAACTGGGGTCTTTAACCCGCACCCCCTCAACCATGTGTTGAGAGAATCTTCCTTTCTTCCTTTCATTCCACAAAGGAAAAAAGGTTTGGTTGGCAATTTAGTATAATTAGGCCTTTTACATCCCCCCTAGGACCCTTGTCTAACTCCTGTCTGAAAGGTGGTACAAAGAAGCTACAGTGACGAAGAGTTGCTTGGCAACAAATTAAAGTAGTATTGGATTATAACTCAAAGTATACAATAAATATCCATGAGTCCATACTGATAATAAATGAGTGATTGAACAAAAAGTAAGGGAGAAGAAGCCAATCTCCCATGTAGAAGAATTCCAAGTAATCCATGTAGATGTCCTGCCCTTCAGGAGGTAGATCATAACTCATTCCTTAAGTGTGGGCGGCACATAGTGACTTTCTCCCAAAGAACATCGTATGGAAAGGGAGAAAAAGAGTAACTTGACAGTGGAAAAACCCAGCAAACCTGCCAAACCCTACCTCAGCCAGGTGATCAAGGTCAACATCAACCCTTGATGTGATACAGTGAGAACAATACCTTACCTCTGTCGTCCTCCTCTCCAAAAAACATAACCTGTCTAATCACACACACAAAAAAAATCATACAAATTCCAACAGAGGGGCCTCCTACAACATGCTGGACCTGTGCTCCTCAAACCTGTCAAGGTCATTAAAACACAAGGAAAGTCTGAGAAACTACCACAGCCAAGAGAAGCCTAAAGAGACAGGATGACTAAATGTAATGTGGGGTCCCGGAATAGAAAAAGGACATCAGGGGGAAACTAAGTAAATGTGAATAAAGGTTGGAGGTTCAGTTAATAATAATGTATCAATACTGGTTCTGGTTCTTTTGCTGTCACAATCTACCATCCTAACATACTTAAGTGGCAACAAGAGGGGAAACTGGGTGTGGGGTATATGAGAACTCCCTGATATCTCTGCAATAATTCTGTAAACCTAAACCTGTCTAAAAGAAAAAGTTTATAAAAAAAAAAGACAGAGAAAGAAAGCAAGTAGTGTGGCTCTGCCCTGGCCAGAGCACCGGTGGCAGGACAAAGAGCTGCAAGGCTAGAAAAGAGAGGGAGGCAGGTGAAGCACGCGGCTGCTTTATTTCAGAATAAGGCGCTGCAGCCACACCCCTGCCCCCGCACCTGGGAGCCCTGGGCACAGGTGACCTGGGCAGCTACAGGCCTCAAGAGACAAAGCAGAGGGAAGTCTGAGTGTGTTCCTGCCTTGTCCTGAAGGACAGGTCGCCACTGCTATGGTGTGGTGCCTCCTGGCACCTCAGCTGTCTGGGGACTAGGGAGTAAAGGGCCCAGGCCCAACATCCTCTAAAGTCAGGCGGAGGTAGGGGAGGGACACACTTCCCTGTTGGCAGGAGGAGAAGGAACCATGCACCCAAAGGCTTGGAGGGTAGTAGGGCTGGAGAGCCAATCCTTGGCAGAGTTCTGGTACACCAAAGGAAGACCAAAGTGACAGCAGTGCACAATCCGGGGGATGAGGATGTTCTGCAGGAAAGTGTCCAGCGTGGGGGCACAGAAGTCCTGAGCTTTGTCTGTTCTCCAATTGTGCTGGTCTTCCTCTCCCTCTGGGACATGATCAGATACAACCAGAGCCTTGCCTGGGTGCTGAGAGGCTGCTGGCTCATGGTGGGTGCCCGGCCTTGGGACGCTCCCAACTGCTGGTCCCACAGAAGAAGTCCTCCGGGAGCTCACTCAGGAGTCCATCCAGGTCATCTGCAGTGGGGGATGGAGAGGGCGGGTAGACTCAGTGTCAACATCAGGGCTCCCTGTGACTTAGAGCCAAAGCTCCGGCCTTTCAGGGGGCCTGGACCTGGCTGCACAGTCAGGGAGGTGGCATCCCCTGGGCAGCGGTACGCCTGCCAATGGGCCTGAGGCTGGCCTGACTTCCATCTTCCCTCTGCTCCCCATACACCCACACACAGCAAAAGGTAGAAGCATTCTGCCGAGAAAGAGACTCCAACTGGACCTTGATGGTTCCTCTCCTTCCATTGAGAGACACAGTGCCTGAGCAGAAAGGCTTCAGAGGTCCCCTAATGCAAGCTTCTCGCTGGACAGAGGGAGAAACGAGGCCGGAAAAAGCCATTAGATGTGTTCAGAATCACACAGTTCAGTAATCTGGTTTCTCATCTGAAGAATGGGAGACATCATGATCCCCTTCCACAAAGTGCCTTTGTTGGCCCAGGAACGAAAGTACCTGTTTCTGACTACAGTTCTCAGATGGGGTGCCTGTGTCTGAGAACTTGGAAAACAGCTGGTCTCAGTAGCCCCTCTTGCTACTCTGCTTGTTAACAACAGCAGCTAACACGTCCTGGGTCCTTGCCCGGCACAGGGCTGCACACGTTATAATCATCACTTCGCCTCCGTCTCATGGTCCCTCTCGTCACAGTTTCTGTTATAATCCCTACTGAACCTGAGAAAAAGAGGTCAGACAACCTGCCCATTATCCATTTGGTGCCAGAGCCACAGCTTCCAACTACAAAATGTCTGCTGAAGGGATGGGACCAGGCAGCCCTAGAGTCAGTCGGGCTGGGAATGACAGCTGCGGAGGCACGCTCTGGGTCTGGCACCAAGCACCCGATACACACTGCTACTAGAGGGACAGAAGTCACTTTGGAGGCATTCAAAATTAATTAAGGTGACCAGCACTGTGCTCAGGGAAGGAGAACTAGAATTTGATTATAACAAAAAAAGTTGCTCCTCACTAGCTACACCATGACTGTCTGGACAGACACTAGGTTAAATGAAGGGGAATGAGCAGCAGTGCGGGCCTAGGAAAGTGAGAATCAGAGCAGGAATGTGTATTTGTGTCTCCCTGTCCTATCCTGCCACCACCAGCTGCTGTCTGCTTGGCAGGTCTGTCCCTGTGGTGGAGATGTGACACCAACTACAATACTCTATAGGTGACTCTCCTCATTCTTCCTCCATGACCACTGGCAACCTTCTGATGATGGTTTGGCTTGTCATCAAGCTTACTTACAAGACAGTGCAAGATTCAAGAGACGATTCCAGCATAAGGGGTAGATAGTTTTTCATACAATATAAATAAACAGGCACTGTGGTTTATCCACTGGTCTACTGTGAATCTGGTTAATGTGGAGAAACCTACCCATAATCCCATGAACTTTAGGTCCAGATAGGACTGAACCTATGGAATTGAACAAATAGGGACCAGATCTGGACTGTGTTAGCTTCACCTGGGTGATGCGCCTTCCTGAGGAACAAGTTGGTCCTCCCCTAAGAGGTCTGTTTTGGGGCCTCTGAGGTCTGTATCCTGGTCCCACCCTAACCACGTGGGTGTCTGACCCTTCAGCACTGCCTGGAGGGCCTCGAAGCTTTAGTCAAAATGGGGAAATCTGCCTGTGTGGTCTGGCCATCAGCCCATGGAAGACTCAAGGATGGCGCCAGTCGATCTCCTTGTGGCTAACGGCATATGGCCTGGAAATGGGGGAGCTGCGGATCAAATTCTTTGTGTTAATTAGTTTGTGGTCTGCAGCCTTGCCAGAGAAGATACCACATCTGATTTCTGTAAGATTCTGTAAGATCCAAAGGTTCACAGAAGGAGGAATAAGATGCGGCCTGAACAGTGTGGCTGAGCTATTCAAGAGGAAACAGAAGGAGAACCTCCTTTGCTCCTGGGTAGGCTGATGACCTTACCTGCCTCTGGGAGTTCTTTCTCAGGGGATGCCCCTGCCTCTGGGTTCTGTGCTGTCCTGAGGCCTTTCCCAGGCTTCACAGTCTCGTGCTGGAGGCTGTCATGGAAGCTTCCTGGATCCTGGGAACAGAGGATCTGGTTACCAATGACTGTGCCCCTGAAATCCCTCTGGACAGTACCATCTCTACCCAGACAACCTCAAAGGAATAGGTGGAGACTCAGGAAAGACAGGACAGAAGAATGTGGCAGGGCCCGACACCCAGGGCCATGCAGTGGGGAGGGAGCTGAAACACCAAACACCTCAAATAGCAAAAAAACAAAACAAAAACAAAAACAAAAAACTTTTTGGCTGATTTTCTTTTCTAATTCTGTTGGTATCGATGTTTTAGGGAATCTATATAAATGGAGCAAAGAGAGAAGAGACCATTCATAAATATGTCGCAGAGTTAGCCTGGAATTAAAAATGAGCTGCTAACAATCCCCAGACTAGCTGATACATGAATAGGAAATTAAAATTAGTAATTAAACCCATTAACCATGGTTAACCTTAAGGAATGGAAGTGGGGAAGGGTCAGTTTCACGTTTGCTTTATTCTGTACCATTTCAATTTTTTTCAACGAGTGTGGATGACTTGAAATGTACAAAAAAATTAAGATGATTTTTCAGAAGTTGGGTAGTATTCCAAGAATGTAGAAAGTTAGGGAGAAAGATGAGAGAAATGGAAGTAGCAAGTTAGAGCTAAAGATGTAACTCGACTGGAAGTCATAGAGTCCAACCCCCTGGTTTTATAGATGAAGCAAAAGCAGGGGAGGGGACAGGACTTGCCCAAGGTCATGATACAAATTACCAGCAGAGCAAGTACATAACCCAGGTCTCCAGACTCCCAGGCCAGGCCATGACAACAACCCAGGATCCCAGGAAGGTGGGGGTGGCCATAGAGGGGACCCTGAGTGCCAAGTCAAGGCCAGGCTCTGCACTCTCACCCTGGAGTGGATCTGCCAGGAACCTAGTCTCCCTCAATTCCCAAAGGGGGTGTCCCCACCTGAGTTCTGGGCCGATGCCCCCTCACCAGAGGCAGAAACCAGGAGGGAAGATACAAAGCAAATGACGGGCTCCCCTGACAGACTGTAGCTCACTGTTCCTCAGCACTGCCATCTGATCCTCAGTCACATACTGAGGGCCACCACCCCGTCATGGACCCTCAACTCGGTTAGTTCTCAAGTGACTACCATCCTCTCCGATGTTCTAGTCTGCCATCAGACGCTCGGGGATCACCAAGAAGCCAGCTGCTCCTCTAGGTCCTATTACTATGCCATCTGGCAGGTGGCTGGACCAGGGACAGGATGAGAATGGCCCTTCCCCAAAGGCATCTCGTCATCTCAGGGCAACTGCTTTCACACTTCTGCTCCCCAGGATGGAGGAGGGGAAGAAATCAGAAGATCCAGGCAGCAAGTGGCTCTCCTAGTCCCCATTCCGCCCTGCTCCTCTTACCTTGGGGAAGGGCTGAGATGGCTTCAGGAAGTTCCCATCCCCAGGATCTGGGCTGTAAATGTGGACCAGGTTGTTGGGCGTCACATTGAGGTAGTGATTTCGGAGCGAAGGAGAAAACACTCCAATCTGGAGTAGAAGAAGGGGGAGGTCAGTGACCTGATGGAGCACGAGGTGCGGCTGAGTGGTCACTCAGTCTCCGCCTGCCTCTCCCTTAGTGGTCTCTCACCAGACTCACACAAATCACTTCTGCCCCAGCCCTGGTGCCAGAACCAAACCACTAACCATACCCTCGGCCCCTCATAGCACAACCCTTACCTCCATCTACCCTCTGAAGGATGGGAGTTGGGCCCCTACTTAGCTCCAGTAAGCCAGGGTCTAGCCCAGCCGCTTCTTGGCTGGGTCCAGGGAGGGAACGGAGCCAGAGAGACAACCAGAACCCTTCTCCAGGGCAGGAGCAGGGAGAGCAGGTCCCCGTCAAGAGCTCCCATACCTGTTTTAGCAGCAGCACTGAGCCAGGCTTCAGCTCATTCTGGCGCGTCTCCAGCAGCAACCTGTGCACTGTGCCCTGCATCTCTCCTGCAAATACCACACCACCTATCAGTCTCAGGGTCAAGGGTGCAACAGCACCTGATTTGGGGCCTGGCTGGGAAGTTGGTTGCTCACTGCCTCAATTTTTCCATCTGAAAATGGAGGGGGTGACTCCTCCTCACCTCCTGACTTCAATGGAGGCCACTCACCAGACACTCCAGGGGCCTAACTCCTCACCTGTGGGGTCCTTGAAAACCACACTGGCATCCATTGTGCTCCGAGTCAGGGACTTGATCATCACCGCCATGGTGGGGACCTTGTTCCTGGGAAGCTGCTTCAGGGCTGCCTGGTTACAAGAAGAGGCATTTGCTGAGCCAGCCATGTCCCACCTATAAGGTTCCCAAGGATGCCAGGGCAACCGGTGGGGAGGAGGGGGACAGAGAACAGGTGTGGTGATGATCTTCCTTTGTGGGGGCAAAGGGGCAGTTTAAAAGGCTTGTCTCATCTCTCTCTGGCAGACCCAAAGCTGACAGGCCCTTCTTTTTTTCCCCTGCTGCCTCCCTTCTTTTGTGTATTTATGTGTATGTATTTATACAGCGCTCCACCATGGCAAGCCACAGGCACAAATATATTAACACATGTACTAAGATGTGTCTGCACATGACCCTTGACCTCTAGGGAGCTCTGAGGGTAGCAGTGTGCTTACCCCACCCTATCCAGGGCCCAGATGTGCAGAGACACGCCAATAACCCACCCTCTCCTTCCACCTGTGCCTGATACTATGGATGGCAGTGAGAAGAAAGGTGATTGGAAGGTACAACCAGAGGGGCTTCATGCTGCTGCTCAGAGATCAACCTGGGGTAAGAGGGCACAAACAGAGAGCCCCTTTCCTAAGGCGGAACAGGGCAGTAGGTTGGTGAAAGGGATAGAAATGGTCTTCCCTTCGAGTCTCAGCACCCAGGACTATTACCTTCCGCAGCACCATGATGATGCTGTAGGTATAGAGGAAACAGGTGGGGTCTCTCTCATCCAGGCCCAGAGCAGATTTCATGGTCAGCCAGGGTCCTCGCCCAAAATCTTCTTCCACCAATGCCTGGGAACTAGTAACAATCTGGCAGCAGAGAACAGAAGGGGAGCCTGCATTAATGGATCCACCCAGCTACAGACCTTGACTGAGACAGGATGGAGGGGTGAATTCCCTGCAGCATGGTGGCCAGTCTCTCCATTTATCTCCAAGGTCAGAAAATGGTGTGTGAAAACTTGCATATCACATCTTTCACCTACAAGCAATAGCAAAAGTGCTCCTTAATTTAGGTTATTTTAAATCAGGTCCTGACTTTAATTACATTGAAGCAAAAGGCTATCCATGTTTGTCTCTTGTAATAGACTTAAACAGTCTTGGGGCTAGGGAGCCCCCATATACACAAACATGCTTCCAGGTAATTGTGAAACAGTTATATTTTACTTGCGATGACTCTAGCTTTAATTGTTCACTTTTTTATATTAAAAAGCACTTTGAATCCAGATGAGTATTTACCACTTTGGATCTGAAATGGACTGGTGGATCTGCAGAGCTGTAGCAAAGAGAGAAATGTCCAGAGGGAACTAAAAGCGAAAGTGGGTCTGAGGGCAGAGCAGGTCAACCAGAATCCCAGGGAGGAGGGAGGCTGGGTCTCTCCTACTAAAAGAGAACCCACCAGAGGCAAGATGAAGGCAGATCCTCCCTAGCTCAATTCCCAGAAACCTGAGAGGAAGGTTTCCCGAGATACAGTTTCCTGATA
This sequence comes from Vicugna pacos, assembly GCF_048564905.1. Lineage (NCBI taxonomy): Eukaryota > Metazoa > Chordata > Mammalia > Artiodactyla > Camelidae > Vicugna > Vicugna pacos. The sequence goes on from NC_133002.1 coordinate 46,351,536, forward strand.
CTTATTACACTCTCCTCCCCTGAGGGAAGATGGAGTTAGCTGGGCCTTTCTTAGATGGGAAAGAAGCCTGGACCCATGGCATCAGTTAACGCCTGTTTGGCATCAGTACAAGCTTCACTTTATGCCAGTGAAATTGCCACCTCCCTAAACTGCCTTTCCCAAACGCCCTTTGGTGGGTGACCCCAGGGAACAGGCCAAGCAGCACCAACTCTGATTCTCAGCTCCTGAAACAGGCAGGGATGCCCCTTACTCTTAAATGACACCCGGGAAGTTAACATTTACAGGGAATTAGTTACCTCTGTCCGGAATTTAGCCAGAGCACCGTGAGTCGGAGTCTGGGGCGTGGAAACCATGATGTCGTCCAGATTTTTCCCACTGTGCTACGAGGGGAGAGAGGAGAGAAGACGGGAGCAAGCTCAGCAGCTGTTATTTACAAGTACAGCTTCTTGTCTGGGTTACATAATGCGTGCAGGAAACTATCAGGGACAATTAACACATATTACATCTCTCCTAACGAAGTCTCAAGAGCCTTGTTGGCAGCTCAAAAAAGATGCTTTGGGGATCGTTTTGGGAATGTGAGGAAGCTGGAGCTGGCCCAGGAACAAAACCCAGGACTTCCTGGAGAGAGCAATGAACTGGAGAGGCCTGTGATGAGTAAAAAAGCAGCTTTCCCTTCTCAGGGACCTTACCCTTCCCTCAGAGACCCAGCCTGGAAGTAATGTAGACAGCCTGCTTGGACTTCTCTGAAAGTGCCAGGGAAGAGCGAGTAACAGATAGAAATTATTTCAGACACCCTTCAAATGTACACCCTTACAGAGGAAAGGGGTTTACTGATCACAACTAGGCCAGGTCCTCAGAGTACAATAATCTAGGATCTGATCCAAGACCAGTTTGATGGACCCTGTCCCTCCACTGCTACCAAAATCCAAACTCCCAGCACAGCCTCAACTGCCCCACGTTGAGCCCACACACCAGCCACAATGAGTGGTTCTGTGGCTCTCCAAGAGCATCCTGCTCACATGAGTCTCTGCCTTTGCACATGCTCTCCCGTCTTCCCACTGCTGAAATGTCCTCCAGGGCACAGCTATCACACACACATCTGTAAACCTCCGACTCATCCATCCAAAGCCCACTGAGCAAGCCTGAGGAGCCCAGGGTATCCCCAGCACCCAGGGAAGGACTTCTACTCTCACTGTGCCTTTTACATATAACCATTTGCTTGCCTCTGCTTCTGCAAGCTCCTCAGGGCAGGAACTATTTCTATATTAATCTCTATATTCTCAGTTCCAAGCAAAGTGCCCAGCATCCCCCAGTCTTTAGCAAGTATAAGTGAATGACTCTTCCTGCCCTGGTGCTAGTAAACAGTAGGTGTTCAACAAACGTATGGAAATTGTGAGGGTTCTCAGAGCCTTAAGCACCTCTCTCACGTGTGGGTTTTCAAGTATTCAATTCTTTCTTCCCACTTCTTCCGACTTCTTCCACAGCTTTGGACACCCTCCCTCTCTGCATTTCCTTCCTCCACATCCTGAGGGGTGTGGAGACACCGGGACTGGGCAGTGCTGGGACTCTGCGTTCTCCCCCACCCTCAGCGTAATGGAGAGCTCAGGCTTTGGCCAGGTAGAAGCTGTCACTCACCTGGTGAGGCAGGAGCCCTGCTGGGCCAGGAAAGCGGCGCGTTTTGGCACAGGTGGTGGGGTGGGTGGGCTGCTGGGGTGTCCGGCTGGCAGCAGTGACCAGCCGCACCAGGTGGTTGGTGACTACCGGTGTCTGCAGAGCTGCTTGAGGGACCAGGGAGGGACGAGGGCCCTTTGGGGTACGGACAGGAGACACGACAGGAGATGCTGGAGCTTGGGTTTGTAAGGGCCCCCGAGGAAATAATCCAGAGATGGTCCTTGAGGGAGTAGCACAGCTTGAGTTGGGAGTTCGTGGTCTGGGAAAATGAGGTTTGCCACTTAAGCAGGTGTTTGGAGACTGGAATGGCTGACCAGGGAAACGAGTTTGAGGGCTGCTATGAACAGGCCTGCCAGCAGCATGGAGAGGCTGGGGTGCTCGAAGAGCAGCACCTCTGGGAGAGACCTCCCGGTGGGATTGCTGAGCACAAACCATTGAAGCAGTTGGGACAGGAAAGCTACCCGTAGCACCAGGTCTCAGGTGAGGCTGTGGAGTCCTCCAGTGCACAACGGGATCTGGAGGCTCACCCTGGGCTGATACAACACCAGTTATGTGGGTGGCAGGCATGGGCCCATTCTGGCAAGATCTGCTCAGATCAGCTACTCGGGCCTTTTTAGCCAGTGTTGAGTCCTCCTGCTGCCAGGTGGCCTCTCTGCTAACTCCAAGTTCCAGCTCCATGTTGGGCCCCTCGAGCTCCATGCTTGCCAGGACTTCATCAAATTCATCTTGTTCAGGCCCCTCAAAGCCACCAATCACCTGCCGTTTGCTCTCTAAAGTGAGCTGGGGGTGGGAGGCTGAGGACTGGGGTCTGGCTGGCTCTTTGAGCACTTCTGTCAGGGTCACTCTTCTCTGATTCCCAGTCCAGCTGCTGGGTGAAAAGACAGGCCCGAGGGGAGCTGTTCCTGTGGAAAGTGGACCCCCGACTGCCCTGGGCATGCTGGAGGTAGGGAGGTGGTGTCCCAGGGCTGGCAGGCCCAAGGCCTCTGAAGGAGCAGCAGGACATGGCAGCAGCTGCCCGGGAGCCTGTGCCTGCCCAGCGTCCTGTGGCCGGGAAGAGACAGATCTCAGGCACCCTGTATTCACAGGCCGTGAGCGAGCAAACTGGTTCTCTGCATCTTCCACGGCAGACAAGAAATCCTACAAAGAAACAGAGACAGTGGGTCTTGGTATCTGGAAATCAAGAAACACTCTGTTTTTCCTGTTTCAGGCAGGTGGTATATATGTGTGTGCAGATATGCTCAAAGAAACCAAGGAATGAAAGGCAGTGGTGGACACTCCCACCACCCTTGAGGCTACCACCAGCCTTCTACCACACACATTCTAAGGCTAAGTCTTCAGGTAGCTTCTCTCTCTCTCTTTGATCTCAGGGGGGTCGGCAGGGGAGGGGGGAGTTGTGGCAGTTGGGGGAACAGTAGAAGCAAATGAACCAGGTCACCAAGGAGTCAAACAGATCACCCAAGGTCACACACCCATCTCAAGGAAATCAGCACTCTGGTGTCCAGCCTGTGCACAAGGGATCCGCAGCTGGTCTTGCTGCCTGTCCCCGATCCACTCCTCACCCCATCTCTCTCTCTCTCTCTCTCACACACACACACACACACACACACAGCCTTCAGTAAGCCAGAGAGGCCTTGGAGCCAGCACAATAGGCAGAAGTTAAATATAGCTTTTCAGGCAAGTTAAATTAAGTATGGATTCCAGTTGGAAGCAAGGTGAGATTGACACCTTCAAGAGGAACAGACCTGTTCCGAGGGTGTTTTTGAGTCAGAACTGCTGATTTAACTGACAGGAAGGTCCCCTCCACCCCTACATCCTGATGCCGTATTGGATTGCCTAGGTTAGAGAAAGGTTTCTTCTTGCTTTATGTATTACCAGGAGAGTAGCACACTCCAACCGGACTACTTTCAAATTTAGTAATAATAATAACATTAGAATTACAACAGCAAGAAAGTCCTCATGACCCTGGGGGTTGATAAAGCCCTTTTCTCTTGAAGAGCTCACTCTCAGACATGATGTCATCTGCCTGGGAAAGGGGAAAAGGACCGGTCATGGAACAGAAACCTGAGCTGTCAGAGTCCTTTACTCTTAAATCCATTACTAGCCTAGCAGTCCTACCATGACCTGGTAAGACCAGGAGGTCACTTTAACAGTCACTTTTTCAGCCTGTAATTACCCACCTTCAAAGCTGAAAGACAAAGACAAGGACACATCTCCTTGCCAAAGCTGGCAGTTTTGAATTATTTGTAGAAATAAAAATCAATAAACGACAAGTTCATACTGTACAGTGCAGGGAACTACACTCAAAATCTTGTAGGAACTTACGGCGAAAAAGAATATGAAAATGACTATCTGTATATCCATGTATGAGTGAAGTACTGTGCTGTACACCAGAAATTGACAACACTGTAAAGTGACTATATTTCAATAAAAGATATATATATATATATATATATATATATATATATACACAAAAAAAAAATCAAGTCTCCAAGTGATAACAAAACATCTGACATTTGAAAAACCTCACTGCATGCCAGGTACCATGTAAAGATTTTACCAGAATTCTCTCCATGGATTCTCACAATGGCCCTATGAATAGGTACTATTATTATCCCTGTTTTATTATGGCTACAGAAACCGAGACTCAGAGAGGTTAAGTAACTTCACAGAACCAGGACTGGAACCCACACGTGCCTCTGTCACCATGTCTTGGGGCCTCAACGAATGAAACAAGCCAGAGATGGAATTTTAAGAGGTCTGAGGAAGGTCTGTTTTTCCCTTCAAGCCTCAGGTTCCAAAAGCCTCAGAGGAAGGGAAGTATGGGGCTGCGGCTGCCAGAGAGGTCCCCGGCGTAGCATTCACCATCTTACTAGGCACAAATTAGGCGTCTGGACAAATTCTAAATGTGATTTTTAAAGCAAAGCTCTGTGAGACAAAATGTAGGTCTGAATGGCTTCTCATTGATCAAATGGAGCATCTCTACTCTATGAATGTAGTTTAGTAGTTTCCGTGTACATTAGCCTGGAGTCAGGAGGCCAAGACCTCATCCTGGCTGTGGGTGCTGCATTCTTAAGCAGGTTAATTCACCTTTAACTCACTTAAATCCTGCTTCTTTCTGAAAAGGATTTGAGAGAGCAATTTCCAGCCTCCCAGTTGAAACTGTGCCTGTTAGATCTGAGTGGGCATACAGCTTGGAGATCACTGGTTCACCCAGAAATCAGAACCCTGCCTGGGCCCATCCCCAGAAATTCTGATTTAATTGGTGCATGGTGGGGCCTCGGCAGGGGTGATTCTAATATGCCAGCTTCAGATCTAGTCTAATCCTTCATCTTCTGAGTAGAGAGACAGAAGGGAAGAACATTTGAGGCAGAAGAATACCCCGCATGTTGTAGAAGAGAAATTAGAAGGCCAAGGAATGAAGTACTTTGCCCTGGCTCACGGAGCCCCTTGGTGAGCTGGCCTCCTGCCAACCAGTAACTGTGCTGTCCTGGCTCTTCATAAACTTTCTTCCCACCTCAAGTGCATCATCATGAAAGTGAATCAAATCATCTAAATGACATTCATTCCAGGCAGGGGCCCCTATAATTTAAAGGTATGATAATTAAGCAGCTCAGTCTGTCTCTCTGGTTTTTTATTTGTTTCTAAGACAGTGAAGTGGTTTATTTACATTTCTCAGCTTCTCACAGACCAAAAAGATAAACACGTCAAGTAAAAGGGGACTTGGGCAGACTGCTCCAAGATGTTCTGGGCCTAGGGGTTTACATCTTAAGATCTCCTCTGCCATCTCTGATCACCAACACTTCCTTACCTCATCTTCAAACTCCTCTTCCACAGCAAACAGCTTCTGCAGACTGCAGGCCTGAAAGGAAAATAAAGCAATTGAGGTTAGAGGAGAAATACTGCTTGCAAGTACATTCTGTCCTCACGGTGCTTCTTCCCAATTCTAACAAGACTGTCAGGTGTACTGTTTTCTGTTTGTTTGGTTTGTTTTTTTTTTTAACTAGTCTCGAGGGGGAGGAATAAGGGACAAGGAGAGAAGAGATGGGATTTACTTAAAGACTCAGATGATTTAGAATCCTTTCTTGTAAAACAATTTACTCAGGTCCATCTGCGTTCATTGTAAGAAGAGGAAGAGGGCACAGGGAAGGCTGCCCAGGGATCCTGGGTCATTCTTTAGACTCAGCCCTGTCTGTGCACGTGGGCCTAAGGATTTTGCAATATCCCAAAGTGACACTATCATAAATCCAAACATGCCGAGCACAGTGGCCTTGATTCTGAACGCCAAGGTAGTGGTTTCCTCCTATCTAATCCAATACTCAAAAGCTAGAGTCCCAGGAGAGTAGGATGCTCCCCAGTACACAGTTCCTTCTTTCTGGGCAGCAGGGCTGTTGTGGCCAGCATTAAAAGTGGGTCAATTCTAGAATCAAGGTCTGTGCCTAACCCCAGATGCCTGAGCAGCAATAGCTACAGTTAGGGAGACCTACCCCCCACCCCCAACCTCCGCAAAGTCAAGGATCAGACTGGACAGGTTAGGGGTAGACGGTCAGGCCCAGGAGGTGTGACGTCTGAGCGCACCGGAAAGGAAGAGCAGTTCTCCAAGATGAGACGGAAAGCAACAGGCGGGAAACTGAGGCCCAGCGGGTGGGTGGAGAGACCTTCCCAGGGTGTCGTGTGTGTCCTTGCCAAGTCCTGACTAGAGCCCAGGTCTGCCGACCCCACCATGCTCTCCCCCAAACCCTAACCCGACCCTGCAGCTCGCACGGGGCTGAGGGGCTGGAACCCGGAAGGCAGGTCCCTAGGGCCGGGGGACAAGGCGGCCGGGCATTACCATGGCGACGGTCGGTGGGCTTCGGCCAGCGGGTTGGCCGGGCTGACCCCAACTCTAGGGGTCACGGGGCCCTCGGGTTTGGCCCCAGGAGGGAGGTTTGGAGCCCGGACGACGGTGTCTCTGGGACGAAGTCGGAAAGAGGCGTCTCTGCAAGCCGAGAGGGCCCCGGGGAGGGTCCCTGGGAAGCTGGGGCCGGCGCCCTAGGCCGCATTCGAAGCTGCCGCCACTGCAAAGTCTCCGCCCTCTTAAAGGGGCGGACCTATTTCTATCCCGCCGACACAAAGGCCCTTCCCCTGCAATCTTCCGCCCCGGCCTTAAAGGGAAATGGATGTGCTCTCGGTCGCCCCCCAGCGGCCGGTAGGGTCCCATCGGCTTGTTCAATATGCGCTTAGGTGAGAGCAAAATCCGGAATTTGGGGTCGGTTACGTTCCATCCTGCCCACCCTCCTCTCTTGTGTTAAGCATACTAGAGACTGGGTACTACAGCATGACTCTTACTCACATCAGAATCCACCCTGTTGGTTTGTCTGTCTGTTTATCCATCCAGCCATCCATTGATCCATCCATGTATCCATCCATTCATCCATTCTTGCAACACGTATTTATTAATCGAAGATATTCTCATTTGGACTCTTCTCATCCTTCACGTTTCAGCTTAGATCTCTGATCTTCCCTGTCACCTTATCTCTCAAGTATCATCCCTTCCCCATCACAACTGCAACTCCATGCTCACTTCTCCAAATACCTGCATAATTTCTAATTGTCATAGTTTACATCTTTATTGTATGTCTTCCTCACTATAATATGAGCTCCATGAGGGTAGGGACCTTGTCTGGCTTGTTCAGCTTTGTATCCCCAGCACTTAGCACAAGGTCAATAGGGTTATTGAATGAATGACACAGTGACCACTGTGTGTCTAGCACAGTGCTTGACACTGGGGATGGAGAAATGAATGACTCCTTATGCTCTCAAGTTCACAAACAAGTCAGAGAGATACAGATCAAAAGACAGAGTCCAGGAGAGTTGTGCAGATAGACAGGCAAGGACCCAGTGATCTGGGAAGGCCAATTTTTGACTCTGAAGCCTGCTGTGGTTATTGACCCTCAGTCTGACCTCAGTTTCCCTTCTTGCTTGTCACAAGTGAGACAGTTGGAGGGACAACTCGAGCTGCATACTTTTGAGGACTCAAACGGCAGGAGGAAGGTAGCTGACTTGAGTTCTTAACTATCTGATCTGAATCAACCCTGGATCTTCCCCAGGGTGGCCTGGCCTGGCCTGACCTCTGGGCAGTCTATGGCTTCCAACATAGTTTCATGTGGACCACTTAACCTGTCATATATCAGAATGGAGGCCAGATAGTGATGAGAGAGGAAACCAGGACCTCTAACTCTCATCCAAGTTAGAAATTCCCTCACACCCTTTCTGTGCTTCTGAGCTGAGGGACAAAACCCCAACCCTCCCATTTACAGACTCCTCTCCTCCCAGGAATCTCAGGCACAGCTCATCCTGCCCAGCTACGGATAGTCCTGGAGACCTGGTTACAGGTCTCCCGAGGATCTGGGCTCTGTCAGCGCCAGTGAAAGGGACATCAAAGAGCCCAAAAGGTCAGGAGGAATACAACTCCTATCCACACTATAGTTTGCAGCTTCCAATTTTAATCATTGGCTCATTTGTCTTCACAAAGATCCTCTGCAGAGTGAGAGACAAGTATTACTTACAGATTAGGAGACGGAGGTCCAGGGGGAGACAGGACTCCCTCAGGGTCACACAGTCACTCAGTGAAGTCCTTATACTTTCTCCTCCATCACCTTTCTGAGTTCAACGAACTTGACATCTGCTGCCCCAACTTCTATTAGAACCTAGTTGGGGATGGGGATGTTGGTTGGAGCAAATGGAAAATGTGAACTGGGGACATTTAGAGAGGGGCTGCCAGGACACAGTGAGGAGGTTTTCTGTGACTTTTGAGTTGGGAAGGACCCCCATGCTGAAGGGTTCTTCCCTGAATCACATCTTCTCCTTATAGTCACTGTCATCTGAGGTAAAGTCAAGGGCCGGGCCTCTGTGATGATGGGGCCCAGGTCCTCTTCCTTCTCTTAGAAGAGGGATTAGTGAGCTTAACACTAATAATCAGGTTGTGGCTAAAGAGACTCAGACCAAAAAGGAAGTGATGGGTTCAGAGAAAAGGGAAAAGTGAGTACTGGGACTAGGGGGGCCTATCCAGAAGACACCAGAACTTTAGCTGTGATATGGGGTACAAAGGGGAATGTCTTCATAGTGCTATGATTTAATCCATAATAATAACCATTAGTGCTTCCTGAGCACTATCTGGGTTCCAAGCACTTTGCATGAATCAACTCACTTGTTCACTGTAACAAGTCTTGACACAGGGGCTGGGATCACTCCTGCCTTACCGAGGAGGGAAGGGGCAATGTCCTGCCCAAGCTCACCTAGCTAATAGGTGGTGCAGCTGAGACGATGAACCAGGCAGTCTGACTCCAACATACACAGGCTTAACCACTATGTTGTTTTGCCTCTTAGAACTCCCAGGAACTGGGTTCTTACCCTGAGGCTTCAGGGATATAAGTCCTCTATAATTATATGCAAAATATCATGTGCCTGTGCACTCGTGCCTTGTTCTGAAAGAGAATCACAGCTTTCATTACATTTTCATAGGTCAGAAGGCAGTTGTCTTGCTCTTTCTCAGGACCAGGATACACCCTAACCCCGCCACCCCCTTGCATCCCATATCTTGTCCGATTGCCTTACACTCCACATCAGGCCTTACCATCTCCCGCCTGCACTGTGGCCGTAGCCACTTGCATGGTCTCCCTAGTCCAAGCTCTCCTCCCTTCTGTCCATTCTTTCTAACATGCAAACCAGGTACTATTTTTCCACCATAAAAATCCTTCAATCCCTCCCAGTCACCTGAGGATGACATACAAAATCCCTAGGGCCCGCAGTGGCATCTGCTTCCCTGTCCTGTCTCATCTCTCACCCAACCTCTCCATCAGAATCAGTCCCTCTCCACCCCCCTCATTCTTCATGCTCCAGGTCACATGCTGCCTCCTCTGAGAAGCCTTCCTTAACTGCCCCAGGCAGACCCCCGGTGGTTTCCTTTTCCTTCCTTCCCGGCATTTGGAGGCTACCACTATTATAGATTAGATCTCTTGTATGCCCTGTATTTTCTTCAGATTTCCCTCACACCTCCCTGCTGAACTTTGAACTCTTTCAGGGCAACAACTGTGGCTTTTCATTTTTGTGAACCAGCACTTGGTACATGACCTGGCACACGGAAGACATTCAGCAAGCGTTTGTTCAATGACCTAATGCCGTTTGTCAGAAGGGAGTGCAAATGAGTCTGGGCAACTCCATGCTCACTTCCTTAAATATTTACAGTTGTGAATGAGAAGCCTCCCCTTCTTAGGTACAAGGGAGAGCACACCTGGAGTGTGTGTGTGTGTGTGTGTGTGTGTGTTTGGAGACAACATGCTGCATTGGCTATGGAGTTAGACAAATCTCGGTTCATATTTGACTTTGCTCCTAACAGGCTGTGTGACTCTGAGTAAGTTACTTTACCTCTCTGAACCCTAGTTATCTCCTCTATGAAAATGGACTAATACATCTTCCCCCTCAGGGTGGCTGTGAGAGTGAATGAATTAGTGCAGTGAAATGGCTAACTCCATGCCTGGCATGTTGGCAGGGGCTCAACAATGTGGGTTCCCTTCCCCCCAACTTGAGTTTGCAAACATGTGCTGTGATTTGTTATGGGAACCACATGGCTTGAGTTTGTATCTACTTCAGCATATTTGCAAATGCATTTCGTCCTAATTTGTATTTTTATCATATGAACAGTTGTATGCGATTCAGGGTGATGATGCGTGTTTATGTGTCTACATTTGTCTTAGTATGGACAGTGCCATCCGCTGGAAGTGTGTACACACACTGAGAGTCTTGTGTAGTTGTATTGGAGGGTGGGTGTCGCTTGTTAAATGAGTTTGTGGAGTGTGTGTGGAATTAAGCGTGTGTTGTGAGCTGCATACAAGGGTGGGGATCTGAGTGTTTGAGGGTGGGGGAAGGGCTGGTCTGCCTGTTTGACCGTGTGTGTGAAGGCTGTATAGACCAGCACTGTTGCAAAGACCTTTCCACACCGTCCAGCAGAGTACCCACTAGCCACTGGTTATTGAGTTGGCTATTGAGTACTTGAAACGTGGTTAGTGAGAAACTGAAGTTTTAACTGGTCTTGACTTGAATTAATTGAAATGTAAATAGCCACAGGTAGACTATAGACAGAAACCTCAAACACGCACACAAGTGGTGTGCATCTTCCTCTCTCATCACAGAAACCCATCCATCCCGTCCGGACCCTAGCAGGGAACTAGACTGGCTGGAGCCCCTCCCGCACGTGAGCACGTGTGAGACGTATAGAGGGGGCTGCTGCTGCTCCCTCACCCACCGCAAGTCCCCAGGCGAGCAGTGAATCAGCCTGACAATGAGGTGAGTCATTCATGAACGGCTCAGGCTGCCGACCCAGCAGGCGGGAAGCAAACGTCAGCCAGCCTCCCAGTCCTGCCCCCCCCAGGCCCCCCAGTGGGACGGCTCAACCCCACGCACTGCAGATGTTGTAGAAACTGACGCGGGCGAATCAAGGCACCAAAGCTCATCTCCTCGGCCCCTCCCTCTGGTTTGCAATCCATTCATCCTCCAGCCCCTTTCTCCCCTCCGGTGGCTCATGAGTCATCACAAGATCTGTGCCCCAAGTCCAACACCCACCTCCCCATGTCTCTCCCGATTGGTCTTCCTCAAAGTCTTGGGGGTTGGGGACAGCGGGCCTAGACCCCTGGTTGAGTGCTAGGGTTTGCTTTTGGAAGGGAGGCTGAGCCTTTCAGGACCCAGCTCAGGGCAGGCTGCAGCTGACTGGATCTCTGTGAGCTGGCATCCAGCTTGCTTAGAGCACCAAGACAAACAGGAGGCAGAATTGAAGGGGTTGCTGAAACTTGCTGCCTGGAGCACCTTGGGCTGGTGGTCAGGAGGGGATGGGGAGGGGGCATGAGTATTCCTCTGGTTTCTAGGGAAGTCCCACATAGAGTCTCTCTAGTACCTGACAATCTTCAGAACCTAGTAGCTTATTCCGTCTGGACTTGTGGACCTGCTCCCCTACTCACTAGCCTGTACCCCACCATCTGCCATCAATCAACCTTCTTCTCTTGGGCTGAACCTCACCTGACTTGGACAACTGGGTCCCGTGGTGGTGTCCCTTACTGGGGCAGAATATATCATCAAAAGTCTTAAAAATGTGTAGCCCCTTTGACACAACAGGTCCACCTCTCAGAATTCATCCTAAGAAAATAATTGATGTGTGCAAGGATTTAGCTACAAGAAAGTGCATCACAGCATTATTTAAAATGGTGAAAAATTTGAAACAATCCAAATGTCTATCAAAAGGCGATTGAAAAAAGAAACTGATAAAACAACACAATGGAATGCTGTGCAACCTTCAAAAATGATGTTGTGGAAGATTTGATGCCATGGGAATATTTTCATGATGCACTACATAAAAAATTAGATTGTAAGATATTATATACTGTGATACAATTTTCCTTGAAAAAAACATAAACATGGGAAAAAGATTAGAAAAGCGTTCACCTAATTATTAACAATTATTTTCATTTAATTATGCACCTAAGAGAGATTTTATTTTCTTCTTTTTACTTCTCTGATTCCCATAATACCAGAACCACCCCCTCACCGAGTTTCTACATTAAGAGTTTGTGACTTTTTACAGCAGAAAAAGTAATTAATTTATTAAAAGTTTTAAAAAGCCATTTTTGGGAGTGGTAATGGAAATTAGCTGTAAATGGACATTTTTGGGGGAATTGAAAATGTTTTAAAACCGGATTATGTGATGGTTGTACAACTTGGTAAATTTACTAAAAAAATGTTGAATTGTATATTTAATATGGGTAAATTTTTGTTTAAAAACTCTTAACAGAAGACATTTGCTGGGCTGTCTTCCAACCTGATCATGAGGTCTAGAAGGGATGCGAGATAAAATACCTATTTAAATTTGAGTTTCAGATAAGAAATAATTTTTTAATGTAAGGATGAAAATAAATAATATAAGTTCAAAAAGTCATGAACTTACAAGTACATATATATGTGTACATAAGTACACAAAATTATTTCTTCTTTATCTAAAATTTAAATTTAACTGGGTGAGGGGAGAGTGTAGCTCAGTAGTAGAGTGTATGCTTAGCATGCATGAGGTCCTGGGTTCAATCTCCAGTACCTCCATTAAAAAATAAATAAATAAAAAACGAGTTACCTCTTTCCCCAAAAAATTGTTTTAAAAAATTTAACTGGGCAACCTGTTTTTATTTTGTTTGTTTTCCTAATTTTGGCAACCCTACTCTGGAATCCTGGCTCCTGGAGGGTCCCTGGGGGAGAGAAACAGACCTGGGGATGGACATCTAGGCTTGCAACCTACCTACCTCTAGGGTAATTTTACAAAGTCTGGGAGAGCAGCTTGGGGAGCCCAGGAGCTGGAAAGCCAGGTGAGAGAGGGTGGGACAGAGGTCATTTCCAGTAGAAGGTGAGTACCTTGCTCCAGGAGTGGGAGTGGCAGTAGCTTTTCAGCTGGCCCAGAACCCAGGAGTGGGTAACACTAAGGCTGCAGGTGACCTTCACACAGGTCCCCCACATCATGCTCCAGCAACACCGGGAGGAGGATGTCATTGCCCACAGGTCATTTTCACAGGTGAGGAAATTCTAAGAAATAAAGTAAATTTCCAAGTTCACACAGCTGGTAAGTGGCAGAGCCTCAGTCCAGGTCTAGATTTTTACCCTCTCAGGGTTGGGTCCAGTGGTTAAACTAATCAGACTTTGGGCTCTGATCACCTGTGGTCGGATCCTTTACTTCCTGGGTCTGTGGCTTTTGGCAACTTCCTTAAGTCTCCTGAGCATCAGGTCCTTTATCTTAAAAGTGAGGATAATAATAATAATTGGGGGGTAAGATATAGCTCAGTGGTAGAGTGCATGCTTAGAATACACGAGGTCCTGGGTTCAGTCCCTAGTACCTCCATTAAAAAATAAGTAAATAAACCTAATTACCCTGCCCCAAAATAATAATAACAATGATAATAACAACAACAGCAGCAACAATCCGGCAGGGCACCCAGAGAGCCTGGGTTCTGCTCTGGTCTTGCCATTTACTGATGGCTAGACCTCACTGGGCCTCTGTCTCCTCATCTATAAGATGGAATACATAATCTCCATCTTGTAGAGTTGTTGTGAGAGTGATAACATATGTGACAGGGCCTTTTGGAAGAAAGTCACTCAATAAATGTTTATGAACAAAGGAGGCAAAATATATGTCAACAGAAGACAACTTGCTGGAGGGAAGCCAATTGGGCCGGTTTTGTGTGGCTGTGGTCCATGCCCTTCCACATAGCATGTCAGTCCACTGTATCTTGTTCTCTGTTGTTTTCATGACCTCAGAGTCAAGAGAGCCTTCCAGAATCAGAGTCCAATGCTCCAATCACAAAGGGGAAACAGAGGCTCAGAGAAGGCAAATGATTTGCCTGAGTTTCCATAGGCAGAGCTGGCCTGTGTCTCCCAGGCTCCCTCCTTCATCACTGCTTCATTCTGCTTCTTGGGGCTCTGTTGTTTCCACAGGATCATAAGCTCCCAGAGGGCAGGCACATTTGCACCGTCTGTCCCCACCTCCAACATGCATGCTGCTCTGAGAAGATACTCTGGAGGGACCTGCAGACATATGGGACGTGACTGGTCAGAGCTGTTCTTGCACTGCTGCGTTCCTATAGCCTTGACTCCTGAGCAGGCAGGCAGAAATCTGTCCAGTCCAGGAAATCCTGGGCCTCACTTCTAGGTCCCAGCAGGGTGGTGGGGGAGAGGATGGGTTTCCTTTTCAGCTGTCTCCCTGGACCTCCTGCTCTTGCTGCTAGAGGACTAGGAAGGCTCAGTGTGGGTCACTCTGGGTCCATGGGGGTAGTTGGGATGAGAAACTTTGTCCTAGGATCCCACTTCTGTCCCTCCTGGTCACCTGTCCTTTAGCAAGTAGCTAGCTGTTGTGGGAGGTACTTGGTCGATATACTGGCGTCTTTTCTCTGCTTTCTGGCTCTAAATAACAGATATATTAAGGTACCATCAATACAGGAAAAACAAATGTGGGGCATGAGAAGGGCTGTATCCCAGGTCTCCGATGAGCCCTGGGATGTGCCCTGCCAGGTGTGGGTACTTAGCTTCGCACAGGAAAGAATTCAAGTGTGAGCCACAGTTGAGTAAAGGTAGATTTATTTAGACGGATACCTACTACATAGACTGTAGGCTGTTTTAAAAGGCAAGAGAAAGGCCATGAGGTATGGGGGTTGGGTGCTCAGGTTAAAGTAAAAGTAGGTACACGCTCCATAGACAGAGTGCAGGCCCTCTCTGAAGAGGAGGGAGCGAGAGGGGCAGCCACAAGGCAAAGCATGGTGTTGCCAGTTTTTATGGGCTCAGTAGCTTCACATGCTAACAAGTGGGAGGGCCAATCTAACTAACCTGGGGAAGGGGCTGGGATTGCCAGGAATTTGGCCATTGCCTACTCTTTGACCTTTTATGATTACCCTTGGAGCTGTCATGGTGTCTGTGGGAGTGTCATTTACCATGTTAATATTACAATGACCATATAATGAAGCTCAAGGTCTACTAGAAGTCAAATCTCCTGCCATCTTGAGCATCAAGGCCTACTGGGAGTTGAATCTTCCACCATTTTGGTGCTAACTGCTGTCATTCCTTGAATGGCTGTGCCCTGCCCCTTTCCCTCCTGTCTCACCATGACAAAAAAAGACTACCAGAATGGTCTTTATTTTTAAATAAATTCACAGCTTGTTCTAGGAGACACAATTCTGTCTTTCCCAAAGCTTGGCCATTGCTGCATGTAGACAGGACTTGCTCCCAATCTCTGGGCCAGGAAGGCAGGAAGTAAGAGGCCTGGGAAGGGACAGACGGTGCCAAGGGCCAGGGAAGGCTCTCAGGTGAGGAATGACTAAGGCACTCACCTCTAGCCAGGCCCGCCTTGTTTTGTTTTTGGCTTTTATTGAGCTACAACTCTTGAACTGTTACCTCACAAAGCTGGAAAAAATCCTCTGAAGTCATGCATTCAATCATATCATTTTACAGATGAGGAAACAGATGCAGAGGGGTAGCAGCTCGCCCAGCCACTTATCTGTTGCTTTTCCCCCAAACATCGCAAATAATCAAGCATGACAATATGGTGGATGCTGGCCTGAAAGCAGTTTTCTTCTGCTCCAAGCCTGGAGGAGAGGGCCATGGGAGGAAGGCAGGAAAGGGAGAGGAGGAGGCAACTTTTTCCATCCTTCCTTCTTAGCTGCATCTGTTGGACCATCAAGAAATGTCTCCAGCTAGAAGGAAGGAAATCCAGTTCAACCCTCTCATCCTACAGGTAAAGAAACAGAGGCCCACAGAGAGGAAGGGACTTGTCCAGGGTCACACAGGGAGGCCTAGGCCAAACACAGGCATCCTGAGGGCAGTTTTCATTACACTCTGCATAACTCATTGAGTGCCTTTGCTTTGCGCCTCAGGGCACAGGAATTGTTTACCTTGAAATTAACTCTCTTCTGGCTCCTGAGCACACTGTAAACTGCCCAAGGGCAGGACTGGACCTTAAAGCATCCTGAAGGAATGATGATCCAGCCTAAACTTTGAACCCTGCTACTATACTGGATATTGCCCCATCTGCCATCACCTCTAATGTGGGACTCACAAAGAGACAGAACTGAAAGGGATCTCAGAGAACAGAAGTCCAGTCCTGCTTCCCAGATAAGAACACCAAGGCCCAGAGGGGAAATGACTCACCCAACAGCACACCTGGGTGGAGCTGATCCTAGGACCCAGATTTTCTCACCTCCTGTCCTGTCTCTCTCTCTTTCTTTCCCTTTCTTCCTCTTTCTCTCTCTCTTTCTCTCTCTCTCTTTCTCTCTTTCTCTCTCTCTCTTTCTCTCTTTCTTTCTTTCTTTTCTTTCTTTCTTTCTTTCTTTTTCTCTCTCTTTCTTTCTTTCTTTTTCTCTCTCTTTCTTTCTATCTTTCTTTCTTTCTTTCTTTCTTTCTTTCCTTTCTTTTCTTTTCCTTCTTTCTTTCCTTCTTTCTTTCTTACTTTTCCAGTCCCCAAAATACCTAGTATTGTGCTGGTCTCATAACTTTTTAATATGCTCAATCAATTCTTGCTGAATGGACTAGAAACAAGATGACTCTATATACAAGTTGTCCTTGGTCATGAATAAAAGCTTTAAAGAATGCATATTTCCTTTGATAAATATCTAGTAAAATGTGTGTTGCATGAGTTTATCAGCTCAGTTCTTCCTTGTTCTTTATTATTTTCCATCTGAGGCTATATTTAGGCACAACTGGACTATGTTCACACAAGGCACTCTTTGGAGGCCAGCAGGGCCACCTAAAGTGTTGCTCCACCGGAGACCAGAACTGTGGGCTAGACTGCTCTGACCAGAGCTGCGCAGAGCCTCAGGAATTCTACCCAAGGATCTGAGGATTTCCACCCCAGGAGAAATTCGAGGCGAGAGTTTGGAGGTGAGGGCATATTGGCACTGGGTGCCAGGCAATGCTAACTTTAGAGGGCATAGATGCTAGGTGAGTGGCGGGGGTATGTGTGTAGGAGATGGGTGCTGTCTGTTAGTTCCACAGCATCCACTGATGCTGGGAACAGAGAGTAAGTTTGCTCTCTGTCCTGCTCCAAGAATTCACCACTCCTCATTCCTCTCCCCAGCCCTGATGCCTCCTTCTCAAAGTCCAATGGTGCTGCCAACCTGTCATGCTATAGGTTAATGCCTGGCTCCCGTCCAAGATCAATTTCCTTTTATCAAGAGGTCAAATTCACCCCTGGGTCCCAGGGTCAGAAGATCTCCTGTCAGCTACTAGATCCCACCTGCAGGCTCATTCTACATTGGGGAACTGAGGCAGTAACTAAGGAGACAACTCCATGACCCTTGTTTCCATGGTTTGTGGTCCTGGCAAGGGCTTCCCTTAGGGACTCGTAACAAAAGACAGTTTTATTCTCTGCGAGGGGCTCTAAGGTCCTTAAAGGCAGTTTCATCTCCATGCTCCCAGCATGAACCCAAGAAACATATGTAGAATGAATGTGGAATAGTTCAATCTCCACTTACCTGGAAAGAGAAAATCTGAGGGCTCATCAGGACCCCGTGTGGTGAATTCTCCTAACTTCTGGCGCATCTGGCCATGTGGGTACTGAGGTGATGATCTCAGAAAACTCTGAGAAGAAGAAGGCTAGAGTGCTGGGCTTGGGAGCCTAGCTCCCCAGTGCCCTGTTCCTATTGTTTGGGGGACAGACAGAGAGACCTGGGTTTGAATTTCAGTCCTCGTTTGCATGAGCTCTGTGATTCTGGGCAAGTTATTTAGCTTCTCTGAGCCTCAGTTCCTTCATTGGTGGAATGGGAAGTGCTTGGCCACTGGCATATTGACATCTCTCAAGCCAGATGGGGAGATTCTGCCCCATGTTCTGAGTTCTTGAGAGAAGCAATTCCAGAGTCTTCAGTGTACCCAAACCTTTACTGAGTATCTGCTATGTGCAAGGTGATGTGCTAGATGCTGGAAAGGCAAAAAGAAATATGATCTTATTGCTTTTCTCCAGTGGCTCATACTCTGCTTGGGGAGGCAAAACATAAGCACTTAAAAAGAAAAATGCCAGCCCAACCCAACCACCCAAGAGTCGTCATAAGGTTGTACAAGAATAGCAGCAAATGGGTGGCACCACGATTATAGGATAAAGGTAAGACGACTATGGTCCTGGAATGACATGGGATGACTTTTTGGGGGTGGCCTTTCTGCTCAGAATCCAGTGCCAAAAAGCGTTCATCTTGGCTTAAACATTTAACACTCATTGGGGAAGAGATGGACACTAGCCCAATAATGCCATATATAGATGCATATTAGCAAGTTGTTATCAGGGCCAATTAAAGCATATGTAATAAGGGGATCTAGTTTCATTGAAGGACCAAGGAGGGCTTCTCACAGGAAGTGATATTTAATTGAGCTCTTTGGATGGATGAGTAAGAGTTAGCCCAGCAAAGAGAAGAGGGGAAGGGAGTATTCCAGAAAAAAGAAAAAAGAAAAACCCAGCCTATGCAAAGGCCCTGGGGAACAAGGGACACACTGTTCAAAGACAAGAGAGAAAGTCACAATGGCTGGAGAGCTAAGGAGAGAGAGGTGAGGTGGGACCAGATTATGTAGAAGCTTCTAGGTTTATTTTTTCTTCTAAGTATGAGGAAAGGACCAGCTGCAGCACAATCCCCTGGGATAATTACTAAAAATGAAGATTTCTGGGCCTAGCCCCACTGAAAAACAGGCTCTGTCAGTGGGGTCCAGGAATCCGCATTTTGAATACATTCCTTAGGGAATTCGTAAGTACCCTGAAGTTTGAAAACCACTTTTCTGGGCCAGATATAGATTGGAATGGTTTTAAGCCCTCCCTTGATTAGATTTACATTCTGAAACTTATTCTTGCTTTGAGAGAAGGCTGGGATAGATGAAGTGGGCTAGTTGGGGAGGCAGCTACAGTATTTCAGGTGAGGGGTGGTTTGGCTTCAAAGGGTGGGGATGGAGATGGGTGGGAGCAGACTGATTTATGAGCTACTTTGTAGGAAAACCTTTATGATTTATTATAGAAACGTTTATATATCCACTTTTTCTAAGGAGATAAGTAATACATGATAGTTGCAAAATTTCAGATACACAGAAAAAAAGAAAAAGAAGAAAGTGAAGGTAAATATTTTGCTATATATTTTAGTGGGCTTTTTTTTTTTTCCGCAAGAGGACATAATTAGGTTTTTCTATTTTTATTTATTTATTTTTCATGCAGGTATTGGGGATTGAACCCAGGACCTCTATGCATGCTAGGCATGCACTCTACCACTTGAGCTATATACTCTCCCCATAATAGGCTTTTTAATATACATACATATTCAGACATATGAATCTAGATTTTTGTCATTTACAATAATGGAACAATTATGTGGTACTTGTCTCCTGATTTTCAAGAAAATAATATATCATGAGTATCTTTTCAGGTCAACATAAACTTATAATCATTTTTAATGTCTAGATAGTATTCCACTGAATGGATGTGCCCTAGTTTATTTGCCAATTCCCTACTGATGAATATTTAGGTTGTTTCCAATTCTTCACATCATTATAAGCAATCTCTTTTCTTCTATTTTCCTTCTATTCATTCTATTCATTTTTCCTTTCTATTCGTTTTTTCTTTCCTTCCTTTCATTCATTTTTCTACTTTCCTTCTATTCATTTTTTTTCTTTTTTTAAATTGAAGTTGAGTTGATTTACAATGTTGTGTTAGTTTCTGGTTAAACTCATTTTTGAACACAACAATGTTTATTCCCTTAGAATATATTTTCATTAGTGGAATTACTGGGTCACTGACAAGCCGTCTAGGTTCTATCACACATACTCATATTATCTCCTAAGGGGAGTTGTAGAAGGGGATGGCACCGAAGCCAGGGACTGGAAGTCTTCCTTTTTAAGGCCTTGGAGTATTACAACCGTACCCTGGCCCTGGCCAGTTTTTGCTTTTTTTTTTTTTTTTCCTCCCTCTTGTCACAGATTTAGTTCGTGCGGTCGGAGCTGGCGGGTTCGAGACCTGTCCAAGCCTCAGTGTGGCCCCTTAGCCAGGGCCTCTACAGCCCTCCCAGTCCCTAGGAATCCATCCCCAGGTCCCCTCCCCCACCGCGGGAGGGTGTGTTAGGGAGAAGCTTAGGCAGGCAACGATTGCACCATCTATGGTTTGAAAAGGAAGTCGAGGAAGCGCAGGGTGGAAAATCGTGTGTCCCAAAGGCCAAGCCACCAGCAGCCAGATCCATGCCCCTGCAGCGCTCCTTCCACCTCCACTCGCAGGGCTCCGATCCTTGCCTTCTTCCCCCTCCCAGCCCAACCCTTTCCTGGGTACCGGCCCTTTAAGAAGCTGTCACTGTGGAGCTGTTGGCCCCGCCCGGCGGGGAGGGCCAAGAAGGAGGGGAGGGGTTGGTGGTGGCTGAAGCCGAATCGGGGGGGGCCTGGGTCTATTTTTAGCTCCGGGTCGGGTCACGTGACAGGAGTGACGTCTCCGAATGTTGTTGTTGGTGGCGGCGGCGAGCGGAGCCGGAGGAGCCGCCGCAAAGATGGAGGAGCCGTCGAGGAGGCGCTGCCGCTGCTGCCGCCGCCGCTGCTGCCGCCGCCGCCCGCGAAGCCGGAGCTCGAGCCGCAGGGGGTGAGCGCGCCGCACCACCCCCGATCCCATCTACCCTGGTCCCCGGGACGCGACGCGGCGCCCCCTCCTCCTGCCGTCGCTGCCCGCGGGCTCCCCGCGCGCGCGCCGCGCTCCGCGCCCCTCTTTCTTCCTCCCGGCGCCCGGGTGCCAGCCGGCTCCCCTCGGGAGCATCGCCAGCCCCGGAGCCGGGCCTCAGGGTTACTGCGCGCGCCCCTCCCCGCTCCTCCCAAGCAGGGGCGACTTCCCTGCAGGTAAGGGAGGGGCCCATCTTCCCGCGACCCACACCCCCAAATGGCCGGGAGACCGGCCGGGGCTGTCTGATTTGTCCTTTCCCTGGCGGCGTATGGTGCGTTGCAGAGCGGTTTGAGCTCTGCACCCGGATTCTGTGCAGACCCCTCTTCGCTGGACACCCTTTCTCGGTACTCTGCGGTGAGGGGCGCTGCCCACCCACAGCGCTTGTACCCATACCTCAGAACACATCCTTGATTTCGTGTCCTTGGCTTCCGTGCCTGAGGAGGGGGGCCTGCGGGCCCACCTTACTCCTCTCTCCCAGCATTCTCACCCCCTCCCCCTTGAGGCGTTACTGCGTTTGTTCCCACTCTCTCCTCCTGTCTGACACCCTGGGGCCACAGAGAGCCAGGAGATGAAAGCTCCCCCCTTCTTCTCTGGGGTGGGTGCCCCCCATTTTTCATCCTGGGTTTGTATCTAATGGAGGGAGGGGCAGTGTGCCTTTTAACTTTGGGGAGACTGCTTCCCTACCCCACCCTTCTCTGGGGCCCTGGGGAAGATGAGAACTGGCTGGGTGGTAAGTAATTAACCTGGGAGTCTGATTGGTGGGGTGGTGGGGGAGAAGAGGCAAAGGTGGGAGTGCCCCATTTGGGGGAGAAGGTGACCACCTGATTCCCCTCCCCATTCCCCCCAGTAGCCTTCTGAGATGAAGTGTGTCCCTAAAGAGGAAGGGTACCAGCTACAGTTGCTTTTGGGGATGCTCAAGAGACCTACCACTCTGACAGTGACCACTGTGCTTCTGGGGCCTGGAATTAGCTTTGGCCATGGGGGTGATGACGGTGGTGACTGGGTTCAGGGTCCAGCTGGGAGGGGAGGATGGAGCCAGATCATAGGAACAAAAGGAGGCAGGGAATAGGAGATCCAGGAGTCTTGGCCAGAAGGACCCCTGACCGGACTGCTTTGTAGGACTAGAGCCTGGGGCTGGGTGTTGCCCTGAGCCTCCTCAGGTTCAGAGAATGTAGGCAGGGAGGGAGGGTCTCAATCCCAGTTCCAGGCACCGGGACCCCTGAGCTGGCTGTTGAGATGCTGGGTTGGACTGGGGATGGTGGGTGAGCCATGTTGGGGGCTGCCTGCTTTTTCATTTCAGTCTTCCCTCCACCCTCTCTCTCCTAAACACAAATCTTGGGGAGCTCTTGGTTTGTCTCCTGCCCCTTCTCTTGAATCCTCTCTTTGCTCTGTCCCCCTTGGACTTGGATCTGGGCTATGTCCAGACAAGGCAGGCAAGGGTCTCTGAGTTAGAGGGGTGGGCCCCCAGCATCTCCACTCTGTCCTGGGAGTGTATGCATACCAGAGGCCAGGATGAGAGATACCAGGTGCAATTTACTTGGGGGCAAGGATAGAGGACACGTTAGCTCTGTGCCCGCCTCCCCTTCCTCCCCAGTATATCTTCCTCTGTGGCTGGATTGAGTAATTTGAAGGGGGGGGGGCAGCAGTATCACATGCCCCACCCACTCCAAGTAGCTACAGAGACAAAGGTTTGCTTTCCCTTCCCTAGGGGTGGCATCTTAGCTGTGTGCTTAGAAATGGGGCCTGGGGATGGGGGGGTGCAGGGCGGGTAGTTTGTGTTTCTGAAGGGGGGAGGGGGCATCAGCTATAGGAGCTGGGGGGAGTGCAGTTGGTGCTGAAGTACCAGCTGCTCTTTAATAATTAATTCTTCCTACTCACATCCCTTTGAGGAGGGATGTCTGGAACACGGCATCAGGCTCAGCCAGCCTGCTAGAGGACGCACTCCTGTTGGGGGGGGACTGCGGGGGGGGGGGCGGTTCTTGGCATTTTTGGAGCACTGTCGCTTGCTCATGAATGAAAACCTGATGCAGCCCGTGAGGGGGCCTATTGTAGCCGACTTTGGCTAATTAAACTTTCTCTGCCTTTCTTCTTCCCTACCCCACCTCACCCCAGCCCCCACCCCCTACCCCAGCCCTTTCTTGAATTGGCACCCTGTCTGGTAGTGCTGGGAGGGGGTATCATTCTGCCTGAGGTTTTAGGGCAAACAGACCCAGTCTTCTGCCCTCTGCCTGCGCCCGTCCCTCCCTCCCCTCTCACCCCCCCCCCTTTTTTTTTTCTAGAAATAGCAGCCTCCTCCATCTGGCTTGTACAGATGCCTGGAGCTGCGTCTGAGCAGACAAACAGAAATGGGCCGATTGCAAAAATGAATTTGTCAGCCTGTTGCCTTTTTTCCTCCCCTGTTGCCCTCCTCCCTCCCTTAATTTGGGGCCTGGACATCCAAGTCAGCCACCTGTTCTGGGTCTGATCATTCCAGGCTTCTGGTGGAAGGTGCCTTCTTGGGGGAAGGCACAAGGCGCTGGAAGCTTTTGGAGGCTGGGGAAAGTGATCAGCCGTAGCCAGGGTCAGAAGGGGTCAAGATGAGAGTTCCTGTGTGCCTTGGGATGGGCTGTCTGGACTTGTAGCTTTCTTATGAAGTTTTGGGGACACTTCTCAGATTGTGAGCAATCTCAGGCTCACAGAATTTGGTTCAGACAGCTTACCTGGCTGCCTTGACCTGGGGAGGGGACCTGGCCTCAGTGCTCAGGACTTGGGCCTGCCTCTACCAGGGCCAGACAGAGCTAGTGTGTTGCTGGCAGGGGGTTGCCTGAGGGTACTGGATTCTAGGTTCCTGAGAGGCCCCCAACATTCCAAGGGTGTTGTTTGAGGGACAAGTTACCTGCAGGGCAGCATCGTGAACTTGTGGCCTTTGGGGCATTACATCCTCCATGTCTCCCTCCCTCCCTTGTCTGTCCTTCTCCTCCCATCCTCTGCCAGAGTTTTTATTGCTGGTGATTGAGGTGGGGGGTGCCCCCCTAGTGTGTTTGCCCATCTACCCTGGCTTGGCCATGAGCTTGTAGGGTGAGATGCAACTGGTTTCCATCATTCCTTGTCCTCCTGTCCCGGCTGGACGTGGGAGGTGGGTTTGGATCCTTGGAGTGGGGCAGAGGTCTGGCTGGAAGAAGTTCACAGCAAGTGGGGACAGGGCCCTGCGGTCTGCCTACTTGTGATGTCACGGAAGCCAAGCTGCTCACTGGTTTGGCATCCAGGTGCCAGGGGCTGCACAGCTCTTGGTCCCTGACTGCCCACCAAGACACTCATGTAACAATGGTCAGCAGGAAGTTTCTCTGGCAGAGAGGGGGACCAAACAGCTCAGATTTTAACTATCTAGCTGCCCCTTTCCCACTTCGTGTCCCACCCCAGACAAGAATCTACACCTGTCCTGATCAGGCCACAAATGCTGCTTTGTTTCCCAGGGAGGTTCCTGTTCACTCAGGAGGCTTGATGAGGGTGTTGGTAGATGCTCTCCACAGGAGGCCCGGGGGTCTGGCCACATCCTGCAGGGTGAGCAGGAGTGGAGCCGCAGGGAGTTCTGAGCCCATTGGGAGTTCTAGGAGCTCCTCCCTTTCTCTTCTCCCTAGGGGGTGAAGATGCTGGGGACTCTGGGCTGATCTTAACAGTTTTTGTACCACGGAGGCTCTGCCCCTTCTGAGCGCCCTGCTGTGGAGGTGCCTTTCACTAAGGAGATGGGCTGGGTCACTCGGGCTGCTGGGAATCGTGGGAATTTCTGAACTTGTGTTCCCCAGCCCACGGGAAAGGGTGTGAGCAGGACTGGGCGCCAGCCCCGGGGTGGGCATGGGCTGAGCTGCCTGCCCACGCGGGCCCCGCCTGGGCACCAACAGCCCCACCTGCCACATTCCTGAGCTTGGCCCCAGCCCTGCGCAACCTCTTTTGTCCTTGCCCTACACCAGTCCCTGCTGGGAGCAGCCAGGCCCCTTCACTCTGCCTCCTCCCACCTCCTCATCTGGGTGCACCTCTCTCCAGCTAGAGTCCAAACTGTGTGGGTGAGCGCAGGGGGCAGCAGGTCTAGGTGGACTTGACATCTTTCTAGTGTGTACCCAGTGTACTTGTTTGCACGTGTCTGTTCGTTCTTGTGTCCCTGCCATGACTATCTCCTGGGCTTCTCAGCTCCAAGTGGACCCCATGCTTGAGAATCCTTGATGAGAAGGTAAAGCTTATTGAGAATTAATCCTGCCAGTAGGTGGGCTGTCCAAGGCGCAGAGCTGATGGCCTGTTCCCAGCCTGGGGAGCAGAGTTAGGGCTTAAACATCAATTTCCCCTAGGCCTCATCTGATGGCTTCCTTCTACCTCGATTTCACTGGGTGTTGGAGGGCCTGCCTTCATTTGGAAGAAAATGAATGAGATCATGTCTAGGGTAGATCATGGACTGTTTAGGGATGGGCCCAGGTGGGTGCGTGCGTAGTGTCTGAGGCTTGAGGACTAGCTGTGGGGCTGGAGGGGGCTGGGGAGCTGGAGGAGTAGGGGCAGGTTGGCAAGCTCATGGCCCTGTAATACAGGGACATCCTCTGTTACTGTATTGGCCTCAGCAGGCCTTTTGGTGCCTTTGTGCAAACTGGAAAATGGCATCCATTATTCTGGGTGGATTCAGCCTGTGTAGCTTGGCAGGCAGAGCATGGGCTGGATTTCACACCTTGTTGCACGGGGCACGACCTATACAACACACACAAGGCCCTGGGCTTGGGCCTTGGACCCCCTATCCAGAGGGCACTGGATGTGAAATGAATGTCTCTGTCTTTTGAAATTCTTGGAAACAGCATGGTTAATGGGTAGAGGAAGAGTGGTTGTTACCCTCTTTCCCTGACCTGTTGTTGACTTGGGGAGGCCAAGACAGAAGCACATCACATTTCCAGAGTTGGATGGATCAGGGAGTAGGGAGGTGAGAGTCCTAGCTCAGGCTGCTGGGGCTGGGATACCAATTTCTCCCTTAACTTCTGCAAGGGACTCCAGATCAGCCCTGCCTCGCCCCACAGCCCAGGCCAGAGTTCAAAAGCCTCCCTGCACTTTCTCCTTTGGTGCACACCCGTCCCATGTCAGGCACCCCTGGGAGTCTATGAGGTCTCCCTACGCGGCAGTGGACGTTGTCACCTGAAAAGGAGTTTCTTTGGGTGTGACTCTTGTAGCCATTTCCCTCCCCTTGAGTGCTGGCAGTCTCACCAATTAGAAAGAGAAGAAACCAGGGTCTGCCCATTCTCTCTGTGCCCCTGGGCAGGTGTCCCTCCCCCGTTCCCTGGGTGTAAACTGACAAGCCCCAGGTCTCCTTCGATGCTCAGATTCCTGAGTCGGGGACCTCTAACCCTGCTCCATTTCTCCCCAGGGATGCCGTTCTGAGTGCCTGACTGCCTCGCCCCGAAGGATGGCCTCGGATGGGCATTAGAGGCACCACGGCCCCGGGCTCCTGTCCCGTCCGTCTGTCTGTTATCGTCTGTCTCTCTTGACATCAACGCAGCTCCATCCCCTCCCGTCCCAGCCCCCAACGCCAGCTTCCTGCGGGCCCAGAGCCGGCATGAACTCTCCCACCGAGTCGGGTAAGAGCTGGGAGGCTGGAGAAGGCACGTGGGGTGGCTTTGTATGTAATGGACTGTATATGGGTTTCCAGCCCTGGCCAGCTGACCTGAGCTGTAAGGGACGAGGGGGTCAGGAGTGGAGAACCATCGTGAGAAAAGGACAGAGGCAAACCTGAAGTGGTTGACCACGGGGTAGACCTGGGAACTGAAGGGTCGATGGGACTGTCCAGCCTGGCCCTGGGAGGGCATGGGTCCAACTCTGTCCTCATGCCTGCCCTCTCAGTGCAAGGGACTTCAGTTCCACACCACCCTTCCCTGTTTGCCGACGCAGGCAGGGCTGAGAGGGAGGTGTGTTCCTGAGCCTCTCTGGGCGGTCTGGGAACGATGTTGGACGAAGTCCCCTACAATAGTGGAAAGCCCAGCTTCCTTTCTGTGGTGACGTGCTCTTCATGGTGGAGTGTTCCTCTGTGTTCCGTACTTTTTTCTTACTGGAGGTTTGCAGGGCTTTTGGCCTTGTTGGGATGTGTGGTATTGGGATGGGGGTGCCGTGACGTGGTGGCAGAAGAGACTTGGCTCTCTCCTTTGAGTCCAGGTGGATATGCCCTGGACATGGTAGATTCCTAATTAGGGGTCTCCGATCCTGAGATTTCCTATTCCCCCTCTGCTCCTAGGAGCCTGCCTAGTGCTGCCAGAAATAGTCTATGGGTGGGACTCCAGGCAGCTTTGTGTACGGGTGGATCTGGGCGTGTGCCTATGAGGATGTGTCCAAGTGGCCTGAGCTGGACCCTCAAGGAGTTTCACAGAAGGGTCACAGGTCAGTGTGGTCGGAATAATAACTGTCTTCTCTTCTTGGCTGTCTCCTTCTGCACAGACTTCAAGGGTCAGAGTCCATCTTCCTCAACTTTAACCCGCCACAGCCTATCCTGTCCCTTACATCTTTTTCTGCAGGGGTGGAGGATAGAGCTCCTTTTTTTAGAGATAGGGAAAGAAACTAAGGCCAAGAGATGAAAACCCATTTGCATACTTACCTGGCAGGGGAGATACCATGGTCACGAGGGTGGTTTTCCCAGGGCGAGCCTTATCCTTTGCACTCCGGATGTGCTGACCCCTGTAATCTCCCCAAATGTGGGAAACTCAACTGCATAATTTGTGGTAGTGGGAGACTGTGTTCGCACTCTCCCCTGAGAAAAAAAAAGAAAACCCATTTGCAGGATGGTACCGAAGCAGCATCAGGGAGGCATCCAGGCCCCCTCCCATCTCATCCCCCATCACTGCTGCTGGAGGTCCCTGACCAGGGCCCCAGGGCTTCCAGCAAATTCAGGGAAGCAGAAAGCTTGCGGGATTGGTTGGCTTTGTGACATTTGTTTTGGTCAAGGCTGTGCCCCCTCCTCTTTCCCTTTCAACATGACATACTCTGGGCACAGACAAAGTAGAGTGCCAGCTGGAGAAGGCTGGCTCCTGAGACTCACCAGGTCAGCTTTGTGGATGGGCTGCCCTCCTGCAGAATTTGTGGTTCTCCCTCAGGTCCTCCCTCCTCTGCCTCGCCTTCATTCCCCCTGCAGGAGCTGTGCCGGGTATTACACTGGGAGAGGTCTGTGTGACCCTGGTACTGGAGGGTGGGCAGCCAAGCCCTGACTTCTTGCTTCCTCCTCTGAGGCTGGGCTGACAAAGGAAAGGAGGCCTGGTGGGTTCTCATGAGTCCCTTGGCCATCTCAGCTGGACACTGCCCCTTGCAGGGTCGGTTGTGCCCGGCAGGAGTGCCCGCCGCTCCTTTCCTGTGAGCTGCTACGCTGACCTGTCCAGGTGCCACCTCCAGTCACACCGAGCCTGGGGTCTAACCCGTGGCCAAGGGAGCAGGAGCTGCCCAGAGACATCTGTTTGTTGGTGGCTTGGGAAGGACATTTTCTGGCTTTGGGATTTTATTCCCTTACAATGAAAGGCTGAGATAATCAACCTTGGATAGATGCCTTTCCACATGCTGGTGGTCCAAGTCCCCCTTGTAGCCACTCGTGCCAGGACTGGTGGGAGCTGGATGTGTCCATCAGCACTGAGCCTGGGCAGGAAGGGCTTCCAGTGTTGAGGGGGGTGGGGGGTAGTGGGGGAGGGGAGGCTATAGAATTGGCCACGCCTCCTGGCTGGCTTTCCAGCTCCCCCCAGCAGGGGGAGATGCCGTCTTTTCGTGTTCAGGAAGGAGGGAGAAAGAGGGGCCCAGAGATTGGGAACCTTGTTTTAGGGCTGTGGCGAGGCCTCAGGGCTGGGATCACTGCTTGCGGGCAGTGCCCTTAGGGCTGGGATCACTGCTTGCGGGCAGTGCCCTGAGGCCCTTCCCACTGAGTTTTCCTGGGGCTCCAGGACTGGCTCTCCCCCTGTGGAGTGGGACCCAGCGTCTGCTCTTCCCAGAGCCCAGGGTGGCAGCTGGGCTAGAGCTGCGGGTGTCCGGCGCCTGGCAGGAGCCTGGAAACCACATGCCTTTGGACTCCACGGAAGTCAGATGAAACCACGAATTGTAGCTGGAGCACGTGGGTGTCTACTTCCAGCGTAGACACCTCGCAGGGAGCCCCAGGAAGAGCTGGAGGCCGCGGGGCTGGGGATAGAGGTGGGAATGATGAAAGTGGTTAGTCTCCAGGGCCTGGCTGCTCCAGCCCCTGAGCACCTCCCACCCTCTCCCAAAGCCCTGAAGACTCACTCACTTCCCTTTCCTTAGGGCACAGAGCAGCAGGCCTGGGTGAGGGGCAGTTCTCTGCAGTTTCTCTCAGTGCGGGAGCTTTCCCACTTGGCAAGTCCTCACTAAGTATCCCCAACCTGCCCAACCCTGTGTTTGGCCCTTGGGGAAACAGAAGGAAAATAGAAGATGGTCCATCCCTGCCCTCATAACAAACAAGTTAGTAAGAGAGTGGATTCCGGGTGAGGGGAGGCATGTAGAGATTTCAAGAGATTTCCTTCTGGGGCTGGCTCGTCCTCCCTGGGGGGTGGGAGCTGATCCACTTACCTCTGGGCCCCGCGGAGTACCAGCATTTGACCTGATTAGCCTCTTTTGCAGACCTGAGAGTACAGGCGGAGGCCATTGCTGGGGCTGCCCCCTTCCCCAAGGATGCCACTCTCTGATGTCTGGCTCCTCTTCAGGCAAAAGGGAACTTGAGAAGCAAGGCTTTATTTTACCGGAATGGATCATTTCTGCTCCCCTCAGTAGGACCGAAGGATGGACAGACTGTGCCCCCTGCCTGGGCTCCACCCGGCCAGCCCGGAGGAGCTGCCCAGGGGCCTGGGCCCGCTCTGTCCTCTAGGCCAATGCCCAGAGGAAAGGGCAAGAGTACAGCTCGTCCCACGAGCCAGTCTAGACGGTGACAGGGCCCCAGGAGGAGGTGGCCAGGTTCCTTAGCCCCAGCGTGGGAGGGAGACAAGCTTCAAGACAACACCTGCCTGCCCAGCACCTCCCGGCTCGCGCATACTTTCTCTCTTTCCCTTTCCCAGCTGCCCCCTCCTTTTTGGGTGACCAGAGAAACTGGGGCATAGGCATGGGGTGGAGCCGGGAACCTCGGTGTCCTGCCTCCCAGCCTTAGGCTCAGGCTCTGCCTCTGAGCCCCTGGGGGAGGCGGGCAGCTGGCCCTGAGAAGGAGAAAGTGGGTCATAGCCAGCATAGGGCAGGGGTCTAGGAAGTGGACTCCTGGTGTCCCTTCTCCACTTCGATGCCCCCTGGCGCCCCTCTGTGCTCCCCATAGATGGGGATCTGCCCCACTCTTCTCTTCCCTGCTCCATCCTTCCAAAGGGATTCAAGCCTTAGCATAGAATGGTTGGAGGAGGCAGGATCAACCCTAAGGGGATGGAAGATGCCAGAGTAGGTGTTCACGTTTTTCCTGGACTTGATCTCAGATGAGAGGGTTCAGCCAGCACCTAGCATGGGACCTGGCACATGGCAGCTCCCGGGTGATGCCGATGGGCTCCGGCATGACTGGACTGTTAGTGCAGGAGAGAACTGGAGGGCAGGCGGGCCTGATGTCTCCAGGGCCCCAGGGCAGCTGGCACCCCACAGTCCATCTGGGGTGCTCCCCAGCCAGCTATTGGCTTTTTAATTTTTTACTGTGCACAAAGCCACCTTGCTTTCTTCCTTTTGGTCAGGGTCCCACCCCAGCCTTTTGGGCCCAGAAAATGGGAGCCTTCAAGAGGGAGCTTTCATTAGAGCACTACATTGGTTCTCCTCCTCCAGATTTAGCGGGTTACGAGGCCTGAGCCCAGCCTCTGCAGGAGGAAACAAGGTCATTGAGACTCTGGAGGGGATGGTGCCGGCTTCGAAAAAGCTCATGTACCCCTTGCTTGGTGGGTGCTGTATAAGCTTTGTGGGATGACACATGGGCGAGCTGGATGGGTGGGTTTGGAGAAGAGAAATGAACTACGAGGAGAGGGGCTATAGAGCAGGAAGGATTGTGGTTAAACATCAGGAAGACTTTGTTGTATCACTTGAATCTCAGCAGGAAAAAAAAAAAAGAAGAAGACACTTGTTCTCATCCCAGGCTTCCCCTCTTACTGCCTTGGAGGATTCTGGGAATGGCAATGAGGATTGCATGGCCATGTCTTCACTTCCCACTTCGTGCTCTTACTGGAAATCATAACTGCTGGGAACTACTGTGAGCCCCTGGCTCTGGCCACTGCTGGTTGCCCAGTCTCCTGGGTGCTCCTAGCTTCGGGGAGTTCTGTTTCCTTAGGTTTCTGACTGCTCTGGGTTCTGGGGGCCCTGCTTTTGAGTCATTGTAAGTGATGATTTCTTCTCTTCCAGAATAGGGCTTCCCTGCCAGACTCTCCTGTGCCTGGGGCAGGCAGAGAGAGCCAGGACAGGGCCAGCCAGCCCTTCTGGTTGCTCCCAGCTTGGGTGGGTGGAGTCCTGTCTGGGAGGGGCTGCTGCCCCCAGGTTTCTGGGTTCCCTTGAGTCTGCTGCCTGTCACCCCACTGAGGGCACATTGGCCTTCCCTTCCCTTGCTCTTGAGAGAGCCTGGTTGGCCAGGATGAGGTTGGGACAAAGAGTTGTGAACAAAGTCCCTGGACCTACCCTGAGGTGTCCACCAACTCCAGACCTCTGTAGGAAGCACTGCTCCATCACCAGTTTTCTGGAGTCTGCCCTGGCTGAGAGGCTGAGGCTCCAGATCTTTGTTTAGGTCCTGTGTCCCCCAACTCACCGAGTACGCATCTTGCCAGCCAGCCTAGGGTCTGGGAGAGCCCTCCTCTGCCACTTCCCCTGTCCGTGTGCTCCCCCTACCTGAGGGCAGGAGGCCTCTCTGCTGTCCCTGGCTGGCGGGAGTCACAGCCACTGTGTCCTTGGTTGGCCAGCTTCTCCTGGGCTCCCGACAGGAGGGTGAGGTCATCCAGTCCGGGGAGAGGACAGGTGTCCCTGGCTCTGTGCCTGGAGTTGGGGGCAAGGAGGGGCCAGTAGGGGTCTCCAAAATAGCAACTGTGACATCAGGAAGGGGGAGGGGGACACAGACCCAGGAATAACCAGGCTATTAAAAGGCTCCAGTGAGGTCAGGGGGCCAAGTGGGAACTCTTTATCAGTGGGAGGCATAACCTAAGGAGAAAGGATGGGCCAGTAGTGGGTCGGGTAGGCGGGTGTCAACAGTCTTCATCATGCACAAGCCTTAGGTCCGAGCAGGGCCCAGGAGCAGGGGCTGCTCTGCCAGGCCTGGGTCTGGTGGGGAAGGGCTGGATGCTGGCGGCTTCTTGACTCTTTTTAGAGGGGCTCCAACCTCAAGTCTCTTCCTACCTGGGTACTGGGGGTCACTGTACCTGTTAATGGAAACCCTGGGGCAGCTTCCTGTGCAGGAGGCAGTGGGCTGTGGTGGTTAGGGCTCAGACTTGAACTTCAGACATCCCAGTCCTACCATTGAGCAGCTATATGACCTAGGGTGAGTGACTTAATTTCCCTGTGCCTCAGTTTCCCCGTGTGCACCTATTTCCTGAAGTTACTGTGCCGAATAGATGGAGTGATGTATGTGCTGCTCTTAGCATTGCACCTGGCACTTGACTCGAAGAGCTACCTGTGCTCTGAGAGTGCTCCGAGGGTGAGGCCTGACCAGGAAGAGTCTCCCTGCCCCCTGGAAGGAAGCCCAGCAGCCTCTGGAGGCAGCACCCCTAATGGGTGGAAGGGAGCTGCCATTTAGCTGCTGCTCAGGGGGCTCCCTGCTAAGGGGATAGGGAGGCACCTCCCAGCTCTCAGAGAGGACAGAAGTTAAATCAACTCCCATGGGCTGTTAGAGAGACTCCAGGGAAGATGCAGGGTTAGGCGGGGTGGTTCCTGTCTGCTGCTCTCTCCCAGACCCTTCCGTTCCTTTACTTGCTCTGGTTGGCGAGAGGGAAGATAGAGGATGGAATCTGGCTTTTGGGGCTCTTTGCCCCTCGCCTGCCAGGACCAGCGCCAGAGCTGCTCCCAGAAGCATGGGTATTCCAGCCCAGCCTCTGGCCACCCGGCTCTGTGGCCTTGGCCCTGAGTGCAGGCCCTCCCCGTTCCCATCCCCCCTGCCTGGCACTTCCTCCTGGGATGGAACGCGCCTCCCCCCAACCCCCCCTTGGGGCCTCCGCCAGGCCCGGGCTCCTGGCAGCCGGCCGGCGGCTCCCTGAGCATGCTCCACCTATTTATAGACAGGGCCCTCCCCCAACTGCTATTTCAGTCTTCTGCCAGCTGCCGGCGGCTCATTCGGGAAGGAGGAGCAGGGAGCCGGCCCAGAGCTGTCACCCAGGGCTGGGAGGGAACACAGAGAGCCCGCCTGCCTGCTCAGCTCTCCTTCCTGTCTCCTGAGCGCTCAGCCATACCCCGCTCCTGGGGGCTGGGGAAAGGCCAGTGGTCGGATGCCCCTCTAGAGGGGAGCTGGGCCTGTAGCTCCGGTGCCTCCTGGCTCCTCCTGCCGCCAGGAGTGCCCAGGCCGGATGAGGCACCTCCCCACGGTGCGGGTCCCAGCAGCAGTGGCCTGAGGGAGCCCTCGAGCAGAGCAGTGAGAGCCCCACCCGACCACCTTCCCTTTGGCTGACTCCCGCCTCGGGCGGTCCCCCTCCCTGGCATGCTGCTGGTGCCCAAGGCTCAGGGGCTTGTGGAGATGCTGCAGACCATCTGTGAGACGGAATCCTGTTTCTCAGCAGATGGGATGCCAGGCCGGGAACCATCCTTGGAAATCCTGCCTCGGACGCCTCTACACAGCATCCCTGTGGCAGGTAAGTGCTTCAGTGCCCCTGCCTGCCCTCTGTCACTGGGCATCCTTGTCTCTGGGGCTGAGCATCTGGCTCCAAGTCTCACCCAGATGGGTTCCTGCTTAGATCTTTCTAGAGGTCTTTGTTGAGAATATGGATGGTTAGGGGAGGTGTGCTCACTGAGATGGGCTTCCCTGCTCTCTCTGGGCCAAAGCCTGCCCACCCCCACCATCATGCCCTCCAGCTGCACTCTGCGGTGTTTCTTCCAGTCCCTTTGGCCTCTGGCAGGGTCGACATCAGCTGCTGGGGGCTGTGGATTACTAGAGGATCCTGGCCTAGTTGGCACCATGGTCAGAGGGGAGGAAATGGGTCAGTGACTTGCCACCAGGCTGTCCTCTCCCCAGGTTGGGCAAGGAAAGAAGCTATAACCGGAATGTCCATAAGAATAAAGGCTCCCCCTGCTTTTCTGGCTGGGTTCTTGGGGGCAGAGGGTCCAGTGCAGTGATTTCTGCAAGTTGCTAGTCAGGAGAGCCCTGGGAATCACACTTGGGGAGGAGGATTGATGCAGCTGTGGTAGAATGGGCAGAGGCTGGCAGCTAGGGTGTCGGGGGCCTTGGCCGCTGACTTCCCCGTATCTCTCCTTCCCCAGGCCTTGGTTTATTCCCACCTTATGAGAATGAAAGGATGTTACTCAGGCTCATACGGCTTGAGGATTGCTAGCTCCTGTCACCTTCTCAGCAGGGATTCTTTTGGCTCTTGGCTGGGGGTGGGATCCCCCTGAGCTGGGCCACTCCCTCCCTCCCTCCCAGGAACCTGTTGGCAGCATCAGGCCTTTCTGGCACAGCCTCCCCACCAGGCCGGCACCACAAGATGCTTCCTCTAGGGAGGGGCCTGCTGGACCCATGCCTGCTTGGCCCCTCCTGGTAGTGGCTGGGCACTTGGATGTGGGTGTCTGTGTGTGTACGTTTGGGGAGTCTTTGCCTCTGGGTACATGGGTGTGGGTCCCAGGCCTTGAATTGGAAGGTGGGAGCCGTGTGCTTGTGCAGGTACCTGTGATTTAACTCCAAGCCGTCCAGGGTTAAGGTTGCAGCTGGACTGGAAAGTGTAAAAGGATGAAGGTTTTGGGGAAGATTTGGAAAACCCTTCAAATAGGGCCTACCATCTGCCTAGGCAGGGATGCCCTGGGAGTCTCCTAGGTTCAGAGCATGCCCATAGGGGCCAGCCCTGAGGGTGCCCATGCAGGCCCCTAGGATGGGTGCGTAACCCCATGCAGAGTCTCTCCACAGTCCCCCTGGGAGGGATATAAAGGTAGAGGGCTGGTCTAGCCCTGGTCTAGTTGAGCCCACAGCTCTAACTGAAGACCCTGCTTGCTGACCCTTACCCTGAAGCCTCTGAGAGTCATGGTGGTCTCTTGGAAAGCAAAGGGCTGACTGTGGAGGGCATCTGCTTGGGGGCAGCTCCACCGCATTTGGCAGATGCCATATCAGTCCACCCATCCTGCCCTGTCCCCACTGTCCCTTGCCTCCCAGAAGCAGTTGGCAGTTGGCCTAAAGTTTCCTCCTCAGCATGTTCTCATCCTCTTTCAAGTTAGGCCCCAGATTCCTTGCAGGCTGGAACCCCACTGCCCCCCATGCCTTCTGTAAGGCTTCCTGGCTTTGCACAGACTGGCCCCCCACCCCTTGGCCAGTCCCACTCTTCAGATCCCTGTCCCCCCATCACCCGACACATACACACTGCCTAGCCTGAGCGGTGGCGTGGTCCATGCTGGCAGGAGGGAGGTGTGAGTCACCTCAGCAGCTCGGGGAGAGGGCTAAGAATGTTCCCCCTGCGCAGCTCTGATGCCGTGTCTGTGACGCGGCTGGGGACAGATATAGGCCTGGAGCTCTGCTGCCTTGTTTTTTTTTTGGACTCTGGAATGTAAATAGATGTTTCAAATAGAAACGCTTTAACCTTTGGGTTAAAAAAAAATCCACCCCGGATAAACACGGCCATGAGGGCCCAGGCAGCCTGGTGTTCCCCGCCCCCCCACCGGGCCCCATTCTCCGCCTCCTCTCCCCATCTCTTGATCAGTCTCCAGACAGGATGCAAAAGCCTGTGGCTAAAAAAGCAGGTGTCCAGGGACGCTTCTTGGGCAGTGTGTGTTGTCAGGCCTCCCAAGCTGGAGGGTTTGGGGAAAGGGGGCTTCCTGGGATGGGTGCTTGTCCTGAAGTCTTTGCCCACTGCAGCAGCCGGTCTTTGGAGCCCTGTTTTAGAGGCATCCTTTTCTCTCTGGGCTGTCTGGTGCGCTGCCATTCCCCAGCACTTAGCACTGTGCCTGGCACACGGATGAATGAATGTTGCTTGAGGGGGCTGGCATCCAGGGTGGACAGCAGGAGTCCTGAGCTCTATTCTGGGGCTTGGCCCTCTGGGTGGATAGACAGATATGGTAAGTTGCCCCAGTGGGGGAGCCAGAGTCTTGGCAGGCGAACCCATGAAGGATGTGGGGCATTCTCTGCTGTTCCTGCTTGAGGAGGGGGACAGATCACAGCTTCTGCTAGTGCCATCAGATCTTCCTTGAAGGAGGGGGTCTCTGCCTGGCTCTTCTGCAACAGCCCAGCACACAGTGGGCACTCTCATCCAGGCTTGGTCCCGGCTCGGGTAGCCCAGGAGCTTGAACCCTGGTGTGGGAGTCCCAGGGACACAGTGCTGGGGGATCCCCTGCCTCCCTTCTGTTGGGTCTTGGGTTTTCTTCTGGGCTGGACTGGGCAGAGCTGCTGCTTGGGCAACATGCAGGCTGTTATGAACAGGCATGGAGGAGAAGTCTCCTTTCCCTGGTGAGGGACGGTGTGAATCCCGGTTATGCCAGGAAGGGATGCTGTGGATGTTGAGAAGCACCATGAGGTTTGGGTTTGGTATTGGAGTTTCCCCTGATATTCTTACTCCCATTCTTCACACCATTCCAAGCTTGGTTAGGTGTGTGGGTGTCTAGGTGTAGGGGCGCAGGGAAGGTAGGAAGAGCAAGACTGGGTGGGAAGGGAATTAATATTGTAATGTGCTAAATGACAAGGGTATCAGGTGCTTTCCTTACCTTATCTCTTCTAGGAAGGTTTTAATAGCCATGTTTTACAATTGAGAAGGATCAGGGAGGTTAGGGAACTTGCCCAAAGTCACAGAGTAAGTGACAGCTGATCAGGTCTCTGTGTAGGGCCGCTGCTCACCCACATAAGAGCTTCCCTGTGCAAATTTTTAAAAGGCAGCCCTTTTTCCAGGTGGCTGTATTCTCATGCTAGAGTGCATGGCATGGCTTAGCACTTGGAACCTAGGCTAGATTTCAGCCCCCAACTTGCCCCTTCAGTTGGGTGGCCTTGTGCAGTACATAGCCTGCACAACCTTATGTGGCGCACCTGTCTTTATACTTCCAAAGTTTGTACTCCTAGACTATAGAGACCAGTCTGGCCTTGGGTGGGGAAGGGGGTGGGTCCTGAGGTTTCTGAGAGGAGATTGTTTTCTATAACCCACTTGATCAGTTATTTTTCCCTCCTTGTAGGGATTTTAGCCAAAGAGGGAGAAGGGGGCTCAGGAATACAGTTGAACACCCTGTCCCATTCACACTACCTCCCCTGCCCCCATCCCCTCCTATCTCATCCCGTCTTCTTGTTTTTGAGACCCTCAGCTGTCCCTTCCCTGCTGCACAGCTGCCAGACAGGAAATCGGATTAACTGTGTCCATATGCACAGCTGTAACAGCTGTCAGGTTGGCAGCAGAGATGAGTGCAGCCAGCCGGGGGACACTGTGAGAAAGCAGTTCTCAAACTTACAGTTGCCACAGAATTACCAAGGGGATGTATTCAAAAGCAGATTCCCAAGCTTTGCCTCAATCCCCACCCCAAGGTTTGGATTTCCGAGGGCAGCCCCTGAACCAGCACTTTTTTTTTTTGATGTGTGTATATATATATATATATATATATATATTATATATATATATATATATATTATATATATATATATATATAATATATATATATATTTTTTTTTACTGAAGTATATTCAGTTTACAATCTTGTGTCAGTTTCTTGTTTACAGCATAATGCTTCAGTCATACATGAATGTACATTCATTTTCATATTCTTTTTCACCATAAGTTATTACAAGATACTGAATATAGTTCCCTGTGCTATGGAACAAGCATTTTTAACACATCTCAGATGATTCGGATGTGAGTAGGCTCAGACCATACTTGGAGGAAGGGCTTTGTGGACAGGGGTCATGTGGACAGGGTCATGGGGCCTAGCAGCCTGCCAGTGGGTGTCACCAGTCTCCCTAGAAGGCCTCAATGGGCTTTGGGCTCTTGGGAGAGGGGCCTATTGCAGAGGGAGGTAGGCTGTTGCCTCAGTTGAAGTCATATCCAGCTCCCAGCAGCCTGGCAGTCTGGAGAGGGAGGATGTCTTGAGACACTGGGGAGCAGGTGTCTAAACCCTAGCCAGGGTAGGGGATTATAGCAAGTGGCCAGGTGGACAGGGCGCCCTGCTGGACGCTCAGGGCTGGGTTGTGCTCGAGGAGTAGAGGCAGGGCTCCCGCACTGGGGCTCCTGCCGTCCACCCCAGGTATGGAGCGAACAGTCTCAGCAACAGCTGCAGGCTTTGAATGGTTAGTGTGCCTTTTAATTGCCTCTAGCTTGGTGCCCAAGTGTTTCCTGGAAGTGGCTGGGCTGGGAGAAGTGAGTCTACTTCTCCTCCAGAGAGCAGCCCAAGATCAGTGACTAACTCCATCTTCACCAGTGAGACGCTTTGTGCTTTCCACCAGGTCTGTGCATCCCTTCAGCTTGAGGTCCTTCAGAGACACAGTCTACCTCAAGATTTTGGGGGGGTTCCATTCACTTGGACCCCCTTTCCCCCGCACTCCTGGGCTCTGGTGTTCTAGGGCCAACCAGGTGCCCTGTCTAGATCTCTGGATCCTTAATGCAGAGTTTGGCTCCTTACTCCCTCTCTCATTAAATTCAGGAGCAGCCTTCGAGATTTCTCTTGTTTTTTAGTGGGAGGCAAGAGAGAGCCAGAAGACCCAGGGTTAAGCCCCGGCTCCTATGCCTCCTTTCCAGGTGACGTTGGATGAATCTCTTCCATCTCTGGCCTGGCTTTCCTCCTCTGTCAGTGGGGGGAGTTGAGTCACTGATCTGCAGGCCCTTCCTGCAGTGCCTTTCTAGGAGTCTTTGAAGTTAGTTTCACGTTGTTCCTGCCTTGTGAGAAGAGGAGCTTAGGGTCTCCTGAGTCCTGGCCCCGGGAGGATGTGGAATAGTCCTGGGGAAAGGGATGTCACCTGCCACGGGAAGACTTTCTGAGTGCTGGGAGCTGGGGTCCCAAGAGCGGGGACCAAAACTTGTGCTAAGTATTGCTTTTGAGGGATGGATGGAGCCCACCACTGTGGACTGAGCCTCAGAGGACAGAGTGGCCCTTCTTGGTGGTAGCAAGGCAAGGGGGGACAGGAGGGACAGGCTAGAAGTGCTGCCATTGGGAGGAGGCCCTTCCCAGAGACACCTTCCCCAGTGCTGGGATCCAGTTCCTGGCCACTCCAGCTTGTGTTATCTGGGCCCCGCTGGAAGGGCTCTGATTAGGACAGGACCACAGAGCAACCTTGGGACAGTCTGAAATAAGAGAACTGGGGCTTCGTTTTGGCAGAGGTCTGAACTTGGCTTCCTTAGAATTCAAGCCATCTATGAGTTTGTCCCTAAGTAATTCTAAGTATTTTATTTTATGGAC
Source organism: Vicugna pacos (assembly GCF_048564905.1). Lineage (NCBI taxonomy): Eukaryota > Metazoa > Chordata > Mammalia > Artiodactyla > Camelidae > Vicugna > Vicugna pacos. The sequence continues at coordinate 46,390,876 of NC_133002.1, forward strand.
TTTAGAAGCATTCTGAGAAGTCCATAGGCTTCACTTGACTCCCAAAGGGGTCCAGGACACAAAGAATGTCAGGAGCCATTAATAACAGCCTAGACTAGTACCTCCTGAGATTTTCCCAGGCTCTATGCCAAGCTCCACTGCAGTGTTATCTCTCCTGAGCCCTAACAGCTCTGGGAGGTAGGTGCTATTCTTACTCCCATCTCAGAGATGCCCTCCCGGAGCACAGGGACAGCTTGGGGCCTTGGCCCTAGGAGGTGGCAGAGCCTGACTTGGACCCTGACGTTCTCTTGCTCGAGAGCTCTCGCTCTTTGCCATCACGTGGTGTGTGTTTGCTTGCGTTGCATGAGGCGCTGTGAAAATTGCTAGGTGAGAGTCATCCCCAGCTTGCACATGTGGAAACGCTGTCTGAATTGTGGTAGAACCTGTTGAGTCTAAATTGGCCTCACTAGTCACGTAAGAGCACAGAAATAGATCATGGGAAACCGTCCTTGGTGGGGAGGGGTCATCGCGTCATGGGGAGGAGTGTGAAATGCTGTTCCCTGCCTCCTTCCAAAATCCTTCAAGGCCAAGAAAGGGGCAAGAGCCTTTTCCCATTCTCCAGAGGGACAGAATGAGGTCACTAGACATTTAAGGAAGCTGCTGACTCCCCACCCTGGTGAGGGAGACCCTGGGGGCTTGGGTCCTGGTGGAGGGCATGGGGTGGACTGCTGCCTAGAGGGGCCAGTTATCCAGGGCTGGCTCATTCTGAGCAGCTGGGATGCCCCACATTGGAGTGAGTGCTGCACGGGTTAGTGTTCAGAGGGAGCCCGCCTGAGCTGGGACTCAGAAGACCTGGGTTTGAATCCCTCCTACCTAGCTGGTGGCCATTTTTGCACAGCAGCCTAAGAAGCTTGGTTTCCTCGTCTGTGTTACGTGGGGGCTGAAACAGATGCTCTCAAAGGCCTCTTTCTCCCTCTCCCCTCTTTTGTTGGGGCAGCTTCTCAGATCCAGGGCTTATCTGTAGAGGCCTCATTTTCATCCTGTGTAGACTTTCCAAACTGCTTAATGCGTTCCTCAGTCATACTCCACGAACCCTGACTCCCCCCACACCCCCAGCCTTCTGTGGCTGGTGGCTCCCAGGAGCAGGGTCTTTTTAGAGTCAAGTTTTAAGCTTAGGTCAGCCGGGTGGGTCCATACACTGTTGTGCCCCCCTCCCTCCAGGGTTTTTCCAGGGGGAGCTCAAGGTACCATTTCCCTGATGCTAGCATTTGGGTCCCAGGGATTCTGGAGTTGGTGACTTTTCCAAGAGAAGGCTGAGAGCTGGGCCATGGCTTGAGTTGTGTTCAGAACAGGAGGAAAGCTTGGCCTTACTCTTGGGCAGCTAGATTGGTTTTTTATTTTGAACCGTTTTCCCAAAGGTGCTGCTAAAACCTGCTTCTCATGTCCTCAAATCCCTTGACTGCTCGGGGGCTGTGTCCCTTTGCCTGGACACTCTCTTTTTAGTCTCTGCTGGCAGTCATCCCAGAGGTAACCCTGTCAACACCTGTCATCGCCCTCACCCCACCGGAGGAGCCAGGCTATCCATGGTTGTGCTGCCCGAACAATCTGTTGTGGGAGCCCCTACAGGGCTGGTGGGGTTCATGGAGAGATCAGAAGCCCAGCTAGATGGTAAGGAGGTGTCACTAAGGTGTTGCTGTCACTACTCAGTTGTACCCATGAGCTGAGCAGGTTGGTCCCCCTTTAGCTAGAGCCTGGTGTGTGCAGGATGACTCCAATAGCTACCCACCCAGCTACCTGGGCTGGGGCTTCTCCAGGGAGACAGTGTTGGTCAGTCCTACCAAAGGCCAGAGGACAGGATGCTGTTGCTGCTTGTTCCTAAGGCCACTGCTCCGCGGAGGCAGGGTCAGAGTCCCCAGAAGGGGTAGAGTTTGGAGCAGAGCAGACCTTCTGTCTTCCCTCTGCAGGAGGTCCCTCTGCTGGCTTCCTCTTGGCTTCCTGCAGTTCATGTCTGGAGGAGGCATGGGGGTAGGGGGTCCGCGCAGGGCCATGCCCTCCCGCTGACCCCTCCCCTGGCCTTTGCTAGCCAGTCTCCAGCCTGTTTCTCTTAGGGATCAGTGTCCTTCCGCCTACTATCCTCCCTTTCCACCAGGAGGCGGTCAAGAGCCTCCTCCTGTCATGACACACCCATTTCCCCTTCCAGGTGCTTGGGGCCCTTGGCAGCCCTTGCCACCTGCTCTGCTCATGCCACACTGGCAGAGGGCACAGATCCTCAAGGGATGGCCAGGCCAGCCAGGCTCTAGGTTTTGTGCCCAGAAAACTACGTTTGGGGTCCTCTCTGCCTGCCCCCAGCCATTCCCTGACTCCTACTGCCCAGCCATAGCCCCTTCCATCTTGAATGGAGCCAGGCTACTACCTGGCAGACCCATGGGGTGCCGTATCCTGTCCAGGCCCCACAGGGCCTGCAGATTAATATTCTCCAGTCGCCTGAGCTTCCTGCTTGTGTGGGAACAAGGAGCCCGCTGGCCACCCCACCACCTGCATACCAATGGGGCTGCGGCTCTTAGGCGGCACGGGACCTAGCATCTCTGCTGCGGTGGCGGCGGCGGTGGTGGCAGCTGTGCAGGAGCCCTGGTGGGAGAGTCCCCCTCACCCAAGCCCGTGCCCTCTCTGCAAGGCTCCTGCAAGGGAAGCCAGCACCGCTGGCGGCTGTTCCAGCCCAAGCAGGGTTGTCTGCCGGGAGCCAGGAGCGCTTGGACCTCTGCCCTTCCCTGGGCGGGCGGGCTGGCATCCGGCTCCTGCAGCCCCGGCACTGCCGGCAGCAGCAGGTTGAAGCCTGTCCATCTCTTGGCTGAGCAATCAGAGTGCCATGGGCCAAGCCAGCCTTTCCTAGGAACAGATAACTCTCCAGCCAGCCTGGGGCTTTGCTGAGCGTTTCCAGGGCCGGGGACACCCAAGGCTGACTGCTGGCTCCTTGCTGCCGCCCTGCCTTTGCATCGTGGACGGGGCCAGCCACCTCCAGAAAGGTCCTCTGCAGTTTCCAAGGGCCATTCCTCCCAATGCTGGGGCAGGACATGGGTGGGAGGGAAAGTGAGTTTGTGTGTGTTACCCCACCCTCCTGGCCACATCTGGCCACTCCTGCAGATGTGGCTCTGGCCTTGTGGCTGCAGAGTCGTCAGTGTGGCTGGCGGGCAAACCACAGAGGAATGTGCCCGTCAGTGCTGGGGGAAGAAGGGCTGGTGGGGAGCGAGAGAGATATTATACTCAGGCTACCTCCCCACTCCCAGCTCCAGTGGGTTCCAGGGGCCATATTCAACCATGAGGGTAGACCTTCAGCAGACCTTGTCCCTGCCTTGGTGACACTCATTCAGTGTAGGCTCCCTGGGGAGATCCAGGCTCATAGGCTACAGTGGGTATGGGAGCCCCTCTTACCTCAGTCCTTAGCCCCCCTCTCAGCTCCCTCTCCCAGCTGCCTCTCCACTCCTGATAGGGATGGCAGCGGGGGCCTGGGCAGAGGCCCGCTCCCAAGGGCAGAGATACTGGCAACCATCAGGATGGTGGGGTCTTTCCTTCTCTAGGCCTCAGTTGGAATAGGCCTCCTTGCCACAGGAAAGTCTTCCCAGCTCCCTGTGGCCTCCCTGGGCTGGAGTGGGGAAAGTAAGGGCTTTCTTTGGAGAAAGAAATGGAAAAGAAACATGATGGGTTGGCCCTGCCTCTCTCACTTCCTCCTTCCCAGGCAGTGGGTAGTCTGCCTTCCCTTTCCTGCTGGCGTCAGGAGGCTTTGTGGGGTGTGGGCTGGGCTTGGGGCTCCCTGCTGGCGTGGTGTTTGCCTAGTTGCCCTGGCAACTACAGAGCAGTGGTGGGGAGTGACATTCAGTGACCAGAGGACAGTGTACAGGGATCAAGACCTATCCTTCCCATAAGTCCATTGGAATCTTTTGCCACTCCCTGGGGCCCCTCGGCCCATTGTCCACATTGGGGCCTGGACCCAAGTTCTTGGGACCAGCAGATACTTCTAGCCTTTCCCCTTCCCAACAGGTTCTCCCTGGGACTGAAGTTCTGAGATCTCTGCTTCAGCTCCAGCTCCCCCTGCACTACCCTTCTTCCTGTCTGATTCCCTTTCCTTTCCTGTCTCCTCCTCCCACCTCCTCCCTGCGCCTGCCCGCCCATTCTCCCCCCCCCCCCCCCCCCCGCACAGCTGCTGTTTGGCTCACTCTATATATAGCGGCATTTTCAGGGTAATTACAATAAAACTGTTGAAAGGAGATAATCCAGCAAAGGAAGCAAGTCTGACTCCCAGCCCCCTCCCGTCCCTGGTTTGGTGCAGCCCTGCACCCCCTTTCTCTGCGGCCTCCTGCTCCCACCCAACTCCCTGTACCCATAGCCTCTCCCTTCCACCCCATCTGCCCAGCTGGGTGTGGGGCAGAGGAAAGGGGACCGGATAGGGATGTCCAGAGGGTCCTCACTGGCCTCTCCTAGGCATACTGAGACCCCTGGCTGCCAGCCCCATCAGTTCTAGAACCAACCTCTGTGCCTCAGTTTCTCCTCTGGTATAGGCTGCTTGGCAGGGAGTATGTGGTGTTGAGAGGTAGGGGAGGAGGCACAGGAAGGACAGTGGTTAAAAGCACAGGATTTGGATTCACACTTTGTTCATGGATCACCTGGCTGTATGCCTTTGGTCGTGTTACTTCAATTTCTCTGAACCTCAGTTTCCTTATCACTAAAGCAATTCACATAAAATGCCCTGGGGCCTTAACTATCAATGACAATATTATGTGTTGAGCACTCAGTTTTCCAGGTACCCTGCTTTGCTCATGTACGTTTTCTTATTGAGGTTCATGGCTTGGGGCTCATTTAATTAAAGCTGAAGGCTGTATCCACTGAGCTGGCGATTTGACTCCCCCACCCCTTCTATTAGCTTTGGGTCTAGTACTGCCTGGTAGCTTTCTGGGCCCCAGGCATGGCTACCAGGGCCTGATGGGGTCTGGGAGTGGGCCCTCTGACCCCTTCCTGTCTCTTCTTGCAGTGGAGGTGAAGCCGGTGCTGCCAGGAGCCATGCCCAGCTCCATGGGGGGTGGGGGAGGAGGCAGCCCCAGCCCCGTGGAGCTGCGGGGTGCTCTGGCAGGCCCCGTGGACCCTGCGCTGCGGGAGCAGCAACTACAGCAGGAGCTCCTGGCGCTCAAGCAGCAGCAGCAGCTGCAGAAGCAGCTCCTGTTTGCTGAGTTCCAGAAACAGCATGACCACCTGACCCGGCAGCATGAGGTCCAGCTGCAGAAGCACCTCAAGGTGAGCGAGGGGGGCGCGGGCGGGCCACCCAGACCCCCGACGCCCGCCCGGACCTGGCTCACCCTGCCTCCATTCCCCTGCCCCCCTGCAGCAGCAGCAGGAGATGCTGGCAGCCAAGAGGCAGCAGGAACTGGAGCAGCAGCGGCAGCGGGAGCAGCAACGGCAGGAGGAGCTGGAGAAGCAGCGGCTAGAGCAGCAGCTGCTCATCCTGCGAAACAAGGAGAAGAGCAAAGAGAGTAAGGCCTGGGGCCGCCTGGGGCCAGCCGGGACTCCTGCCTTGCCCTGCCCCCCACTTGTGGGGTCCTAGCCCCAGGCTCCCAGGTCAGCTGTGCCCTGTCCCACAGGTGCCATCGCCAGCACTGAGGTGAAGCTGAGGCTCCAGGAATTCCTCCTGTCGAAGTCAAAGGAGCCCTCACCAGGCGGCCTCAACCATTCCCTCCCACAGCATCCCAAATGCTGGTAATGGCCATTGGCAGGCATGGGTTGCAGAGTTCCCTGCTCAGGGGCTGCCTGGCTGCAGGATGGCAAGGGGTTCCTGGCCTGAAGCCACACAGGGGCCCTGCAATCTCTCCTAGGAGACGAGATTCCCACCCCTGGTTTCTCTCTTCACTTCCCTCCCCAGGATCCATTTCCTATCCCCATATGCAGGGGATGTTTCATAAATGTAGGTTGCTAGGGGGCAGGTCTAGTTGGCTGGGTGATAACCTAGATCTGTTTCCATCCCCTCCCTCCACCCCACAGGGGAGCCCACCATGCTTCTTTGGACCAGAGTTCCCCTCCCCAGAGCGGCCCCCCTGGGACGCCTCCCTCCTACAAACTGCCTTTGCTTGGGCCCTATGACAGCCGCGATGACTTCCCCCTCCGCAAAACAGGTGAGTGAGTGCAAATTGGCCTCTCAGAATATGGCTCCTTGGGGAGAGAGGTGGGAATGTGGAGGAGCCAGGCTGCAGGTGTGTCCATTTGTGTGGATGTGTCTGAGCCCCAGCTGCCTCTTCCCCAGCCTCTGAACCCAACTTGAAAGTGCGTTCAAGGCTAAAGCAGAAGGTGGCCGAGCGGAGAAGCAGTCCCCTCCTGCGTCGCAAGGATGGGACTGTCATTAGCACCTTTAAGAAGAGAGCTGTTGAGATCACAGGTGCCGGGCCTGGGGGTAAGAGCTCTTCTTCTGTCCCCATTCGGAGGGCTGGGGAGTGAGAGGTGGCTCCGAGCAAGCCCAAGTGACAGCTTCTTCTCCTGTAGTGTCATCCGTGTGTAACAGCGCGCCAGGTTCTGGCCCCAGCTCTCCCAACAGCTCCCACAGCACCATCGCCGAGAATGGCTTCACTGGTTCAGTCCCCAACATCCCCACCGAGGTACAGGCCTGCCAAGGGCTGGGCGGGCGGGCCAGAGCTGCTTTCTACCCCGTGGAGGAGGGCAGCTCCTTCCGGTCTGTCTTGCTGAGAGTGCCCATCAGGGACCGCTCTACTTATATGGACAGGCTGGAGGGACCTGTTGCCCCAAAATGGGATTTGTCCCATGGGCCTCTGAATGGCTCTGATCTCTCAGTCCCTTGTAGGTGGGGCTTGGTGTGGGAAGTGTGGCCCATTCAGAGCCCTCAGCCTTGGCCCCAGGTGGCCCCCCTTTGCATGCTCTCATGCCTGTCTCTCCCAACTGCTCTCCAGATGCTCCCCCAGCACCGGGCCCTTCCTCTGGACAACTCCCCCAACCAGTTCAGCCTCTACACGTCTCCCTCTCTGCCCAACATCTCCTTAGGGCTACAGGCCACGGTCACTGTCACCAACTCGCACCTCACCGTAAGTACAGGGCACCTACCCTGTCCTCCCTCTGGTTTTGAGGTCTTTGGTCCTAAAAGCCCCTGGCTGGGGCATTTGTCCTCCCAAGGCCCTAATGACAGTTAGATGGCCCTCCCCAGAGCTGAGGGGTGGACAGAGAGTACATGAGGGATGCTGGTCCAAAGTTGGCAGAACTGGGGGCCATAAACTCCTCCCTCATCTTCATCTCTCCACCCCCAGGCCTCCCCAAAGCTGTCAACGCAGCAGGAGGCCGAGAGGCAGGCCCTCCAGTCCCTGCGGCAGGGTGGCGCACTGACCGGCAAGTTCATGAGCACATCCTCCATCCCCGGCTGCCTGCTGGGCGTGGCATTGGAGGGCGACACAAGCCCCCATGGGCATGCCTCCCTGCTGCAGCACGTGCTGCTGCTGGAGCAGGCCCGGCAGCAAAGCACCCTCATCGCTGGTGAGTGGGTGGGCAGCTGTTCAAGGTGGGAGTGTCAGGCCCCCACTTCTCGGGGCTCAAGGCAGGACCAACTTTCAGGGAGAAGTAGCCAGGGACACTCACCAGTCCTGTCACAGCGCCCCTCAATGGCATCATTGATTTCTTCCACATTCTACAGACATTACCTAGTACCTACAGCCTGCCAGCCACTGTTCCCAACATCTGCCATTGTAATGGAGCTCACATTCCAGAACACTGCTGTCTGATAGAAATATAATACAAGCCACAAATGTAATTAAAGTTTTTGAGTGGCTACATTAAAAAATATAAAAAGAAACAGGTGAAATTAACTTTAATGACATATACTTAACTCAGTATATCTAAGATATTATCATTTGAACATCTAATGAATGTAGAGAGTTAGCAATGAAGTATTTTACTTTGTGTTTCATAGTGTCTTTGAAAGCCAGTGCGTATTTCACACTTAGAGCACATCTCAATTGAGACAGGCCACATTTCAAGTGCTCAGGGGTCATATGTGGCTGGCAGCTATGGGATTGAACAGCACAGCTTTGGACAGTCAGCCCCTTCATGAGTAGCTGGTGGCATCGGAAGAGGTTCTGCTTAAAAGACACATGATCCTGGCTTCCAGGCTTCCAAGCCGGGTAGGATTGATGTCCGCAGTCAGGGAGGTGTTGTCAGGGAGGTGTTGCAGTAGAGGAGAGCTAGTCATCGTTCACTCGCACAGAGGGCCTGAGACTATGTGTGCAATTGTAATTGAATCAAAGGGCAAGAATAGTGAATCCAGGAGGGCTCGCTAGAGGGGGTGGCTCTGAGCTGCAAGACCGTTCAGTTGTGAGGAAGAGGAAGAATGGGGCTCAGGTTTGGGGGGCAGGGTGTTCTAGGAGGGGGAGAGTCTCAGGGGGTGGGAGTGGGGAGCCCCTTCAATAATGGTTACTCCCCTCACCCCACCACAGTGCCACTCCATGGGCAGTCCCCGCTGGTGACGGGTGAGCGCGTGGCCACCAGCATGCGGACAGTGGGCAAGCTCCCGCGGCACCGGCCCCTGAGCCGCACTCAGTCCTCGCCGCTACCCCAGAGCCCCCAGGCGCTGCAGCAGCTGGTCATGCAGCAGCAGCACCAGCAGTTCCTGGAGAAGCAGAAGCAGCAGCAGCTGCAGCTGGGCAAGGTGAGCCAGGCAAGGCCAATCTCCAGGTACAGGAGAGTACCAGGCTAGCAGAAAAGGCGTGGGGCTGACACCCTAGGCCACTCCCCAGGCTTCATCCCAGGAGCCACCTTACCTTTTTCTTATTCATATCAAATCCCTGAGAGGAGGGAAGGATAGACCCCCCTGGGCCACAGGCTGCACAGCTGTGCCCCCTCCCAGCTGATGTGCCTCCTTGCTCTGCTGCCAGATCCTCACCAAGACGGGGGAGCTGTCACGGCAGCCCACCACCCACCCTGAGGAGACAGAGGAGGAGCTGACAGAGCAGCAGGAGGCCTTGCTGGGGGAGGGAGCCCTGACCATACCCCGAGAAGGCTCCACAGAGAGTGAGAGCACGCAGGAAGACCTGGAGGAGGAGGAAGAGGAGGAGGAGGAAGAGGAGAAAGAGGAAGAGGACTACGTCCAGGTCAAGGATGAGGAGGGCGAGAGTGGTGCTGAGGAGGGGCCCGACTTGGAAGAGTCCAGTACTGGTTACAAAAAGGTGCCCCCTCTGTCCCAGCCCTTGATCACCAGCCCTCTGTCCTCCCCCCATCTTTCCACTTTTGCCTTTCCCTCTCCCCAGTCTGCAGTTCCCAGGCTGTGTGGGGGCAGCTTTCTGAAGAGAGCAAAAGGGGAGCAGGAAGGAGACAAGGGGCTATGGAAGGGAGGGAGCTGCTGGTGTCAGTCTCAGAGCTGTCTGTGCCCTCGTCTGCCAGCCCCTCCTTGCATCTGTGACTGCCCCCACCTATCTGCTTATGTGTGTGTGTGTGTGCGCGCGCGGCACACGTGTGCACGTGGTTTGTGCATATCTGTGTTTCTGCCTACGTAGGGCCGGTTGTGCGTCTGTCTCTGCGTGCTTGTGCGAGTGTGTACACACACGCCCCCGCTGCTACTACAGTCTGCCCTGGCACCTAGCACATACTCCATTCATTGCGGACACAGCCGAGCCCTCAGGGCCTGACTCATCCCACCCCCTCCCACGCCCCCGTCCCTCTCAGCCTCTTACCTCAATGCTACTCTGGCAGCATGATTCATCACGTCCCCCCATCCCTCCTCATCTCCTCGGAGATGGAGATAGAGGTGGTGAAGGCTGGAGTGTCTCCAGTCCCTGGAGGGAGGAGGTGGGGGGAGGAGGAGATTTGAAAAAGAAGAGCTGGGTTGGGGCCCCCTGGAGGCCCCAGGGCACCTGTCCTCACTTCCATCTCAGACTCAGCCTCACTCAGGCTCTCTCCCACTCTCCTCCTTCCCAGGTGTTCTCAGATGCCCAGCAGCTGCAGCCATTGCAGGTGTACCAGGCGCCCCTGAGCCTGGCCACTGTGCCCCACCAGGCCCTGGGCCGCACCCAGTCCTCACCTGCTGCCCCTGGGGGCATGAAGAGCCCCCCAGACCAGCCCACTAAGCACCTCTTCACTACGGGTGAGCCTCATCACCATGAGCTGTCCTTTACCTGTGCCAAGCGGCTTGTGTGCGGCACGCAGCCTTGTGGGCATCGTAAAGAGATTAAGATACAGCCCCTGTCCTGTAGGGATTGCCAGGGCCCCTCAGAGCGCCCTGGAAGGATGTTCTCTCCCTGTGCACCATAGCCACCGTGGTAGAGGTGGCAGCCTCTGCCTTGCTGGGAGGGCTGTGAGTCCCTACCCCCGGGCAGCAGCTTTTTCATGGCCCCACCCACCACCGCTGAGGAACCACCAATTTTGTGCCCTCCCTGCACAAGCCCTGCAGCCCTGTGTGCAGAGCCCACTCTGTCAGGGAGGGTCCTGCCCTAACCCTCCCTGTGAGGTCGAGTGAGGCCTCAGTCCATTCTAGAAGGCTCTTCCACATGAAACTGCCCTGTGCTGTGGGCTCTTAGGGGGCACAGATGCCTGAGGGTTGTCCCGTCTCACCAGTAGGGTGTGGGGAGTGAGGGGCTGTGACAGGAAGGGGAAGGAGGATGTGCCGTGAGAGGGGTGCAGTGTTGGGGGCATGGTGGGCAGAGGTCAAAACCAATAGGTGTGTCAAGGGCAGCCTCATGGAGGCTTGAGGAGCAGAGGGGCTTTTGACAGGCGGTGATGGAGGAAAGGAGTTTCAGAAGAGGAGCAGGTGTGTGGGAGGGCAGCTGGGGTGGCCACAAGAGACCACCCCAGCCACTGGGACCAGGATGGGCTGGGGAGAGAGCTCAGTGAGCTCTGCTGAGGATGGTGGTGGCCAGGCTGTGACACGGCCCGGTGCAGTGCTGGCTGACAGTGTGTCTTTGGTCCAGGTGTGGTCTACGACACGTTCATGCTGAAGCACCAGTGCATGTGTGGGAACACACACGTGCACCCGGAGCATGCTGGCCGGATCCAGAGCATCTGGTCGCGGCTACAGGAGACTGGCCTGCTCAGCAAGTGTGAGGTAAGGGAGCCCCTCCTTCCAACCTCCAGCTCAAACCCATCAGAATCCTTTGTGTTTCCCCTGTCCGGGGAGTTCAGAGCCAGACCCCCTCCAGTCACTTCACAGTTCATCCCTTGTAGCCCATTTTCCCCTCTGTCCCCAGCTGACTGTGGGAGGGTCCTAGACTAGGGTTCCTGGGGACTAGGGCATACTTTCTCTCAAAAACCTTTGGATCTCTTAAGGCTGTGAGGTGGCTCTGTGTGTCCCAGGCTGTGGGGCAGAGAGAGTCTGGGAGTCAGGAGGGAACTGGGCCTGCAGGGCCATCCCTCTCACTGGCCTCTCCTCCTGCTCTCCCCTGGCAGCGGATCCGGGGTCGCAAAGCCACGCTGGACGAGATCCAGACGGTGCACTCCGAATACCACACCCTGCTCTATGGGACCAGCCCCCTCAATCGACAGAAGCTGGACAGCAAGAAGCTGCTCGGTGAGCCGGTGGGCAGGATATGGGCCAGGCCAGGTCAGGGGCTGCCTGGAAGACCATCAGGGTAGGCAGGTGGGTCCCAATGGGCACAGTTGCCACATTGCACGCCTCCAGAGGGCGCCATTCACACAGACTACAATGTGCTGGTGGGGTGCTTGCAGGAGACAGGTCAGGCCTGGTGACGGGGAGTGCTTTGCTCTTCTCCCTAACCTGTCGGGCCCCTTTCTATCTGCCATCTGCCCCAGAGGTAGGCTGTTCCCTCAGGACAAGGGACAGACATCTCCCAACTGGTGTGGGCTGCAGAGGCCTGTCCTGTGGTGGGGTCTGGCTGTCATTTTCTGTGACTGAGCTGACTATCCTCTGCACACCCCATCCTGCGGCCCTGGCAGTTGAGGCAACTTCCAGAGTAGCTCTGTCTCTCTTCCTTGCAGGTCCCATCAGCCAGAAGATGTACGCCGTGCTGCCTTGCGGGGGCATTGGGGTGAGCAGGGCACCTGCCGGTGGGTTTGGGAGGATGGCGCTTCCAGCTCTGGCTCCTCCCTTCCTGCGCACCGCGGTCCAGGTGCCCACCCCTGTTCTTGCCCTCCCCCTGCAGGGGGCACGCTGAAGCCTGCTCTCCTGCCCCTGCAGGTGGACAGTGACACCGTGTGGAACGAGATGCACTCCTCCAGTGCTGTGCGCATGGCGGTGGGGTGCCTGGTGGAGCTGGCTTTCAAGGTGGCAGCAGGAGAGCTCAAGGTGTGTGTGGGGCCTTGAACTGCTGCCTGGGGAGTCGGGGATGGGGCAGCCTCAGCTTTCCTGTTAGTAAGGCGCTATCCTTTCCAACCTCAACTCTCAGGTGCCAGCGTGGGGAGGAGGTGACAGCTCCAGGCCAGCTAGGGGGTGAGGGGTAAGGAGGGACGAACTGAGAGGCACTCATGTCTGGGTCCCAAGGTCAGAGAAGGCGTCTGTGGGAGTGATATTCCTGCTTTGTGTTCTCTGCCCTGCCTGGCTTATATTTCTCTCCTTCTGTGTCCATCCCCTCCATGGCCACCTTGCCTGCCTGTCTGCCTCTCATCTCTGTCCCTCTGTCTGCACCTCTTCAGAATGGATTTGCCATCATCCGGCCCCCAGGACACCACGCGGAGGAATCCACAGCCATGTGAGTGCTGCCCCAGCCCTGCCCTAGACCCACTGCCCTCGACCCACTGCCCTCACCCTTGCTCCCTCTCTGCCGAGCTGGTGCTCACAGAGCAAACATCCACTAAGGCTGACTCCCCACCCTTTTCTCACCCCAACCCCACCAGGGGATTCTGCTTCTTCAACTCTGTAGCCATCACAACCAAACTCTTGCAGCAGAAGCTGAACGTGGGCAAGGTTCTCATCGTGGACTGGGTAGGCAGTGGGCCGGTGGGACCAGGGTCAGCCTTCAGGAAGCCCCCACCCTGACCCTGCCCCCTCTGCCTCAGGTGCTCCTGCTGGAGCTGGGCTGCTGGCTTACCTTACGTCCTCCCGCTGGAGGGTGAGCCCAGCCCTCACAGTCCCACAGGGCTCCCTCCTCACTACGAGAGACTTGAAAGTGGTTTCAGCCCCCGGTCCACCTGGGCCCCCACCCTGCAGCCTTGCGCAGCTGGTAGAGACAGCCACGGGTGTTGCTAGAGCCACTCCTGATGAGGGGCTGACCACGTGCCAGGACACACGGTGCTGCTCACAGCCACCTCGCTTAGTAAGAATTAGGGTGTCCATTCCATGGAGACGCCAGGCTTTTGGGTGACTTACCCAACCAAGGTCACTTAGCTTGGCACTGGGTTTCAGATCAGGTCTGTTGGCCCCGGCACTTCTGCTTTTGCTGCTCCGTGGCTTCTCAAACCCTGCCTCTCACAGCAGAGGCGAAGGCACCCCCTGCTCCCTGTGAGCTGGGGAGTAGCTGGGAGCAGTCCTCAGCAAGGAGGAATCTCTTTGAACCCCAACTTGGGCTTAAAAGTTCAAAATGTTGGATTCTTCTTTGGAATGTATCTGTTTGCTTTCAGTTCCTTACTAGCCTTAATGTTTCCCTCCACACTGTTGAGTAGGATGGGCTGGCAGGGAGATCCACCACAGTCATCCCCTGGTTTAGTGTCTTCTCTGCCCAATGCCATGTCCTGGCCCCCAGACTCTGGTTAGAGAAGTATGGGGCAATACTGTTGCAAACAGAACACAGATGCCCTGTAGCTAGTGGTGGGCTGCACCCCTGGAGTTCACCGTAGGATGGTGGTGGCGGCAAGTGGAATTTTGATCTTTGGGTCAGAGCCTGGGCCTTTTTCCTGATGTTTCCACCCCTCCCCTCTAGGACATTCACCATGGCAATGGCACCCAGCAAGCCTTCTACAACGACCCCTCCGTGCTTTATATCTCCCTGCATCGCTATGACAACGGGAACTTCTTTCCGGGCTCTGGGGCTCCTGAAGAGGTACATCTCCTGGGCTCAAATGTGGGGTCCTCAGGGAGGTAGCAGAATGGGACCTGATGGGGAGCCATGGAGGCCTGTGGTGGTGCTGGTAACCTGGGGAATATGGGCTCCTAGTGCGAGGACCACACTGGCCAACTACCCTCCATGCAGAGCAGAGGTCAGTGGACAGAGGGCTAGAGGCAGGGCTGAGGGTGGAAGCAATGTCTGGGATCCCAAGGCAGTAAGAATAACCCTTCCTCTACCATGCTACCAGGTTGGCGGAGGACCAGGCGTGGGGTACAACGTGAACGTAGCATGGACGGGAGGAGTGGACCCCCCCATTGGAGACGTGGAATACCTAACGGCCTTCAGGTGGGGACTGAGAAGAACCAAGGAAGGGGTGGGAGCCCCTGGGTCCTGCCATGGGAGGGGCAGAAGGCCCTTGATTCAGGGTGGGTGGAGGGGGTTGTCTCCATGTGGGACACAGAGCAGGGTGAGGTCTGGCCAAGCCACCTGCCAGGGTCAGCTTGGGCCCTCCCTTTGCAGGACAGTGGTGATGCCCATTGCCCACGAGTTCTCACCTGATGTGGTCCTGGTCTCTGCCGGGTTTGATGCTGTTGAGGGACACCTGTCTCCGCTGGGTGGCTACTCTGTCACCGCCAGATGTGAGCCTGCTGGGGGATTGAGGGAGGCTATGGAACAGTGAAGATGGGGTTGAGTGGGAGGTTGGGAGGAGAGGTTGGGGCAGGTCTAAGACTTGGAATCATTCTGGCAGCATCCCCCCACTCTCCATCAACCTTGGCCTTGAGGGGCAGGCAGGTGAGGGTGGGGTGGCAGAGGGTCTGTCTCCTCCTGTGTTGAAGGAATGGTTCTTGCTGATCCCTCATGTTTCATTGGAGTCTTTTCATGGTGTTCCTTAGGAAACATGTAATTGGTTGTTTTTAGCTTGTCTGTTATGTTTTGTTTTTAATGGAGCATTTAGTCCTTTGACATTGAATTTTACTGTGGATATATGTTTGGGTTTAAATCCACCATCTTATTTGTGCTGTTTGTCCCATCTCTTGTGTTTCTTTTTCTCTCCTTTCTTACCTTCTCTTGAACTGACTTTTTTCTTTAACTGTTTCATCTCCCTCCCTTCACCCATACCTAAAGGTTTTGGCCACTTGACCAGGCAGCTGATGACGCTGGCAGGGGGCCGGGTGGTGCTGGCCCTGGAGGGAGGCCACGACTTGACCGCCATCTGTGATGCCTCTGAGGCCTGTGTCTCAGCTCTGCTCAGTGTGGAGGTGAGGGGTGCACAGAGGGGCTGGGGGAGGTGTACCAGTAGGCCAGTGGGTAAGGGGCCACTGAGGGAGGGTCCCTTTCCTGGGTCAAGCAGCACCAAGGGCCCTTGGAGAGATTTTCCTGCTTCCTAAGGACAGCTGGTGGCCAGGGAGGGCTTTCTGAATAGAGGTTTCTCCAGAAAGGCTATGCTTGCCTGTCAAGAGAGCTGTTGGGCTGAACGGGGTGGTTAGCGGGGCAGCTACTACCACCTGCTCCGCGCCTTAAGCCTTCTCTTCTCTCTCCTGCCAGCTGCAGCCCTTGGACGAGGCAGTCTTGCAACAAAAGCCCAACATCAACGCAGTGGCCACGCTAGAGAAAGTCATCGAGATCCAGAGTGCGTGGAGTCGGGCAGAGGGACTCAGGCCTCAGCTTGCCAAGGGGCCAGGGCTCGTGCGCAGCCGGGCTAGGGCTGGGGCTGTCCGTATGTGTGGGGGTTTCTGCTCCCCACTGACCACGCCTCATCCGCAGGCAAACACTGGAGCTGTGTGCAGAGGTTCGCTGCTGGTCTAGGCCGCTCCCTGCGGGAGGCCCAGGCGGGTGAGACAGAAGAGGCTGAGACTGTGAGCGCCATGGCCTTGCTGTCGGTGGGGGCCGAGCAGGCCCAGGTTGCTGCAGCCAGGGAGCATAGCCCCAGGTGAGGTTCCTCCCCCCCAACCCCCCTGCTTCCCTGCCCTCACCCAAGCTCGTGCCTCCGCGTCCCCACCCATCACCTCAGTGCCCCTCCCTGTGCTTGTCCCCACAGGCCGGCAGAGGAGCCCATGGAGCAGGAGCCTGCCCTGTGACGCCCTGGCCCCCATCCCTCTGGGCTTCATCATTGTGATTTTGTTTATTTTTTCTATTAAAAACAAAAAGTCACACATTCAACAACGAGTGCTGTGTGGGTCTCTCAGCCTCGCCCCTCCTGCTCCTCTAAGCTGCCTCAGGCTCCCCTTGCCTCCGTGGCCCACGTCTCAGTTCTAGAAGTTTGCTCCCTCTGTAGGGCGTGGGGGTGGTGGTGGGGGTACCCTCTCCAGCCCTTCCCCCTCGTATCCCACACCTACATCCTGCATTCTGTCCTTGTCCCCCTTGGAGCGTGGGCCAGCTCAAGGTGGGCTTCAGGGCCTAGACAGTACCTTCTGGTTCTGGGGTCTCTGAATGAAGAGGGAACAGGAAGTTCGGTGCCTTGGCTTCAGCTGACTTGGGGGGAAATGCCTTAATTTCACCCTCCTCCCCTCTCCAGCCCCAGGGGAGGATCTGGAGGGTCCCTTTACAGTCTAAAGGTAGAGTGGAGGGGAGGTGGGCTCCTGCCCTGCGATGCTCACCCTTTTCCCCTGTTGTCCCCACCATCTCCACACAGACCCCTTTCTCCTGCCCTCAGCACTGAAGGGAAGGTTTGTGCTCTCGGATGTGAGGATGTGTGCCTGAGGTCTGTGGGCAGGGCTGTCTTGCCTGACACTCCTCAGGGCCTATTTCCCCTTCTCAGAGGCTGGAGAGGGTGAAAGTGTGGGGAGGGAATGGGACTGGACTCTTGGGTTCTGAGGAGCCAAGGAACCAGGCCTGCTCTCCATCTTACTCTGTCGGCCTTCCTGCCCTTCTGCTGGCACAGCTTGGGAAGGGGGAGAAGGTGGTCCCTGCAGGGGGGCTCCAGGCTAGTGAGAGCCCCCCTGCTGTTCAGGACCACATTTCCCCAGACACCCAGAATGCTGCCAGCAGAAGGGTCAGTGGCCCACCTCCCTCCTGGGCCTTTGGCTTCGAAGCCTGGGGATGGTGAGAGTGGGGGGTCCAGAAGGGGCAGGGCCAGAACCCAGGAGTCTGCCCTCAGTTATAGCTTCCCTTCCTCCTGGGCTTCCTTTCTGGGCCACTACCCCAAAGGAACTAAGACCAGGATGGGGCTGGGTGCTGCCCTTTCTTTTTCCCAGGAGCGCAGCCTAGCCGACTTGTTTCCGGGGCTGGGAGCCCTCAAGGCTTCTAGAGAATGCTATCCAGCCTGTGGGAAACCAAAGATGGGAAGCAGTTCCTAGGGGGCTGAGTCTTCCTCCCTCTTTCTTCCCAATACCACTTATACTTTCTTTCCTCCCATCCCCAGGGCCCCACCAATTTGTTTACATATTTATTATCCTGCTGGGGGCCTGAGCAGGGTTGAGGGAACCAGGGGAGGGCAGGAGTCCCACTACCACCACCACCGTTTGGTTCATCGTGTGCTTATGTCTTGTGTGTTCTAGAGCCTCCTGGGGGCTGGGGCTGGGCCCAGTGTACCAGGCCTTCCCATGCTGAGCCCCAGCTCTGGGCCCCTTACCCCTTCCTCTCCCCATGGCTAGTCTGGTTTTCATGTAAACCCACTCCTTGCTTTGTCTCCCTGGACATGGATTTCAGTAAAGTCTTTTTGTAACCTGTTATACTGTGTGTCCTTGTGTAAATAAACTTGTTCCTGGCAGTGCCTTCTGGGGCCGTGTCTCTGTTCTCTGGGCTCCCAAATGGAGTAGAGGCTCTCATTCCCCCTCCTGGCCAAAAAATCTGCTTTTCTTTTCTCCAGCCCTTGGACTAGCTGATATAGGAAACAAGAGGCTGGGGTCGGGGGAACGGGATCTCTGTCCGGTAGGTTAAGAACAAGGTTTCACTGAACATAGCCACAGCATCTCCTGGGACCTCTGTGTGGCCTAGGTGGTGATGGTGGGTAGGGGGCCCAGAGCTGAAGGTCTCTTTTTTCCTTTTGATTTTACCTCTGTGGGAACAGGGCTGGAGCGGGTGTAGAACAGGCGGCCTGGCAAGGGTTCCACTTAACACCCACACAGGCAAGTCCAGTGGAGATTGGCACAGAGGCAAGAGAGGAGGCCAGAGGTGTTGAAGGGCTTTATTGGGGCTGCTCTGAGCCCCTCACAGTGTTTCAGGAACCTGCTGGTCTTACTGTTGCCTTTGCTCTTAGGGACTTGGGACAGGAAGGAGGACCAATCTTCCTGGGAGATAGAAGGCCCTTCTTTGGGGCTAAGACAGGTGGTGGGAGAAGTGGAAAATTCAAGATGAGCAGGGCTTGTTGGAAGCTGGAAGGGGACGGGCTGCCTCCTGGAGTATGGAGGTCACGGAGTGTTGGCCTTGTGAGAGGGAATGTGGCAGTAGGATGCACCTCAAGTCAGGATGAGCGGATGGGTGGTGCTTCCTGGGAACTGAATGTGTACACCAGCCAGGGCACAAGGGCCAGGACCAGGCATGGCCAGAGGGTGTACTTGAGGAAATTGAAGATGTAGAAAAGGCTGATCTGAGGTGGGTAGCCCAGCCAGTCCAGGGGGCCCAACAGCCCCATGGCCAGCACAAGGCAGGCTAGCTTCTGGCCATGCCCCAGGTGTGCCCGCCGTACCTGGGCATAGCAAGGAGAGTGCAGGGCGATGCCCAGACCCAGGGCAGCCCCTGAGTCGCGGCTCAGGGAGGCAAAGGGTCGGCTGTCCAAGTGCACCCACTCGGGCCGCTCACACCACTTAGAGGCTAGGTTGATGGACCTGTGGGGAGCAAAAGTCCTTTCTAGGAGAGATATTCCCCTGGGACCAAGAGGGCTGATGGCTCTTAGCCTCTTTGGGGCCTACCCCCATGTTCTGCTGTGACCCCAGGAGAGTCTGTTTGGGAACAGATCCCTTTTTAGCTACAATGAACCAGAGACCCACTAAGCTAGATAGGTGATAGGTGAGGCAGGACAGGCCACAACTTGCCCAAACTTCAAAGCAGGACTTACCAAGAAAGATCCAGGCCCAGTGTAAAGAGGGTCCAATAGATGAGGCTGGCACCCAGCAAGAGGGCCAGTGAGGTCAACCCGTAGAAGCTTAGCTCTCGCTCCATGGGTACCCGGGGGGTCATCAACCAGCCTAGGACAGCACCTAGGGAAGAGGGGTGACAGCAGCTTCAAGGAGTTTGGGAATATGACCCCCACCCTGAGATGAGTGCGGTGTGGCAGGAGAATAGACCGAGACGTAAGGGGTGCCTTGGGGTTGGCTGTATGATGGAAAGATCAGACACTGAGCCTCCCACTGCCAAGGGCACCCTCTGGGTCCACCCTGTTGCCCCAGTTGCTCACCAGTAATTAGGCCAGCCAACACCTGGTGAGGGAAATGTGCTAAGAGGAAGACCCGGGACAGGCCGACTGCCAGGAGGAAGGTGCAATAAGCCAGGCTAGGCATCACCCTCACCCAGCGGCTAAAAAGAAGAGAGGCAAATGGTTCAGGAGGTGTCCATATGCGTCTGGGCTTCCCTCACAACACCCAGGCTCTTCATGGTTAGATCAAATGCCCCAGGACCCCCAGAACTCCAGTTCCCAGGTTGCCCTGCTGCTAGGTCTTTTGGGTCCAGAGTACCATCACCCCTGCCCCCTTGGTGGGCAATGCCAAGGTGTACCTGTGGGCCCGAGTGGCCACCTGGGAAGAGATGGCTGTCATTATGGGCCAGAAGGCTGCTCCTGTGATCATACAGTGTCCAGAAGGGCTGCCTGCCAGGGGATTCAAAGCCTGTGGTGAGAGGATGGGGGTGGAACCCAGGTGCCCCTGGTGACAACTCAACACATCTGCCTTCTTGTAGCAGAGGAAAGAGACTTCCTCCAGCACTGGTTCATGGCTCCCTCTGCCCTGAAGCCTTCTTTGCACCTCACCTGAGGCCATGGCTCTCAGGCTTCTCTCTTGCCCTTGGCTCTTGGCTCTACCCTACCCAAAGTGGGCAGCTGGCACACTGGCACAGGTGCTCTTCTCCTATAATTCAACTTGGTCTTCCCAAGGGTGTCTTTGTGTTTTGGCCCAGTAACTGAGAGGCGGGGCCTCTGGCTAGGCGGCCCAGGCTGAAAAGTACAAAACTCTGACTGAATTCTAACCACACTGGGAGATGGAGGTTTGAGACTTCTCACCTGGACCAGTTTCACAAGAAGAGGGGAACTGGTGAACCTGGGCTGGAGCCTGGCTGTAGTACCCAGACTCATGGATCCACCAAAAGGGCCTGTCTCCAAACAGCAGCCTAGAAGAGAACAGGTGCAAGATGACATTACATGCACCCACAGCCAGGGGAACAGGGGGGTGAGGCAGGCCACCTGGAGGGCTTACAGTGTGGAGTCAGAAAGGGAGTCCAATCCTGTGCCATTGCCACGACAGGGTTTTTAACCTTGGAGCAGGAGAAAGCATGCTATTTTTTGGAATAAGTAAGTGATGAGACAAGAGATTCTGTGTATGTGTGCATGCTCTGAGATGCTCAGAAGTCCTGTTTTTACCCCTCCCACTGCAGGGCCACTCTGCTCTTGTAATCTATAGAGAGTCCAGGATCTAATTCTCACCCTCCCTCCAAGACCCTCACTGACCCTCCTGCTTCCCCTCTATTTCCCAAATTCCAGTCTGAATTACTTAGGTAAGCTTCTCATGTTTGGGAGTGGGGAATGGCCAGGGAGGCTGCGTAAGAAAAAGGAAGACAAAAAAGTTCAAAATCCCCTGGCTTGGCAGGTGCTTCGCTGGACTCCAGGAAACACATTGCAGAGGCTGCTGTGGCCAGAAAGAGAAAAGGTGGCAGAGCAGAGGACATGCAGGCAGAAGACATGAGTGCTTTTGGGCAGGAAGCCAAGCGCTGGGGAGGGAGGTACAAAAGGGACTTGCCACTCCTCGCCAAAAACTGAACCTGGTTCACACACCAGATGCTCAATACATACTTAGGAAATGAATAGGGGCTTTGCCACGCGGTGGGCATTAAGAGTTTCTACCCAAGGTGGGTGGTCTTAGGGGAACAGGATGAGAGAGGGAGGCTTATACAGACTCTGAGGGAGGAGAGCACAAAGCAAAGGGCAATTCAGAAGGAAGGAAATGATTAGACAATTGCTTTTCCGTTTACAGTAGGCATGAAGCACTTGCAGAGAACAGTGGAAGGGAAGGGAAGGGATTTTGTTTTTCAGCAAGTCATTCTAGCCTATTCAAGTGTCTCCTATGAACTTCACTTATCTCCCTCAGGCTGGCCATTGTCAACAGAGGCTAAGGTGAGGGGAGGTGCAGCTGCACGACAGCGGGAGGTATAGCTTCCTTCTGCACCCAAGAGAGAACAGGTGGCACAAAGAGATAAGCCCCAGGGATTCCTGGCTTCTAAGTCTGTGTGAAGAGCCTACTGGTGAATAAAGGGGAGAAGGGAGAAATGTTCCCTGGAAGGCAATGCTTTAGCCCAATGCTTTTTGAAATTTACGGTGTACATGAATCACCTAGGGTCCTTGTTAAAATGCAGATTCTGATTCAATAGCTCTGGCCTGGGGCCTGAGATTCTCCCTTTCTAGCAAGTTTTCAAATGCTCCTTATGCTGCTGGCCATGGTCCGGGAACCACACCTTAATTGGCAAGCCTTCCCTATCCTTAGCAGCTAGTGTGATCCTGGCACAAAGCATGCTTCTTAAAAACTATGTCAGATGAATGAATGAATGAATGAATGAATGAATGAATGAAAGAGTGAGTTGAGAAGCAGGACTTTCTGCTGCTTAAGTCACCATAGATGCTTGTTAGAATACAGATCCCCAGCCCCTCTGGAGTCTCAAAATCAGCATGTCTGAGGTGGGATGGGTTATTTGCATTTAATCTTCTTAAGTTTTTTTTTTTTTTTGGCTGGGGGAGGTAATTAGGTTTATTTGTTTATTTTTAGGTGGGTACTGGGGAGGATTGAACCCAGGATCTTGTGCATGCTAAACATGAGTTCTACCACTTGAGCTATACCCTCCTACTCCCGAACCCGACCAGGGTGTTTGCACTTTAAACACGTCCCCAAGTGATTTCTCCGATTAGGCCCGTTTGAGAAACACTAGTCTAATGATTAGGGTGCGGATTCTGAGGTCTGAGTTCAAGATGCACAAGCATGCTCAAAGGGGAAAAGTCAGTGGCCACAGGGTAGGGGCGGGAGGGTCTTAAGGCTATGAGTTCACTGTCGGGGGTGGTGGTGGGAAGCCAGGCCTTTGAGGCACCTGCTGAGAGAGATCAGCACAGGACTCGGGACCCTTGGGGGTGGGGGACCAGGATGCCCGAGGGCTTCACTGTCTCACCACTTGAAGACGAGGTTGAGCCACTCGGTGATGAGGCTAATCCAGAGAACCGCGATGCCCACCCGGCGAGAGGAGTAGTAGGCCACGGGGAAGTAGAACAGAAAGAGGTTCTTGGGGTCGCCCAGAAAGGTGACCCAGAGCCAAACGTTCTCCAGCCAGGGCAGCTGATTCTGCAGCGCCTCAGCCATCGCGATGCCCGCGCCCAGCGTGGACTCCATGGCGACCCAGAAGCCGACCCGGCCAGCGTTTGATCTAGGGCGTAAGACAAGGAGCCCAGGAGGCAAGGAAGCTGCTACTCACTGCCCTCTAAAGCCCACCCGTCCAAGTAGAGACCCCGCCCCCCAACTGCGGCCGGCGAAACCCCGCCCCTTACCCCGCCCCCGGCAGTCCCAGGCTAGGGCGAGCCCGGCCTCCCACCCGGTACCGTTTCCTCCTGAGCTCCTCCCCGGCCTTCCTTTCTACTGGGCAGCGCAGGGGACAAATCTTTGCGAAGGCGTTTCCGTAGAGCCCCACGTGGCTGCTGTTGCCGGCACGTGGGCATCGGGTGTAGAGGCGGCTCCTGCTGCTGTTCCGGGTCAAGGGACAGACTAATCTGAGGATCGGCGGCGCGTCAAGAGTTCTTCCTTTGCTGTCGTGAAGATAGATATGTAATCTCCAGGGCCAGGATTCCTTCCAGACCAGACCTTTCTCCTTCAGTACCGCTACCTTCCAAAGATATTTCGAAATCTCTTGGAGAGAGAGCTAGGAACAACCCCTGCTCCCGGGAGCCAGGAATCACGGGTCCACGCGGAAGCCGGACTCTAATAAGTTTGCACACACAACTCATTGGTCCATGCCTTCCTCCCCTAGCCCAAGACTCTCTCGCCCGAATTCATTCGTTGTTGATTTGGAGGCTGACAAATAAGGCTCTTGATTTTTGAGGAGTCTTCCCTGAAGACTTGAGAGTTCTTACATATAGCACAGTCTAAGTCACTTCCTCCCAGTTCTAAGGTTGCCTTGTCCATCTCCTTCCGTTACCTCTCTTCCAAAACCCCGCTGGGCAGATAAATCATGAGGTAGTAGCTGAGTTAGTACGGGAAGAGGAGGGGCAAACACCCACGACAAAATCTGGAATAATTCTCTGGAGGAACACACGCAGAAAATAGAAATCTCAGCTCTCCTAGGTAAGGTCCTGCCTAGAGGCAGAGGAGTGGTAGGAGGAGACTGTTGAAGTGGCTCCCCAGTTCCTATCTCAAGCAATTTTGTTCTTGGAGAGTTTTTTGAGGGGTGAAAATGAGACTGTAAATCTGGGCTCTTCTTGTTAAGAGATTAATTTCACTGATTAAAAAGGTGTGGGGGAAGGAAGCTGGATAAAAATCTCATTTCACTCCCTTGCTAAGTGTTTTTCAATTGCCCCAGGGTAAAAGCCTAAATTTTCTAAGGCTTTGAAAGTTTGCTTGGGTTCTAGCCGGACAAACAATAGCCCACTCCCACACTCTGTTTCATAATATTTCTGAGCTACTATATCATCCCTTAAATTACCAAGTCTCTCTCCTTTTAGGGATCCTGACATGTGTGGTTCCCTCTGCCTGGAACATGGACACTCTTTCCCTCTTTGTCCTCACATCTCAGATTTTTCACTTCCTTCAGGAAGCTTTTCCTAAGAGTGCCTGGCAGTCATATATGAAAACCTATAATTACAATGCCATATAAAAAGTGGAGTGCCAGTTACCTATGATTTGTTATGGGGGAGACAGGAAAGTTCTCTGAAAGAATTGAAGTATGAGGGAGCAGAATGTTTATTTCTATTACAGTGATTGTACTAATATTGGCCCAACATTAGGAAGTTGATGTCTCTTGCAAGGCAAGGAAACACTTTTGAAATTGTTCAGGTTAAGTAGTGCCAGGACTGGCCCATTGCCTCCCTCTGAACTAGAGAAAGATCAACCTGTTGTTATTCATACAGGAGGCTCTAGAATTTCTACAGTGGAAGGGTAGGTGGGTTAGGGATAGCAATTGGTGATGGTCGTGCTTGAAAATGCATCTGCATAGTACTTACACCTTAAGAAGACTGTTTTGTATACAAGATGGTTATTAATAGGGGGCCCAAAATTCCTTTGTCACTGCCACTGCTCCTCAGTATAGCCCTTTGCCTTGTTTTCTAGAGAAAAGGGCAAGATGGGGAAGAATCCTGAGTTCCAAGGGTGATAGGTGATAACACAGGAAGTATCATTTATTAAAGATCTACTAAATGCCATGCATTTGTACACATTATCTCATATAACCTAAGTACTCTATCAAGTATTACCTAATATAGCAGAGCAGTAAATAGCAGCTCAGCGTCTTTGGAAACAGGTAGACTGAATCCTTGTTAGATGAGCGACCCTGGACAAAGTTTAGTCTAAGATTTAGTTTCTTCATCTGTTAAATGAGGATATTGATTCCCACTTCGAAGGGTTGTTGGATGCTCAGTAGTGATAATAGAGAAGGAGTAAAGAAACAGGATCAGGTTTAGTAATTTGCTCAAGGTCATACAACTTAGTGGGATCCCAGTTCCGGTTTGGCTAATTCTACGGCCAATGTTGTTTCCATTACCAATTTGTAATTAGGTATAATCGTTTTGAGCAAGTTTCATTAAGTCCTCTGGAGCTCGGATTCCTCATATGTAAAATGATAGAGTTCATTCATTAAATTCGTGTGTCAAGCAAGGGGTGCATGTAATGGAGACTGCATTTCCTTTCTCCTCTTTTTCATTCCACGTAGGTCATTTATCTTTAACTTCTAAAATGGACCATGCAAGCACCTTACTAAGCGGGCATAGCTGCACAAACATAATTATTCAGATTCCCCTTTATTTCCTCTTCTTTACTGTACCACCTAGGCTCCCGCCCCACCCAGCCCCAGGCCACGCCCCGGAGCGTGACGTCAGCACGCCCCGTACGTCGCGGCGCGGCGCTCACTGGGGGCCCGGCTTTCGCCCGCTGCTGCCGCCGCCGCCGCCGGCCGCGGCTGCTCTCCCAAGATGGCGGCTCCTCCGGGCGAGTACTTCAGCGTTGGGAGCCAGGTGTCGTGCCGGACGTGCCAGGAGCAGCGGCTGCAGGGCGAGGTGGTAGCCTTCGACTACCAGTCCAAAATGCTGGCTTTAAGTATCCTTCCCTACACGGAGCCCGAGGCCGGGCCGGCGTGTATGTGCGGTGGTGGGGGGGTGGGGGACGACGGCGGTGGCTGGGGCCCTCTCCGGGCCTAGGGGCGACCGGCTACCGCGGCGCCCGGAGCGCATGCGCACGGCCCTGAGCTCCCCTCCCCCTCTCACGGGTCCCTCGGTCCGCCTTGGGGACCCTGTCTCCCACCCCTTGTGGGAGCTGGGCCCCGAGCGAGGGTGGGTGGGTGGACGGGGGCTTGACACGCGGATGGCTTTTCGGGGGGAACGCTTGGAGAGGGGACACAGCACAGTGATCTTCAGAGGGGTGGTCGTGGGAGGGGGCTGGTGATTGGAACCCGGATGGAAGGGGGGCGGGTAAAATCATCTGGGGAGGGGGTGTGTAGAATAAGGAGCTGCTAGTGGGACAAGGATATGGAGTTGAGTACGGCTTGTCTACTGATGGGTTTTGGTCCAAGAAAGGGCGGTGGGGTTGTGACCAAATGGGCTTCGCCTGTTTGGGGGGAGAGTAACTGCAGGACAGAGTTTATATCAGAACTGGGGATAGGGGCTTGTTTTGCTGGTGTTTGTGTATGAGTGGTGCCACTGGGGGCAAGTAGTGCTGAATTTTAGGCTTCTCAGTCATTTGGAAATTGCTGTTTTGGGGATGTTTGTATTGGGAACCTTGTCCAGAGAGAGGACCACGTTTTTCAGGGGCTTATGTATGGATGTGTGGGTTACAGGTGAGAGAATAAGTTACCTTCTCTTGCTCAGTCCGGCACATGGAGTCCTGACTTCTCCACAGTAGTAGCCTTCTCTATTGAAAGTGGTAGTGTTAAACAGAATGGAAAAGGTGGCCTCTTTCTTTGGGGTAGAAATGATTTCTGAATTAAGCCAGGAAAATCAATCTTGGAAACAAAATACTTCCTGGTTGTAATAAATGTGCCACCCCTTCCCCTTTTATTTAAGCCACAGGTGGGTTTATTTGGATTTTTTTTTTGAGGCGTAATCTTTTATGGCACCTTTCAAAAGGAAGTTTCTTCCTCAGTCTGCTGCCTTTGAGTGACAAGTATTTTAATTCATTAAGCCACCATTTGTAAATTTCTAGCTTAGGAAGATGTCCTTTGAAACTAATTACAGCAAGAAGAGTTGCATTTTTTTTGTTGTTGTTGTTTTCTTTTTTGTTTGTTTGTTTAAATACAAGACTTTATACCTGGACCAAATAAGACCTTTTGCATTAGTGGTTTAGTTGGAAGGGTTTTGGAATGAGGAAGTTGACATACAGTATGCTCTTGAGAAATGACTGGAGAATGAGTGAATGAATGAATGAATGGGTTAACTAGTTGGGTCACCTTCCTTTCCAGTGCTTTAGTTTACTCCTCTGCAAAATGGGAAATCTCAAATCTGAAGAAGTGAAAAGAGCACTGTTCAGATATAGGGGGTATTACACCAAGAACAGAAAGTACTTACTCTCCTGTGTGGTTCATTAAGTTCAAGACAAACAGTAGTATACATACAGCATTGAAACTGCATTAAGCCT
Organism: Vicugna pacos; assembly: GCF_048564905.1. Taxonomy (NCBI): domain Eukaryota; kingdom Metazoa; phylum Chordata; class Mammalia; order Artiodactyla; family Camelidae; genus Vicugna; species Vicugna pacos. The sequence continues at coordinate 46,417,775 of NC_133002.1, forward strand.
CTTCATAAGACCAGTAGAGAGAAAGTGACAGAAACCCTTTTGAGGCTTCCAGTTCTGGATTGTGTTTGGCTTTGAAAAGCTTGAGATCTTTTGGTTATGGGGGTGAGCGGGAGGAAGGTGACAGGTGGAGATTTCCTGAGGAGAGCTGTGATTCTTGTGAGGCTCCCCTCTCTTGCTCATGGCATACCTTTTACAGAAGTCTTGTGTGAATTGTGTTTTCCATGCCCCTTTTGGGATATGTCAGTGCTCTGCTTGCCCCTATTTTCCTTAACTTTATTTTTTCACCAGAATGTCCCTCTTCCAGTGGAAAGCCCAACCACGCAGACATCTTGCTCATAAACTTACAGTATGTTTCAGAAGTGGAAATAATTAATGACCGAACAGAAACCCCTCCTCCCCTAGCTTCACTCAATGTTAGTAAGGTAAGGACTTGAGGGCAGTTCTGGCTCTCCAAAATGATGGGAAATTTGAGTCTCTTTGACTCTTGGTGGTACATACATTGTCCATTGTTTGTTTTTCACTTTTTTCACTGACTTATAGTTGCTTGTTCTGATATATTTTAAAAAATATATCAGTTTAATTTTTCTCTTTATTCCTGGATATCTTCAGAAGATTTTAAGAAGTGTCTTAATGCCCAAACAGAGAAATAGATTTGAGAGCTGGCTTTTGTCCTTTGTAAAAGAGGACTGGGGGTTTTTTTGTTTGTTTTTTTTTTTGTTTTGTTTTTTCCTTAACCTGGAATTCATGTGTGAACTTCCAGTGTTGATGGGGTTGGGTATGGGTGTTGCTTCTGAACCTCCTGAAATTGCTGTGTGTGCATACCTGAATATATGTGTTTCCTGGGTGAAGATCTGGAGTATTTTTCAGATTCTCAGAGGGATTCATGACCTACAAAAAATTGAAAGCCACTGCCATAGAGCTTAATTTTGCCATTATGTTTGAATTTCAAGGTCTAACAAAATTAGAGGTTTAGGATATTTTAATTTTGGATGTACAGATTGGTCTCTGGGAACCCCAAAAACTTTTCTGATTCTTCAGTTCTATTAGCCAAAGTTTATATTGATCAATAATAATAATATCCCAAGTCCTGTTGTAGGCTTTGCTGTTCCCTGTACTTGGAACACCCTTTCAGAATGACTGAAGTGTTATCCATCAGGACTCAGTTTAATGACACCTCTTCCAAGAAATCTTCTCTGATCACCCAGGCTAAAGTGATTTGCCCCCATTATTCTCTCTTACAGTATATCTTACCCTTCAGACTGTAAGGTGACATATCATTAATAGTCCAATCTGAAACATTTTTGAGAGTGTGGGGTAGGGAGATGCTTTTGTTTTTCACTGAGACAAGCGTAGATTGGTATATCCTGGGCAAATTGGGACTTAAGGTTACCCTATTCATAGCCTTTTTGTAATTATAATTTTATATCATTTGTTTACTTTTCTGTATCACTGAACTTTTTTGTGGGGGTGGGAACTATACCTGTTTTGTTCATCACTGAATATACACAGAGCCTTGCACAGAGTAGGTGCTTCAAAAATGTTTGTTGAATGAATAAGTTAGGTCTTCAATTTTTGTAGCAGCTCCCTTTTTCCTTAAGTCTCTTGAATTAGTGTGGTGGAAATTTTTCCCTCTAGAAGAGTCTTGTAATAATATGTATTCATCTGTCTCTCTTGGGAATGTTGTGTATTTGCTACAATTCAGCAAAACAAGGAAACACTCAGGCAGTTGAAACAACAGAGGGTAACTGAGGCTGGCAGAGTGTAGTTACCTCAGGTCTGGAGCTCCCTTCTTTCTAGATTCCAGGGAAATGCCACAGGTTTTTTAGTGATGGCTGAGGACAGAATCAGAACAGTCTTGGGTTTCATATTAAAGGCTGTTGCATACAGAATATCCCATTCTCAGATGTGTAGATTTTTGAAACCCTGGCTTAGTCCTCCTATTAGAGTATAGGAGATCTTTGGATGAACTTCTATTAGCAGAAGAGATTTTATAAGTTTCCAGTAAAATAGTTTATGACTGGCATGTTGAGGGGAAAAATAGTCTCTAAGTTATCCTTTAGTGTTTGTAGGGTTTGAAAACTCACTAAATAACTGAACCTTTAGTGAGTAGTAGAAGAAAGATTATCTGAAAGAAGGATGATTTTATCAAGTTTAAAAGATGTTAGGCTTCTGCTCTGTGACCACCAAGTGTCACTGTCTGAGAGGGGCTGGAGTGGTGTGGGTGGGATTGTTAAGTGGGAGCTGTTAAGAAGCAATTCTCTTCTTACATTTGACCTCAGATATAAATAATTCTTGATTATTAGTTTGTGGATTATCTTTGCCTTTAGTGTTTTGCTTTCTGTTGGTCAGTTATTATAAACAGTTATTAGTTGTTTACCTACTGTTTTAAGAAAGCAGCAGAAAGTAACAGTTTGTGGAATATCAGAAATCTTTACTTTTCTTACTTTGTGGCCTGCTTGCCCAGTCTTAAAAAGGTTTGCTAGGAAAAGGAGTCAGAAACTAAATATTAAGATTAGGTTGGAGGGCTATCTTTGGGTTTCATTTATTCATCCACTTGTAGAGATGTTTATGAATAAGCTATATTGGTTTTCCCTTGAAACCAACTTTAGGATGCTTTATGATTCTTCTTTAGATTCAGTTAGATTTAGAAGAGCCTTCTGGGCTGTTACTGAAAACAGCTAATCTGGGCAGCTGTTTACATGTTGCTTGGATGACATAAAAATTTCATCTCATTCAAGAAAGAGCATGGACTTGGGATGGGTTGTTTTTTTTTTAAGATAGAGGATTGTTTAAGCATTTAAGCACGAAAGTGCTCTGAAATCCCTGGAAGAAAACTGTTGATGCTTGCAGTCTAGGGGAGCATTGCCTGTGTACTTCACTTCCAGTGGAAGACACTGTCACATGATTGCTCATCTTGCTGACATAGTAAGTGCTCTGTTAATTAAATGTGTTGATACAAACTGGACATTTACTCCAACCCAGCAGGAAATGGAAGGCCTTTTAAAGGAAATACTTAATTCCAGCCCAACTAGAGTTGGTATGAACCAGTAGTTCTTGGAGATGAGCTTGTTTTGCTTTTGATTGGCACTTTCACTGCAGGCTAAGAAGTCCTATGTCCACAGCAGTGGGATGTCAGAGGAACCTTGGAAGAGGGCAGTGAGGTTGTAGAAGGTGGAAGTTTTTTTTTTTATTATTTAAATGGAGGTACTGGGGATTGAACTCAGGACCTCATACATGCTAAGCATGCACTCTACCACTGAGGTATACTTTCCCCAGAAGGTGGAAGTTTTGAATGTCATTTTATCATCTCCACAGTAGCATTGTCCCCTGTAAAAGTGTTTCAAATTTCCTGGCTATGAAAGTACAAAAACACATGAACTCCAATCATAAGTGAGGTTCAGGTTATTCACCATGCGGCTTGCTAGTTTACTCTCATGAGGAAGGTTTAAATATTACGAGAATGAGAGCCCAGGATACACGTGGTAGGGTGAAGTAAAGTGTTTCTTAACAAATTCCTTTGAATTGACTCTACACCTGGTTCTCCAGGGATAAAGTTTGCCTATGGAGTAGCAGTGCTCTCAGATGATTTGGGACTTGTCAACATAAACAAGATTCCCTTCTGTGTAGCATTTATCAAACATTTACTGAAAATTTTGTGCGAGGCATTGTGGTAAGCTCTGCTGGGCACCATACCTTACATTTTTCTAGTGCTTTAAAGCTTACAGAGAGCTTTTAAACATCTCATTTCATCCTCACAAGCACGCATTGTGATCTTTAGAGTTTATTCTTTTCCTTTCAGTTTAACAGATGAGAAGATAGGATTATTAATTTAAGTGACTTGTTCTAGGTTATACAGCTTGTAGTGTGGGAACTAATATTTTTATGTGCCGCCCTCTGAACTAGTAGTTGGTAGACATCTTGTTTAATTGTAACAGTAGTTCTTACGGTGTGGGTACCATCACCATCTTACAAAAGAATAAACTGAGTCTCCGAGAGGATGAGTCACTAGCTTAAGGTCATTCAACTAGTATGTGATAGAACTGGGATTTGAACTCAGGTCTGATGTTTTGATGGCAAAGTTCCATGTTTTGCTAACTTGTGTGCTTAGTCCAAGGAGCTTCGGGAGTAGTTTGGGGAAATGAAATGAGTACCCAGATATCTATAATCCTAAGTAGTATTTCTTAGTAAAGAGAAGCTTCTTTGTTGTGTGGTCAAGAGCAGTATGGCTTGGTATAAAGAACATTGGAACCAAGCAGATAAATCTTTAAAGTCACTTCTCTGCCTCTTAACCTTACTAAGCATCAGCTTTCTCACTGTAGAAATGGAATCATTTTAGTTCCAATCTCAGAGAGTTGTTATGAGGATTAGGTCAAGTGGACCAGAGTTGATAGATGTTAGTCCTATTCTCCCACATTAGCTATGTGTAGACAGTTGATGTTCCTTGAATTATGGTATATGGACAGGATGGGGGAATGAAGGCAGTATGACAGAGGGACACAGCCAAGAACCTGGTGCTATTACTATGTCAGTCTTTCCTGATAGTGAATCTGACATTTATTTAGATGTTGGAACTTGCCAGCCCAGGATTGGGGAAAATCAAAATTCTGTTGGATACCTCTTGTTGATGACCAGAATTAACTTGAATTTCCAGGGCAGTGATACCAAGTGGCGTAATTAAGTGAACACGTGCCTGAGTCCTGGAGGTTAGAGTGAGCAGTCACAGAACCTATGAGGTTGTGCTTTCAACTTCTGAGACTCCTAGGAAACTCACTGAGACAGCCAAGGCAAGTGTGTGTATTCATTTGTTTAGATAAAGGCCTCCAGTGCATCAAATGGGATGCTAGTCTTATCACTTTGCTGATCTGGAGAAGACTTTCTGGAGAAGATGTTTGTATATTGTGGGAGGGAGGCAGGAAAAGGGACAAAGTATGGAAAAATTGACCTCTGCAGATGAGGCATCCACCTCCTTTACCAAACCACTGTCTGACTTGTCAGCCTGTTCTGAGTGTTTATTACCCATTTATACCTTACTAACCAACAGTGAGTGATCAGAGGAACTAGGAAGAAGAGCTTCAAAGAGCTTATCATCAGCATCTGGTAATGAATAAATTTGCTGCCTTTGGAGAAAAATAGTGCTTGGAGATTGGTCTGGGGGTGGAGGGGCCTGGTAAGGCTGAGAGAATGGAAGGGTTACAAAGTTCACTTTTAAAAGGAACTGACGTCATTGCTTACCTTTAGGTATGATGCCACACAAGGAGGAATTGACTTGGTTTTTGTTTTGAGTTTTAACCAGTTTGAAAGCTAACATTTAGCATAACCTTATGGCTTCTATTGTTATGAGGGATAATCCTCAAGTATGAATAAATTCCTGTGGTAGTTGGTAGCTGCTGCATTGTGGCCTGTGTTCAAGAACCTATCCTGTTAGCTGGGCCCTTGACCATATCTTGCTCCAGAGTGTTGAGGTATGGAGTTATCACCAAGTGGAATCAGGTGACTTGGCCCTCCTGTGTTTAGGGATGTGTATGTTGGTAGGAGGTAGAAGGTGTTCATATTATGTGTAAATGTGGGGAAGGAAATAACTACTTGTCTAGGGAAAACAAGACTATAGTCAGATAAAATTTTTCTGGCTTCTAGAAGCTATATGTAACCAGTTGGCTCACTTGATTAGAACATGTTGTCAAGGCCACAGTCCCAAGTCAGAGTCTACCAGTAAGTTTTGTACCTGGTTCTGAGCAGACAACTGCTTCCTCAAAGAAGTGTCATGAAGATGGGGTGAAGAGGAAGAACCCATCACTGCTAAATGACCGGGGACACAGTAAGTAATGAGTGGTATCAGTGAAATCAGAGAAGTAGAGTGATTGACTGCCATTTAAAAAATCACTAGTCTTTGAAGGAGGTCATACTCAGTGGCATTCAGACTTTAGGTTCAACCTGACAGCCGGCTGACTCAGTGGGGCCCTTCTTAGGACAAGAGTTTTGGTTTTGAAGGGGGTGTGGGGAGAATCACTGTCCACCTGAAAAGACAAATTGCTGAACCCAAATGACTGGCAGAGTTGTGCCATACATGTGTTGTAGCCACCCCTGCTTTCTACCTCTTTGACACGGAGATGATTCAAAATAAGCACTTTACTAATGGTTCAGTGGTAGTATCTCTTACAGTGTTAAGAAAAGGGCATTCTAACTGATTTAATTTTCCTGGCAGAAATCAGGCTTGAGGGGAAGAAAAAACAAGTGGTGCAGTCAAGTTCTAGCATTGGAATTTTGAGACTAGCTTAGGTAAATACCAGAGACTACCCTGGAGAATGAAGCAAATTGTATGTGAACGAGAAAATTAAAGGATCTATATACCACACCAAAAGCTAACAGTATAGTGTGGTAGAATGTGGGGAGTTTGAAGAACCGGGTTCTTTTTACAGCTAGGCTGCTAATGAATTGTGTGTGAACTGGGAACTGTTAGTTCTATGAATCTCTAAGAGTCAAAGTTTCTTTTACTTTTATCTGCCCCCCTCCCCCAATCCTGGTGCTGGGAATGATTAAGACACTGCTTTTGCTCTCAAGAATCTCATGTTTGGGAGTGGTGAGGGACAGCAGCATTTGACTTTTTGCAGAGGGCAACGAACTTTCTGTAAAGGGCCCGACAGCTTTATGGGCTGTACATTCTCTGTCACGGTGTCAATTTTGCCTTTGCAGAAGTAGCCATAGGTGATATATAAACAAATGTGCATGGTCATTCTGGTAAAACTTAACTGAAACAAGTGGTTGGCTGAATTTGGCCCACAGGCTGTGGTTTGCCAATCCTTAGCATAGAGTAGTGAACATTTTAGGGAAGACTGCTCATATGTAACAATGGAGTAGGGTCTTGAAGAATAAATGACAGATAAAGGGAGGAAAGTTAAATGGAATCAAGCTGATTTGGATTGATTTCAGTTTGTCCATCTCAGCAATTTAAAACCTTGCTGTTCTGTCAGTGAGCTAAACTGGAGGTCATGCTCAGAAGGGAGGGAAGGGACTAGTTAGTGCCAGACCGGTGTTATATACTTCACATGTATATCTCATTGAACTCCAGCAACAGCCCTTGAGAATGCATTCTCCCGAAATGACTGAGGCTCAGGAGAGGTTATGCGTATTGCTCAGTCTCATGCAGCTTAGTAAGTGGTAGGTACAGGTTTGAATAAGAATCTATTTATGGGGAAAGGGGGTGACTTTTCTTTTTGACTTTGCTTTCTACCCTCCTCAGAGCCTAGGAAACAGCAGCACATGGCTCTTTCACTATCTCTGAATAAAAGCAACTCTTTGTTCCATAAGCAGAGTCCCTATTTTGGCACATAAAGTTAAAGGCATTTTCCAACTTACTGTTCCAGTTATATTTTGGAAGATATATTCTGTTTAGGATTTATAGCCTCTCTTGCAGCTCTTACAGAAAGCAGAAGAGAGAAAGCCTTGAGCTCACTGGCTGAAGGAAAGTTGGATTATATGGATTTTTCTGAAATAACCTGCAAGACTTCTCTGTGTAATAATAATAATGTTAACAGCTAATACTTGTACAGTGCTTTACGACTCACCTAGTGCCTTCATGCATGTTATCTCCCTTCAGTCCTCGTGGCCACGTGTGAGATGGCTAATTTGAGAACACACTCTCACAGATAGGTTGTTGAGGTGAAATTTCAGCTTATGTACCAGCCAGTTCTTTCTTTGGCAGAGCCCTGTGAAGGTTCCACAGCAGTGCTGGTGTCAGGGTCTCAGGACTAGGAAATTACTCTGTGTCCACATTTGGTTGTCTGTTGTCACTATGAATAGTGCTTGGTGACATAATTACAAATAACTAAAGAAAAACAACTATTGACTTGCTGATGACTAGTGTTTTAAGCCAGGTGAAAGATAAGACCTTGCTTATGGAGTGTACTGACTCACTTGAGGCTGGCTGTGCCATACATATGACAGCAATATGATGGTCAAAGCCAGGGACCAAGGAGGCACTAAGACTCATGGATTTCCAGGGTGTTTTTCATCATAGCTGAAATCACTTAGCATATCTTAAACTTTCAAGTGCAGGAGACTTGCTTGACTTAGCTTCTCTAGTCTTGAAAATGATGGGTCCAGAGACTACCTGTCATTGGCCTGAAATTTTTTTTTTTTAAATGAATCATGCTTTTGGTGTCCTTTTGAAACTGAAATATTTTCTCACGTAGAATCTGTTTTCTTAAAAGCATTCCTGTGAATTACTTTTAACAAAAGAAATAAAGGATGTCCTTGAGATTTAGGGTGAGACCGGTGCCCTCTTTAGAAGAGGCCCTTCGCTAAAAGGCAGACAACTGTGTTCTGTACAGGGGACATAGATGGAAATGCCAGAATTCACTGATAAAAATAGAAGATGGCAGCTGAGTCTTAAAATATTTTCCTTTTAAGCAAACATTTTCTTTTGCATTCAAATATATATTTTCAACAATAATTTAGACTTACTTCTCTTAGGTGAAACTATTTGAATATAGTGCAGAGTTCAGAACGCAAGCTCTGGAGTCAGACTGTCTGGGTTCAAATCCAGACTCCCACTTGTGACTTGGTAAACTTGGGCAAACTTCTTAACAGCTGTGCCTTAGTTTCTCCATCGATTAAGTAGGAGTAATTTTAGTCCCTATTTCACAGAATTGTTGTGCAGATTAAATGTTTAATACATGTGAAATGTGTAGCTTGGTGCCTAGCATGGAGTAAGTTCTCACTCAGCAAGTTAGCTCTTAAGGTTTTAATGTTCAGTACCATTACCTCTTTGATTCCGTGTTTTGGTTCATCTTTATGTGTTCTAGGACATGACTTCAAGCAAGTTTCTCTATTTTTTGAGTTCCCAGCTATCCGAGGTTGTAAAGAACAATATTTTATTAGAAACTTTCGGACAGAAACTTTCAGCAAGGTTGCAGGAAGACTTGGGGATATTGATAGTTGGAAGAAATTTTTTTGAGCCTGCTTGTTGCTAACTAAGAAGGAGGGCTTTTCAGGAGTATGCCCCAGAATTGAAACAGCAGGAGCAAACTTGGGCTCTCAGGACGACGGTTGTTCTTGGCTGCTCTGGTCTGCTGCCCCTCAGCCTCCGTCAGGCCTTGCAGGTAGCCTGGACAGTCCTGGGGCAGCAGCAGCAGTGCTTCCTAACCCCTCTGTGAGGGCAGCTGGTTGGAAGGCCTCCATACACAGAGAAGATGAACCAAGAGTGGCTCAGTGGAGTCAGTAGGTCACACCCAGCAGGTTCCTCTCTGGACTCTGCTTCTCTTGTTGGATCAGCTGTCACAGCCTGTTAAATACTTACAGTAGGAATCCCTCTGGATTCACTACAGCACCTGTGCCTTCCTGGTCTGGGTATGTGAGAATAGGTTGGCCCAGCTGGTGACTAAATTACAAGATAAAGTTATAACAAGTTGCTTGGATTATGATGTTGTGGCTGCTTCCTCTTCCCCCTGTCACTGAGTGCAGGAAGAGATGTGTGTTGTTGTTCATTAATTTACTCACTCAGGGGTTACCCAGCAGCAGGCATGACCAGAAGCCTTTTAATATTGATGGGCTTTGGTATCAAGTTCATGCACTTCTCTCTGTTGCCCACATCAAGGTGCTATATATAAAATGGCCACAGGAGGAAGCACTGGTTAGTAGACAAGGAATAACTTTTGACTAGGAATCACAAAATAAAAGGAGAGGCAGATAAACGCAGGTTGTCTTGTGCAGTTATTTCAAGTAGGCCACATGCACATTAGTAACATGTATTTGTAGGTTTGTGCTTCTCAGTTTGCCTGAACCCAGTGTGTTCTTAAAACTGGTGCCTTTAACATTCTTTAAGATTCTAACCAGTTAGTGCTTCAGTTTTGATTGGAAGAGAGGCCAGCAGCTGGCACACTTGCATTGAAAATGAATGTAGTATGGTGGTATTTATTGAATTTAAAAATTGCAATCCTGATGACCCTCCCTAGATTAAAAGGCATACTTTGTACCTTCTATATTGGGGGCATTTTTTTTATTGATTCTCTCTGGCAGTTTGACAGTCACCATAAACTTATTAACTTGGACTAACTAGACCATTTATAGATATGCATTAATTTACAAAAATATGATGTGGGGAAATGTAGAGCTACAGCTAGCTTGAGGGTAGAGTGAGAGTTAGTTGCTTTACAAAAGAGCTTATTCATGTTTTTCATGAGTTTTAAGGAACATACCTAAAAAGAGCAAGGTAATCTCCCTTTCCCTCATCCACATTTTGAGAAAAAACATTTCTAGATTCTTTTTGTGAAGGTAATCTTCCTCATGCCTATTTGATACAGTCCTCTGTGGGAGAAACTTACCCCATTTATACAACTTTTTAGTGAAAGCAGATCTCTGTAGCTGAATGTTAGGTTTAAGTATTTTTTGGATTGCCATGAAATACAGTCTGTAAACTGACTGCTGGAAGCTTCAGAGTTTGCGGTGAATCCAAATTCTCAAAGCATGGTTGCAGGTACAGGTAGAGTAGTCGAGGATATTGGGGCAAATTGAAATACAATCAGCTTACACCAATTTCCGCTGACTTTTCCAAGATCCTCCCTTGTATCATTTAGCATTTGAGATCTATCTGGACTATGGGTTGAAATGGAGAATCATCTAGTCCATTCTTCTTTGCTTTCAGAGTCTTCAGAAGAGATTGTACAAGAGGTGTTTTGGCGGGGAGCGGTTAGGGGCGTATTTTGAAATCATTGTTCTGTAACTATGGTGTTGCTGTCACTCAGGCTATCCAAACTAATCACTTTTGGCTAAGACTTATATCCATTTTATTCTGCCTCTGGCAAAAATTCAAAAGTGGTTCCACTCCCAGCCTTTTTTTCCCCTCTTCTAACTCAGTTTGTCAGTTTCATTCTTAAATATTCTGCGTAGATAGATGGCTGGTTTTCCGGAACTAACTCCTGTCTTCCTGAATGAGTGATGTTATGTTTTTAACCCTACTGTGTAGGTGACAAGGATATTCTTGCTGCAGTAGGGATTGCCAATGCTCAGGGAATGCTGTCAGCCCTGTGCATTTCCTTCTCTGTAAGGTTGTAGCCTGGTGGGGCCAGAATGGCAGGCCCTGGCCTGAAGGATTACTTACTGCTTCTGTATCCGTCTCTCTCCATGTCCTGGGGACCAAGTGAAAAGGAAGCTCTGGCTTAACATCACTGCAGAGTTCTGGTCTTTCTTCCCACCTTTACCTAGGGAGACTGAAGTGACAGCGTGTATGAGCCAGCTCTTCTGTGCTCACACTCCATCCTCCCTCAGACAGGTTTTGAAACTCAGAGGCAGCTGAGACTCACCAGGTCCCCATCACCAGATTGAAGGCCTCCTTTTCTCTTTTCACAGTCGGACCTAAGCTTAATAAAGTGCTTCATTTTACCAGCAATTAGACACTGAGTTTCCTTTTCCCTCTGTAGAACTGTGTTTGGTTTATGGTTTGAATGGTCACTGTTAAAACAATACAAATGTTTTAGAATTCCAAGCATCTAGGTACTTTGGTAATGTGCTGGAGGTATGATCTCTCTTTGTATTTAAGGAGCTGGTGATTCGGGACAGATTGTGTGTTCTCATGTGTATGTTTGTGCGTATGTCATCAGTATCCTGCAGTATACTAAGTATATGCTCATGTTCATGGATCTGAAAATCTCCAAATCATTTGTCTGACTTTTAGGTGCATTGTCTGCCTTTTGTTTTAACTGTCTTGTCTAGTGTATTTGTTTTGTCTTACACTCAAATTTGTACTTCTGGAGTCTCTATCTTGCAACCAGTAGTGTGGGCCGGGGGCCAGAAGTATATTAGAGGGGCAATAGGGATTGACAGGGTACCCAGCCCTGCTGGGAAGGATTTACTAGATTTGAGTAGCCTATCAGATTTTACTAGAATTTTTGACCTTTTTATGGTTGTCCCACTAGAGCGCGGTTAAGGAGGGAGACATGAGTTAGAATACAGACCATTCTTTTTTTTTAAAGAGCATTGTAGCTTCAGCCCAAGTTGAAGGTGGACAGTATTATGGTTAGGTTTCCTCTGAGTCTTGGCCGAACGTGTGAGGCACAGATAATGGTACTAGAATGATAGAGTCCGTAGAAACTCACATGCTGGTCTTTGAATGTGTGGTAGACATTAATTTCTCACCCTGAGGCTCTAAGACAGTAGCTGATAATTCTTAATTCTCTCCTTTCATAGAAATGTATGCATTACCTTTTATCTCTGACCATTACTTTCCACCAGGTAGCCCCCTAGTCATACTCTGTAACCTTGCCCTGGTCTGTTTTCTTTCTAGCACTGTCTGAAGTTACCTGTTTGTGTTTTTGTTTATAGTCTGTCTCTCCGCCCCTCTTCAGTGCTGTATCTCTTGTTTAGTACAGTGAACGTCTGGCACATGGTAGGCATTCAGTAAGTATTGGAAGGAAGGGATGTTTGCCAGGAATAGTAGCAAACTATTCAGGTATACTGTGTGTGGTTTTGTTTGTTTCACTTTTGATACCTGAGAAAACTGAATCTACCCAAACCAGCCCTTTCCAGCATCTTTTCCTCAACTTAAGTCCTAACTATTGGGAAGGATGAAGCTGAATGCTTTTCTGAGTCTCTTTCCTTTCCCCCATCCTAGCTTGCCAGCAAAGCACGGACAGAGAAGGAGGAGAAGCTGAGCCAGGCCTATGCAATCAGCGCTGGTGTCTCCCTAGAGGGCCAGCAGCTCTTCCAGACCATACACAAGACGTGAGTTGCGGGGAGCATAGGGGTTCCTTGCCCCGGGGGTGGTACTGCCTAGCTTTGCTGTCTGGTGGCTGACTCTCGGGTAGTTGTGTTCCTGAAAGGCACCAGGGAAGCTCGGTAGTGTGTTGGCAATACCTCAGCTTCCAGGGATGTGGTGCTTGTTGCCTCTCTGTATGGAACAGTGGTGTAATCACGGACAAGCTGTCTGCCCTGCCTTCAGCGTCTTCATCTGTAGAACTTAGTTTTGCATATCCCTAAGGGTCTCTTCCAGACCTAGTATCCATCATTTAGATCTAGTGATTTCTGCCTCTTTTATTATTTTGATCTTGTTGTTCATTTCTGTAAAAGCTGATGCAGTGTTATTAAGGGGAAGTCATATCTATCTCACTCTTCCCAATTGTACACTGGGTGAACATAGGGAATTAGGGGGAGCAGAAGGCCACCTTATTGCCACCTCATAAAAGACATTTTGTCACAGCAGAAGTCATTTGACTCTCCGCTAGCTTCCCTAGCTGCTGAAAAACTGAAACATTTGACACTCCCCCTCCCCCCTGCTGCCTTCTGTTACCCTATTTAACCACCTGGGTCTGGTGCACAGATGGCAGCTGGCATCAGAGCTGTTTGAGGCCATGGTGTGAGTATTTGAACATTTACAGGTATGTGAAGGAACTCTCAGTAATGTCAGCTGCCCTGAGTTCCCCCAAGTGTGAACTGGGATGGGTTTTCCCAGTCTGGCAAGTCTCCAGCTGTCTGATAATTGAGAGGGGCCAATTTAAGGAGCAGCTTCTACTGGGGGGGGGGAGTACAGATTGCAAGAAGATGGGGAGTTTGTTCTCCTGTCTTTTTAAAGGTGCCATTTCCCCCTACGCCAAAGATTGGGAAACTGTAGCCCCGGGCCACATCGGCTCATTTGTTTACATATCATCTGTTGTTGCTTTTGTGGTATAGCCGGAGAGTTCAGTAGTTGTGACAGAGATTGTATGGCCTGCAAAGCCTAAATATTTGCTGTCTGACCCTTTATAGAAAAAGTTTGCCAACCCCTTAAATACCCTAGGCTGGTATTTAATTAAGTTGAATCTGGTGGCCTGAGCCTAGCTCTTTATTTGTAACTCAAATTGGTTTGGGCTTCTGAGGCTGCTACCAAGTTTTCTATGGTTTTCTAGGTCCTTGATGCTTCAGAGTAATTCTTCTGGGCCCTCCTTGGAATAGGCATGCATCAGTTTCATTGCTTTTCCTAGCCAGGAAATATTTCTGGGCTACTTCTCCCTGTGGAATGCTGGCATCTAGTTATTGGCTGAGTGGTGAGCTAGGAACTTGGGGTTAGCTTTCTGTAGTTATTTATTCATTGGGCAGGAGGTGTGGGATGCCCTGCAAGAAGTAACTTTCACCTGCTGTCTTCTCCTTCCAGCATTAAAGACTGTAAATGGCAAGAAAAAAACATCGTAGTCATGGAAGAAGTTGTTATTACACCCCCATATCAAGTGGAAAACTGTAAAGGCAAAGAGGGGAGTGCACTGAGCCATGTACGCAAAATAGTAAGTAAAGGAGCCATGAAACCTTAGGGAGAGGATGATTCCTTGGCCTTCACCCCTCCAGCATCAGGGCAGGACATTATGTCGCAATCCCTGCCCTTTCTGACACAGTCTGCAAGCAGCCCTGCCTAATTACCCTGCCTCCCCACACTGTGCTGCTCTGCATCCATGGCTTGGACACTCGGATGGGGATGGAACCACTGGGCAGTGTGGAATAAAGTGAATGGTCAATCCCATGTCCTCTGCAGTGTGGCTTTTTGAAATTAGCCAGACCATTCCATGGTACTGGGCCTGAGCAGTTCCTCTCATCCCAGACTGCTCAGGAAGGGCTGGTTGGTGTACATCAGTTGCTGTTGGTGTCTGTGACCCTGCAGGTATCATCTGACTTTCTAGATTGAGCTGTAGCATTTGTAAAAATAAACTGAGCATTGAGAGACCAATGTGAATGTAAAAGTTTAAGTCTAATTCCCCACCAACTTTTCATTCTGCACTTGTGTGAGGAGGGGAGAGGGAGTTTGTGTCATTGTAATCTATATATGGTAATATAATATTCTGTTTTAGTTTTATAGATTATAGAAGATTTATAGAGTCACCTTCTTTTAGCCAGTCTTAGCTGAAGCTGCAAAAAAATTTGGCTGAATGAGAACCCCCATCTACCTTGTTGGGAAGGCCAACAGACAGCAAGGGCAAAGGTGCTGAATAGTCCATGAGCCGGACAGCCAGGATGGGGCTGTCGAAGTCTGGAGTGAACTATTTGGGAGGCTTTGTGTGTCTATCCCTTTTTCTGATCTAAACTGGTCTCTTTCAGGTTGAAAAACATTTTAGAGACGTGGAAAGCCAAAAGATACTGCAGCGTTCACAAGCCCAGCAACCACAGAAGGAGGCTACCCTGTCATCCTGAGTCCACACATATGGAGGACTCTTCCAGCATCCAGCCAAGGAGGCGATGGTGGTGGCTTCAGCGGAGGCAGGCCGGGGGAGGGAAGGGATCCTATATTTCCTGTTGGCTCTTGTTAACAGAGGGTCGGCATTTCCAAATCTTAGACTTGAACAAAAAAAACACCCAACAAAAGAACAAGAGAATAATTTAAAAGTTGAATCATTACTTGACTAACAGACTTTGGTCCACCATGTCCTTTTCACAGCTCCCTTCTGGAACAGTCACCTTGTTAATTTTATTTTTGAATATTCCTTTTCTGCTCTGCCCTTTTACCTCTGACTTTCCTTTCCCAGTCTGTCTCTGCCATTCTGTTTTTATAAGTGGCTACACTTGCCTTCTAAGTGATTGAAAGAAACTTTTACATCTTCTCTTCCAAAATAAAAGTAACAAGCTGACTGTGATACTTAAGTTGAGACTAGAGCAGCAGACAGAGGTCTCACTTTAAATTTTTTTTTTTTTTTGCACAGGGCATGGCTTGAATTAGTTTTATTTTTCTTAACTTTAAATATATATATGAAAATATATATTAAAATGTTCTCTAAATATTTTCTGCTTCTTGCAGGTCTCTTTTTACAAGATCATGGCCGCTCTTCCCACCTCATTCCTCTGAAAATAAAAATTTATTGCCCTCCCCACCACCCATAGCCAGACAACTAACCTGACTTAGTTCACAGCGAGAATCCTCTGCAGCACTTTGTAGAGCCAGTGTATGCGGATGGGATCTGGCTTTGAGGGTTCCTGGTGGCTTTTTAGTCTTGAACTGTGTGTGTACCGTCTCACATTTGGCCAAAACCTCAGGATTCTCCCTCTGCCTTTGTCTTACTTCATGGTACTAGAAGAACCTCCTCATCACTCTCCTGTCTCCTAGACAGGAGCATCAACTGCCCTTTCTCCTGTGCCCTCTGCAGGAAGAACTATTTTGCACGGCACATCTCAGCTCCTCCTCGAGGGATGGTTTTCTTTCATGAGAAATCTGGAGTCCACCTATCCCAACCTCTCTTAAGTCTGTATCCAGAGCCACTAGCCCAGGAGGAAGCTTGGATGACCTATTGTTTTTCTTCTCCTGCCAACCTCCTGCTCTTATGCCCTTCCCCACCCCTTGAAATTTTATAAGCTTACGACAGTTTGTATGTGCTCAGCCAATGGGCAGAAAACCTGGGAAGAATTTCTGGACTTTAGCCCACCAGTTTGTCTGGTTTGACTAACCTGCTGAGAGCTAAAACTGGCACCTGTTACCCCTGTGCCTTCAAGGCAGTCCAGTGGGGTAGAGTGTGCCACCCTCTGAATATCAGGCACTGTGTGGGAGTGGGTGATGCTCATGTGACTGGCTAGAGCTTCGGGGGTGGGGTGGGGATTAACTACTATTATTTTGGCCATGATCTCTTTCCCCTTCCTTTTTTTTTTAATTAAATAAATGGATCAAAATTAAATAATTCAAGCCCTGCCTTCAAAATGAAATTTTTTTTTTTTTAGTATTGTTTAGCAAAAACAATAAAACCCAAATTTTTTTAACCATCACTCATGTCTCGGGTTTGTACTGCTTTAAAGGCCCTGGAGGGAGAGTGTCTCAGGATGCATGTTTGGTATAACGTTTCCCTTTAGACTCTGCTTCCTATTCTTTACTCTCTCTCCTTCTACCCTTGAGAATTCATCCAGAAATACAGTACAAAGTGTGTAATTTAAGAAGGGGATCCAGGGTTGGGAGTTGTAGAGGAATAAAGGGGGTGAGTACATACGTATGACTATTTGTCACAGAACTGTTTGGAGGAGAAATGAGAGAAGACTGAGAAGTGTACTTTCATACTCACCTGCCATTGGTCAGAACTTGATTTGAAGTACGAAGCCTTTGATTTAGTCTGCATGGAAATGTAGACTTCTGGAGAAGGTAAAAGAGGGAGAAGAGAATAGACCTTTGCATGATCTAGAAAACTTAAGGAATGAGATTAAAAAAGTGAACGTGATTAATGGGAAATGGCAAGCCTGGAAAAAGGCTCTATGCCTCATGCCTCATGTCCCATGTCATCACTGCCCTCCCCCCCTCCCACCACAGCCCTAGTGTCTAGGTCTGTGAGTGGAAAACAGCGGTACCAACTGTTTCTGGTAAGAAGCAGTTTTGACTCTTTGTGAAACCATCCAGGGGAACTTTGAGCAGTTCAAAAGGTGCAGTTAATATGGTGGGAAAGACAGGCAGTATAGAAGGAAGAGCAAGTACTTCGGAGACATGAATAGTTGGCTTCAAATCCTCACGTCCATTTCCTCATTTGTGACTGGATAAGTCATTTTACCCATCTAAGCCTTAGTTTCTCTAACTGTACAACTAATGCAACTAAAAACACAGAACTAATATTCATCTAGAATTGGTGCAAAGTGTTAGGTAAGGCATTTTTTGTGGGCGGGGTTGGGGGGAGGTAATTAGATCTATTTATTTATTTTTAGAGGAGGTGCTGGGGATTGAACCGAGAACTTTGTGTGTGCTAAGCATGCACTCTACTGCTTCAGCTATACCGTCCCCCTAAATACTCCCCATTGATACTTAGAAGGTGCTCTGTGAATGTTAATGTAAATGTTAGCTTGGTCCTGGGATGATTAAATCTGGAGATGAGATTGGATTAGCTGATTTTCAGAGGCCCCAACTTTGTTTTAGAAGTCTTTGTTTAGATGGCATTTTAGTAAAACATGGCTAATAGTAAAACATTTGGGCAGGGGTAGGGGGCCTCAGAGCCCTGGCCTCTCAGCCTCTCACAAATCCCACCCCTACCTCTTCCCTGCAGTGTCTGAAGAATTTCTTTGATTGTAATTTGAAAACCACTCATTTCAGCGAAGGTGAGTGGGTTCTACCAGGGCTAAGTGATTTGAGAATACCGCCACTGCCTATGGTGGCAGAGCTGGAACAGACCCCAGGCTTTATCACTTGTGGGCTCCTAATGCTACCCTGTTGACTTTCTGAACTGTGGTGTGTGTGTTGCTCACTTGTGTGAGCCAGGTTTGGAGAGGAACACAGAGGAGACTGTTGAGAGTGGCAGAAATGGCCCCCCAGATTGAAAGAACATTAAACTGTTGAGTGTGGTACAGAGGGCTTGCATCTGTGGTGGAATGTGTACAGGCAGTTTTCTAATGTCTCCTTGATTTTGAGGCATTCTCTTTTTCTCCTCACACACACACCTTTACACCCTAGCACCCCATTACCTTCTTGCTACCACGTATGTGCCTTTGGGTTTACTGCTAGTTAGAGCATCCAGTCAGTGTGGTATAAACACCCTCACCATAGTGAGTTGATACTGAATCTGTGCTGTTTAAGTTTGAACAGCTCATTGCTGACTTTTGTTTTTGTTTTTGTATATTAGTTAAGAGGCTCCAGTCTGGGAACCACTGATTCAGGGTAAAGGCTCTTTGACATTTTTGAAGCTAAGAATGTATGTGTCAAAATCTGTTCTCCCATAGGACGTACTGATAAAGGAAGATGTAGAGGGCTTGCCTTCATACACAGAGATGGAATTTACTGTCCTGTTGGTATGGAAGATACTGAGAATGTGTAATGAGAACATATAATTCTAGAAGCTGCAGTGCACAGGATGAATGTTGGGACAAGAGTTTGGGAACTGGACTTGGTCACCTGGGTTGGAGGATGGTCATTGTTTACATGGTGGATTTGCTTTCCCATCACTGCTGGAGGCTGCTTTAAGTGCCTCCAGAGAATTCCCCTTTAAGAAACTTGAAATCATCAGCATGTGCTGCCTAAACTTAAGGGGTTTAACATTACAGCACAGAGTACCTTGCAGATGAAAAAGGGATGCTCTTGGGCTGCCATCCACTGGTGATAGACTGCTGCTGGGTAGTAAAGTTTCAAAATGAGTTTTGTTCTTTTATATTGTAAAAGCTTTACATGGATCATCACAAGAAAACTAGAAAATAAGGCAAACACTGTCCATTTACCACCCCCAAAACATTATTGACATCTTTCATGTCCTCTAGATTTTTACATGCTTCTTTCTGCCTCTTGCATTTCTGAAAATGCAACACACTTTACCATATCAAAAGAAACTTGCCAACTAGTTCTCTCACCCCTCTAGCCCACAAAGTGCACTCTATAATCTGTTGAGCATCTTAGAATATCTATATATGGTATGGGGGCTAGGTGATCTCAGATTACTTCTAACCTCAATAGTCTATCTTGTTCTATCTTCACCGTTTTATCCTACAATACCTTGCTTCAAAGCCACCTGTGAAGCCATTCTCGACAATGAAAATGGAAAGTGATTCCTACAGTTTGTTTATATCACTCATGCCATGTGGCGTGTATGACTTGCATTGTAGTTATTTGTTTAGGTTTATCTTTAATGGTCTAATGGGGAATTCTGAGGCTCTAAGGCAAGGATAATGTATTATTCCCTAGCACCCAGCTGTCGAGAGAAGACTAAAGGTAGAGTTTTGAAAATCTTCAGCTTAATAACTGGATAAGTTGCTTGAGCCAAGATGAAAAGTAGTCCAGGAAGACTGGGTTTTGAGGAAAGCTTGAAGTTAAGTTCGGACAAAAGATGAGAGAGTAAACATGTGGAAGGAGCTGGGGAGGAGGGTTACCTGGTTCCAGCTTGAAAAAAAGCAGGGCATTCCCCCCGGTTTCTCCAGAGCAGATTTTGGCAGCTGGGACCAAGGCAGATCAGATTGTGGCTTGCCTTCCTACCTGGCCTCCCTGTCCCATTTTCCCGTAATTTCCAATTTTGTTGAAAAGACTAGAAAACTAAATTCCTGAACTGACGAGGTGAGGGTAAGGCAATTCTGACTTCTCAACTAATCTCTCTCCCCTTTACCCCAGCTAATCCTAATGCTGACTCCAGCAGTTAGTCTTCTGTGGAGGGACAAACAAGTGGTGGCTTTCTGATCTGGCCTCGTTTCTGGTCTGTCCTAGCTTAAAGTAGTTGCTTATGCTTACCGTAGGGAGGTACAGGTACTGCTCTATAGAGAATGTTCTGGGATGGCTCTTAGAGGTGATTTAAGCTGAAATCAGAAGAGAGGTGCCAGCCAAGAGAACTTGGATAGAAGGACCGACAAGAGCTAAAGTGGAGGTTGATAGGAGCTTGGGATGTTTAGGAACTATTAGAATATAGGTGGCTGAAGCCTAGTGAGCAAGATGGAGAAACTGGCAGGAGCGAGAGCATGCAGGGCCTTGTAGCCACTGTAAGGCTTCAGTGGGCAGTAGGGCAACAGTGGAAGTAGAAAGATTATTGGCATTAAGAAATGGCTGTTGCAGTGGTTCAGGCAGGAGATGGTGGTGACAAACGTGATCGCAGGACCGATTGGATGGCAGGGCAGGGTGGTGAGGGAAAGAGAGGAACTAAGAATGACTTCTTGGTGGATGGTGAACAATGGGAGAGGAAGAGGTTTGTGGGAAAATGGAATTCTGTTTTGTGATTTTTGTCTTGCCCATGAAACACTGAAGAGAAGATGGCAAATGGGCAGCTGGATAAATGAGCTTAGAGTTCAGAGGAGAGGACCAGGCTGGAACTAGACATTTAGGATTTATGACCTTGTCCTGAATGCCAAGAAGTGAGGGATGAGATCCATGGCCACAGTGGAGGTTTTGGCCTCTGATAGGAGGGGGCCCTTCCCCCATGATAAAGAGGAAAGAAGGAGAAGACAGTATAGTTGCAGGTGAGTTTGTAGATTTGGCAGGGAGATGAGGGTGAGGGAGGACATGGCTGGTGGCTCAGTAAACATGCCAGGGAACTATTGTAAGATTACTGAGTGCCCTTTAGAGGTGTTTGCTTGTGCGTTAGGGTGTAACTAGGTGTCCACTGTATGACTGTTAGTCGTACTGAGTGACCTAAGTATAGACACAGAAGGTGGATAGTTGGGTACAAGTGGGATGGGAGGTTTATCAGTTCTGCGCTGTGGAGTGAGAAGGGAGCTCGGCTCAGAGTTTGTAAGGGGGAGTGATGATAGCAGTGGACCCTTGACTCCTCCAGATGCATGCTCGCATCAAATACGGAAGTTCTTGTTCAGATGAGTGTGAAAGTGACTTGCTGTCATCCGCGTGCACTGGCTATGGGAAGGCTATGCAGCCAGGTAACTCCAGAAGTCAGTGTGTGAACAGTGTGCTAACAGATGCTTCTAGTTCCAGGAGTGGGCCAGTTGCAGTCTCTAGCTCAGCACAGGTATCTAGTACTTAGAAATGCCAGTGATCTTGAAGCTTATATGGAATAGTCCAGCCTCCCAGTTTAAATAGCCTCTCTTACAGCATCTTCAACATTCTGCCCCTACTTGGACACTTTCACTGATGGGGAGCTCATTACTTTGAGAAGCAACATGTGATAACTGTCCTCCGAGCAGCAGAACAGGCTAGAGCTCGGGTCTCCTGCATCCTAGTCCTTGCTCTTCATGCCCTTAAGTGAGGGGCCCCGAAGTTGCTAAACAGGTAGATGATGACTGGGAGCTATCTTGTCTTCTCCAGTGACATGGCTTATTTTTAGCCAAACTCTTAAGAGCTTTTAAAAACTCTTGGTGCTATAATCCAATATACTAGTTATCCATCCCAATTTTGTGTACTGTCTTTATGCTTTCATCTTACCCAAAGGGACATCATGAAAGACTTAAATAAGATCCAGATGTTTGTCTGTGATAGCCATCTAATAAGTATCAAAGGAAATAAAGTTTGGATATAACTTATTTTTAGTGAACTTGTGTGGGCACCTAGTGGCCATCATGTTTTAGGTCACTGGTGAGAGACTACATATTCAATGAGCCCTTTTTGCACTTTGTTAACTGTTCTTAACACTTACTTATCTGACTTTTGAAAATTGGAACTTGTACTGTGTTCAAATCTTTGGTAACCTTCTGTTTATAATGGTTTCTCAGATTATTGACAATGATTCCTCATGTTTTTCCAGTATAATTTGCTTGAACCAGATCACTTGAATTAATTCAAAGTGGCTCAAGTCTGTGATCAACCACAGGCTCAGACCAATACCCCAGGTTGGTGGTGGCTCAGCTGCTCTTCCCATTCTGGGCCTCATCTGTGTTACTTACATGTGACCTTGACTTCTTAGATGGGTGTTTGGCTGACATGGGGGACAGTGGCCCAGTCTTTTGGGCACAGGAGCTTAGTAGTTAGGAGCACAACTGGATTCAGAAAGGCCTGAGTTGTGTCAGATTTTACCTCTGCCACTAATTAGCAGTATGACTTGGCAACTTCCCTGGCCTTACCAAGCATCAGTTCCCTAATCTGTGAGATGAGTGTCTCAGTTGAGGATTATAATGAAGTCTTTAATGAGATGCCCTGGCCCTTGGTAACCAACTCTTCTATGTGGCCATTATTCTCTTAAGAGTTTGCTGGGTGGAGCTTGTGAGCACACTTGGGAACCTAGAGAGAAACTAACTAGTTTGGCCTCCTTGGGCAAGGCAGAAGCACTGGGTACAAACACACTGGCCCCACGCCCCTCTTCCAGGAGATGCTGGGCACTCCTTGAAGGCCAGAGGGGAGTGTTTGAGCCTTAGGCCTAACGAGAACAAGAAAGAACATTCCCTTCCTTTGTGCCTAGACGCTTTAGGAAGTAGGAATCAGAGAGGAGACACCTGTCTGTTTCCTGACTTGAGGTAGGGCTCCAAGGGGCCTCAAGCTGCCATCCTGACAAGAGAAAGAGCAGGAGCTGGGGCTCCAGAAGGTAGGAGGGGGTGGAGGGGAGGAATACCTGTTCTTAGAAAAAGCAGGGCGGGGTCCTGCTCCCCTGGATATAAGGCCAAAAGGCCTTGGAGATTTCCTCAACCTGTCCCCCATCCCCATGCTCAGGGCTTTGGCTTCCTGAGAGCTGATTGCCATTGCTTTTGTGGGGTGAGGCTCTAGCAGGAGGCCAGCAGGGCAGGTAGCTAGAGCTGAGATTCCTCTTGCCATTCCTGGGCTGGGGCTGCACTCAGCACATAGTGCAGGAATACACGTGGGTGCATAGGTGTTCCACCTGAGGCCCTCACCTCATTGGCCAGGATCTAGCTGAAGCTCTGTCCTTGCAGGAGCAGACAAAGTTGCTCCTGAGACCATGTGGGAAATAAGTGAGGTGGAGTGGGAGTCAAGATGGTCTAAAGGATTAAAAAGGCCATCTTCCCTGATTGCCTTTCATCCCTATTAGAAATAATGGAATGAGGGGTGGCGATGGGATCAGGATGCTTGGGTCTCAGGTTGAGATGATTTTTGCCAGAAGCCTAGGTAGCAGGTAAACTCAGAATAGAGGAGTTGAGAACAAAAGAGGCCAAAGAAGTGGGGGAGACCAGTTGTAAGCCTGCTGCAGAGTGGGAGCATTGGAGAAAATGAACTGTTTGAGATGTCCCCTATGTCCATGTCTCTCAGGGGACAGAAGAAAGGCAGGCCAAGACCAAACTTCTCTAGAGTGGCTCTTAGGAGAACCCCTTACTTTGAACTTAAATAGAAGCAGAGGGATTTCCTCTGAGGTGTGTGTGTGTTGTGTACACCATTTATTAAACCCCTACTATGTTCTAGGACCAACGTCACATTTCAACCTCACAACAACCTTGTGAGGTAGATGTCACCTCCATTTCCCAGATGAATCTTGGAAAGTGTAGGCGACATGCCCAAAGTCACAGTTAGGGTTGGAGGCTGTACTGTAAGCACTCAAGGCCTGGCAGATTCACTCGGGATTCAGGCAGACGGAAGAACACTCACGGAGCTGTAGGTATCTCTGACATGCCTTTATTGCAGGGAGGAATACGCAGGCTTTAATGGTGGTGGTGGCGGCAGCAAGTCCCCTCCACCTTATATATACATCAAGGCTAACAAAGCCAGCATCTATCCAACTATGACCTATGGGCTAACCTTTGCGCTTGTGTAGCACAAGTCATGCTTATATAATGATACATGGGTACTGTGCATGTGGGATAACATAGCTGGGCCACTGGGCACTGGATGTCCAGCAAGGGAGCCTGAGTAACTCCATTTCCCCTACATTCCATCCCTTGAGGGTCACTCGCCGCACAATCTACGCATTAGTTGTCTTCCGCGAAGGTCCCTTGGCGAGAAGGATGGACCCTTGCATCCATGATCCACAGCAACAATAGAGACTGCAACAGCAGGTCTCTAATACACAAGCAGATCCTCCCAGAATGGCTGCTACCAAGCGCCACTTGGAGGTCAGTGATCCCCATCATTCTTGTAGGGGGTCTCCAGTCAGGTGTTCAACAGCTGTTGTCTCTTTTCCCAAGGCCATTAGAGCCTGGCTGATATGGTGAGCATCTGGAACATAAACACAGCAATCTGACCCTATAAGAGCTCACACACTGCCCTTTGAGGCTGTCAAAAATACCAAGTGCCATAGGATTTTGTAAAGCTAGCTTTCGTAGTTGCTATACCTCATCATTAAGGAGGCCCAGGGCTTTATGGGTCTCAATGAATGCCCTGGCCACGTGCACTGCTAAAGCAGTGACCTCTGCTTTTGTCACTATGGTGGCCCCTTGGGGGAAAAAGGGGCTAAGGGATAATACCACCAAGGGTACACCATACTCCGTGGCGTGCCTTAAATACTCTTCAATTACTTGGGCAGGTTTGTAAGGTAGGCATTACCTGCGCAGGGAGAAGTGGCCACCCCCATGTATATCATCCAGTCCAACTGTGGAGAAGATATGGCCGCCATTCTGCCCACAGACCCAAAGGCTCCTGTAAAGGACAGGCCAGGCCAAGCTGCCATTCCTCTTTCCCCATTTCTCCTTCTGCGTCATTTGGGTAACATTAATGCATAGGCCAGGCGGGGTCCATTCAACATGGGCCCTTCTGCCCAAACTCAGTGCAGAGGGGGATGGGTGCAACAGGTTCTACCATATCCACTGTCAACCTGCCGAGACCATCCCATATTGAATATCCCATCTAGAGCTAAGAGCATTTACACGCTCTCTTACCCCAGCTAATACCTTTCTTTTTGGTTAAGTTCCACTGTGGGTTAGTGTCATTTCACAACCTTAACCAAGTCCAATTAGCCTCAGTGGCTGATTTACTTTTCCATGGGAGCCCATTTGAGGCGCTAACAGGTAATTCAGTACAGATCCAGCAAGCCGACTGGTTAGCAATTGTCACGTAAGTGTGCGCCCAATCAGCTAGGGTGTTAGTCCCAACAAACCCTGTTGTCTGAATCCAGGTTTTAGCAAAATATCCTTCATCTGGACTTGGACCTGGATAGGTGCAGTGGCGCGATGGACAATGCTTCTACTGGGGCTAGGCCACCTTGTTGGCTGCGTTCATTAAGTGCTCACAGGACATCCCATAACCTTCTGGTTCATCCTGCCAAAGTTGGCATTATCGCAGTGGTCTGCAGTCCTTGCTTCAATGGGCCGTTGTTCTGCTTTATAATACCTGTGGCCTTTGGGTTATAAGGGACGTGAAACTTCTATTCAATGTTCATGTCCCACGCTCATCTTTGCACTTGGGCTCCAGTAAAATGAGTTCCCTGGTCACTTTCATTCACCAGAGGGCGTCCATACGCTGCGCAGAGGCGTGCTAGCACATGCAACACAGCCCTCTGATCTGGGTGTTGAGCCAGATAGGCCACTCACAGGCCTGTGGCAGTACCTACACAAGTGATGGCATAATAGTAGCCTTAAGAGTGGGGCAGGCAGCGGGCCAATAACGTCCACTTGCCAGCGAGTTTGGCACTCTGTACCTCTGCCAAGGTCACTGGTAGGACTGAGGCATGCACAGCTGCCTACATTGTCTTTTGCCCTGTGTGTAGCAGGTGTCAGTGCAGCCATTGCGCCACATGGCTGTCGGGAGCCTTATCTCGCGGGGCAGTTTCTAGTCATTGAACTTCGCCACGGTATCAGCCTCATAATCCCCAGTGAGGCCAAATGTGCATGTCCAGTCACGTGGAACACAGTCACCTGCTTCTGGTCCCAACTCCCATAGGTCCTGCCACAAGGCCTGGCCCCACAAGGGCCTATGCATGTCCCATTTATTGAAATGCCAGGTAGAGATCCATAGAGTCAGTCCTCTATAGACTGCCCAACTGTCAGTACAGGCAGCAATGGGTGATGGTTCATTGGCTACAACCAACCATACTGCACATAGTTCTGGCCACTGGCTACTCTGGCCAGTCCCGGTATCATACCAAATAGTATCAGACGCAGGCTGGAAGTCAACCGTTGTCCAAGTCGGAGCCTGCCCTTGCCTTCAACTATCTGTATATCATGCATCTGCTGGCACGGGGTCCCTACCTTCTTGGTAGGAACTAACCTCTGGTTCTGTCTCCAAAGGGGGCTTGGCGGAGGATATACTATCCACGTAAGTCACCAGTTCCAGGACCTCCTGGAGCTCCGCGCGTAAAGGGCTAGTGGAGAACACACTCTGCTGCTGTAAGTTTGCCCCCACCACCATTTTGCCAGTGTAGTTGTTTGCGTTGCCCTACCTCGGAGCCTCAAGGTCCTCTCTTACCCAACCCACTATGGGGGGGTGGTCTGTACCGTCACTGGCGTCAAGCCAGTTATACTCTCAGTCACCAGTAATGCCGCGTATATGGCAGCCAACTGTTTCTCCGTGAGAGAAAACCGGCTTTCTGTTCCCTTCTGTAGTTGGTACCAAAACCCTATGGACTGTTGCAAATGCTCTGAATGCTGCCACAGACCCCAACCAAATCCTGCAGGAGTGACATCATGTCCAATTCACAGGGCCGGGTGGGATCAGAAACATGTAAGGCTTGAGCCACCTTAATTGTTCTCTTGGCATCAGGAAAGGCCCGTCCTGCATCTGGGGTCCAATCCCATGTGGCTCCCTTGTGTACCAGGGCATACAAAGGCCGTATCAACTGGGCTAAGTAGGGGACAAAAGCTCTCCAGTACCGCAACAAACCCAGAAAGGTCTGTAACTGCTTCACTGTAGTTGGGGTAGGACAGACCTATATCTTATCAGTAACCGCATCAGGAATAACTCTAGTCTTACCCGACCACACAACCCCCAGGAACTTGACAGACAATCCAGGCCCTTGCAATTTGTTTTTGTTTAGCGCTCAGCCACGTTTTCATGTGTGACAACAGAAGGGGCACAGCCTTCTCCAAGTCTGCAAGAGAATCACTAGTTAAAAGAACATCATCAATGTAATGGTACATGGACACTGTAGGTGGCCATTCCCATCCAGCTAGGTCGGAGGCTACCAACCATGATACAATGTAGGGCTATGTAAACATCCCCGAGGTAGGACCCTAAATGCCCATTGTCACCCTTCCCAGGTGAAGGCAAACTGATCTTGACTCTCAGGGGTGATGTCAATAGAAGAAAAAGCATTAGCCAGATTGGCCAAGAAATGGTAAATGCCCAGCTTATGGCTTAGTTGATCCATCAATTCGGCCACCGAGGGTACTGTGGCATTTAACTTTGGGCAGTCCAGAGTCATTCTCCAAGAATCACTGGGTTTAAGCACCAGCCATACAGGAGAATTAACGGACTATGGGCCAGCCATAAAATACCCACCTTTTCCAATTCTGCAGTGGTGCCAGTAATTTCGTCATGACCTGCTGGCAGTCTGTATTGTTTGGTACTGGTGACCCGCTGGGGAACAGGGAGCTGCACTGGAGGGTGTTTTGTGCGTCCCCGTTCTACCATCTTCACCACCCATACTCGCAGGCGGAACTCACCAGTGGTTGTCTGTAGCCATGGGCCTTGGAGCACGTCTCTGCCCAGTATATATTCTGGTACTGGGGAAACATGAGCTTTATAGTTCCTAGGGGGCAACTGCACTATCCCAAGGGGTAGTTGTATAGCTTTCCCGGATACTTCTCCCCCCATAGCCATCTATGTATGACACCGGGCTTTAAAATTTATCCGGGTTGCCATGAGTGAGTTTTTGGCATTCAGCCCCTGTGTCCATCAAGGCCAATACCTGCTGTACATTGGTCAGGGACCAGCAGATAGCAAGCTCCACATGGGGCCTCTGGTCCCTGCCCACCCCCTGTAGAAGGGTTCCTTGGCCTTCATCCTATTTAAATGTAAATAAAGTATCCCTCCCCTGGGTACCTCCTGGGGTAGCACATGGTCCTCAAGGGGTACTACTCGGGTCCACTGGGACTCCTTGTTGCTCTTCACAGGGGTGTTCCTTTTCATGGGGGTGAGCCTCTGATCCTCCCCGAACTGTTATCATAACTCTAGTAAATAAGTATTAGGTTTTTTCTCTAAGTTTGATCTACACCAGCCTCTGCAAGGTCTACCCACATCTGAGTGCATGTGGCCTTGATGGGTTTCCCAGTCTTCTTAGCTAACTTCCCCAGTTGTCAGGTGATGGCCCGTATGCCCTTTTGCTGACGATGGCTTTCTGCCTTCCCCAAACTTGCCACCACCATGGTGACTTCATTAATCCTAAGGGACCTGAGAGATGTTGAGGGGGTGTTTTGCAACACCAAATCCCTCATTCTGCTGTAAACCCCTCCTCATCAAGGCCATATGTTTTTACATTGAACACAGCCTGTCGCACCCCTAACTCTCAGAGCACTTGCACCAGTTCCGCATAGGACTGCCATTTACTTACAGTCTCGGGCACGTCCTCCACATTGGCCCACACCATGTGCACTGCGGCCATTACCCAATCCAACAAGGAATGGTTACTCTGGCTGTTGCACTGGCTATTCTGTAGCCTTTGCCTTGAGGACGGATGCAGGGTCATTGAGACTAATTTTTCCATTTCGTGGGGAGTACAGATAATCCCTTCCACCCCTAAGTCTCACACGAGTAATATCCAGGCTGCCAATGGCTCCCCAGGCTTTTGGCGAAATTGCTTGCCCAACTCCACCAGTTCTGCCTGAGTACATGGGTGGTACCTTGTAAACTCAGTCATCTGCAGTGGGCCAGCAATCTGTTCTCCTGGGGCCATTGGCTGCTGCTGCTGCTGCTGCTGCTGCGGCTGCGGCTGCGGCTGCGGCTGCTGCGGCTGCTGCTGCTGCTGTGTTACTGGTCAGGCTCGCAGTCGTGGCTCTTCTTATTCAGAGAAGTTTACCACTACCAACGGGGGCAACAGTTAGTTCTCCAGGGTCTGTAAATCTTCCTCTAGGGCACAGATGCGGGATTCCAAAGCCTCTTCCTTTCCCTGTAACTCCCAAACCTTCGCTGCCTCTCACAGCGAGGTTTTGGTTTCAACCCACAGGGCTGTGAGGAACACCCACCCCACGGTCCTGGCAGCCCTGTGGGCATTCTGCTTTTCTAGGGACTCCTCCACCTTCTGCAGGGCCTTTCCCACTTGGGCAGGGGACCCATTCACCTCGGGCCTGTCCTGGGGTGGTGCCCAAGCAGAAAGAAGGCTCGCCACCGAGTACCACGTACTCGTCGAGGGCCACCCCTCAAGTCCACCCCACTGGGGGTGCAGAGGGTTCCATACCAGTCCACGGCCAATCCTGCCAACTACACCGATTGTATTGCAAGGGCTCAAGGCCTGGCAGATTCACTTGGAATTCGGGCAGACGTAAGAACACTTGCGGAGCCCTAGGTATCTCTGACACGCCTTTATTGCTAGGTGGAATACACAGGCTTCAGTTGCAGCGGCGGCAGCAAGTCCCCTCTGCCTTTTATATCAAGGCTAACATAGCCGGCATCTATCCAACTATGACCTATGGCCTAACCTTTGAGCTTGCACAGCGCGTCAGGCTTATATAGCGATACATGGGTACTGCGCATGCTGGATAATATAGCTGAGCCACTGGGAACCCGATGTCCGCCAGGGAATGGGAGTAACTCCACTTTCCCTGCAGAGGCCAGGTTTAGCGGCATTCAAAAACTAGTTCGCTTACTGTTCCTTAATCTACTCTAGTGTTCAATTTTGCAGCTACAAGGGGAACCCTTAAGTCTCCATGGGCTGAAGGAAGGGTTGAATCCCGGAGCTAGAACACTTCCTACAGCTCAGAACTAGAGAGCGAGAGCTTTGTTTCCCAACGGAAGGAGTGGGGAGGGAAACCCACAAAACCCCGCGAGACCCGGAAGTTGCGCGTCGCATCTCCGCGCCCGCGTCCCTGGCCGGAGTGAGGCCGGCGGCTTGCCCTTCCTCAAGATGGCGTCGAAGATGGGTTCGCGACGGTGGATGCTGCAGCTGATCATGCAGTTGGGTTCGGTGTTACTCACACGCTGTCCCTTCTGGGGCTGCTTCAGCCAGCTCATGCTGTACGCTGAGAGGGCTGAGGCGCGTCGGTGAGCGGGCAGCGCAGCTGCCGAATGCGGTGGGGGTGGTCCGGCCGGTCCCAGGAATGGGGGTGCGGTGAGGTGAACAAGACGTTGGGACCCAGAAACTGGGATCCTTGTACTGGGAGGAAGTGGGACCTCGGACTTGTTAGGGGCTCTGGTCTGGTGCAAGGTGGGTATCAAGCCTAGTACGGGGGTCCTGGCCATGAGAGGGGGCTTCGGTTTGGGGGAGCAGTGGAGCTTACGGGAACTCAAGGGGTCTCATGGCTCTTCTCCCCGCTTCATTCTGTCCTCATTCCTTTCCCCCTCCTGGCTCCAGGAAGCCCGACATCCCAGTGCCCTACCTGTACTTCGACATGGGGGCGGCCGTGTTGTGCGCTAGCTTCATGTCCTTTGGAGTGAAGCGGCGCTGGTTCGCTCTGGGCGCGGCCCTCCAGCTGGCCATTAGCACCTACGCTGCCTACATCGGGGGCTACGTCCACTACGGGGACTGGCTGAAGGTGAGCGCCTCGGCCCTAGGTGGAACTTCGCTGGGGTGATGGGGAGGCAATGCTTGGTGCTAGCCAGGTGCACATTGTGAAGCCTGGTAAGGCTGAACCTCGAGACGGGTAGAGATTATTACACATGGCAAAAATGGAGGGACCTTGGAGACCACAAGCCTCCCTTTCAGAATGTGGAGACTGAAGTCCAGAGATGGGAAGCAGACTTTCCCAAAGTTACACCACAGATAGCCTTACAGGTGGGACCAGAACCCAGGTCACCTGGTTCCCAGAACTCTTTAAACTGTTAGTTTAATTATCTCAGACTTATAGGGTGAAAGGGAACTTGGAAAGTACCTGGTCCAACCATCTGATTTTATGAAATTTAATTAATTGTAGGGCAGCATTTAAGCCTGTAAATGCCAGGAACTGCAGCCTCGGAAATAAGCTGGGACCAAGGCATTACCTGGAAGGAATGGACTGTCAGTCCAGTAGAGGAGGCGGATGTGAGAATAACTACAGGACAGTGATATCAGTGGTTATTTTATGGAACAGACTATATTATTTATCAGAACATTGGGATTCAAGTGTGCAGACCACGGGGTGGGGAGGAGGGCGACATTTGGTATCTGGGTTCTGCAACTTACTTTCTGTAGGACCTCGGACAATTTAATTAATCCTCTGGGCCTCAGTTTCTACTTCTGATATAAAGAATTATCTATCTCAGCTCTACCTGCCCACCACTCTTGGAAATGGTAAGAGGGTTCATCAGATGGAATGGGATGTGTAGAGATGGGCAGTTCTGTACTCTGGGCAGCCAGGAGAAATGTGGTAGCTTCAATTCCTGACTGGGGTCCCCTCGCCTCGGCCTAGGTCCGTATGTACTCGCGCACAGTTGCCATCATCGGCGGCTTTCTTGTGTTGGCCAGCGGTGCTGGGGAGCTGTACCGTCGGAAACCCCGCAGCCGTTCCCTCCAGTCCACCGGCCAGGTCTTCCTGGGCATCTACCTCATCTGTGTGGTAGGTTTGGGGGGACTGTTGGCTGGAGTTGCTTGCCTGGGAGTGAGATGTGAGCCCTTGCCTGGCAGAACTTAAGGAGGTGGGTGGAACCAGGCCTTACCTGTAGTACTTGATGGCCTGGCTCCCGGAAGTTGCCCTGGCAAGTTTCTGGGCCTCAGTGGCCCTTCAGGTGCCTGAGACCTGGCTGAGAGTCCCTTCTTCCAACATTATGGCCACCAGGGAGTGAAGAGGTTGGATTGACCATTCAGTCCCAAGCCTGAGAGCCAGGAGAACAAAATGGACTGGTCCTCTTATGGCTTCAGCCCCCAGAGAACAAGGAGAGGTTTGGTAGGGTTCAGGCCTCCGGTGGGACTCTGCCACTTAGAGCTGGCCTGGTGTAGCCAGTTACATCCTCCCCACAGTGCTCGGGGAGGCCACTGTGGATGGGGACATGGATAGGCCCCAGGTCAGGTTTCATCTTAGTTACTAGGCACCATCTCCCATGTGCAGAGCTCTGTATTCATAGCTGAGAACTCTGATCTGACTGTGGAACCTTTTCTCTTCTGAGGCCCTAGCCTCATGGAGCTCCCTTGTCTGAAGGGGAGACACAGGCCTTATCTTCAGAAAGCCCCAAGTCTGAGAGGGGAGTCAGAAGCCCACCTTGTAGGAGCTGACTTGCATCTCAGGGGTGGCCTTCCCCAGACGGGCTCCTCAGCCTGTTGGAGAGTCTCAGAGGATGGTGTGTCTCTAGGCCTACTCGCTGCAGCACAGCAAGGAGGACCGGCTGGCGTATCTGAACCATCTCCCAGGTGGGGAGCTGATGATCCAGCTATTCTTCGTGCTGTATGGCGTCCTGGCCCTGGCCTTCCTGTCAGGCTACTATGTGACCCTGGCTGCCCAGATCTTGGCTGTACTGCTGCCCCCGGTCATGCTGCTCATTGATGGCAATGTTGCCTACTGGCACAACACGCGGCGCGTTGAGTTCTGGAACCAGATGAAGCTCCTTGGAGAGAGTGTGGGCATCTTCGGGGCTGCTGTCATCCTGGCCACTGATGGCTGAATTGCATAGCAGGAGGCCGAGATGGGTGTGGGGAGCCACTGAGGGCCACCCTACTTTCCTCCTTGCTGGCCCAGTTATGTTTATTTATGCTTTTACTTCTGTTTGTTTGATCCTTTGTGTTGTGTGTGCTTGTGTGTGTTGGTAAGAGGCAGGTCTCTTCTACAGTTCCTGGGCTCAGCCCCTGGGGGCGTGGGAGCCCTGATAAGGATGCCTTTACAGGTTTCCTTTTCCTGTTGTTATGAGGAGAGCTGAAGCCAGCTGCTCCCCTGGGTCTCCCATCCCAGAGAAGGGGGTGGGGCAGGGCTAGGGGTGGGGTACTGAGAATGGGAGGCAGAGGAAGGCAGACAGAACTGGGAGTGAGCAAATGTGAAAAATTCCTTTTTGAACCTGGCAGACACAGCTAGGCTCTGCAGTGCTTTTCAGAGATAGAGTGAGTATGCTCGTGACACGTGGATCAGACCCGAGAAGAGCAGAGTGGCTGGGCACCACGGGAGAAGTCACATGGGCTCTCAGGGTGTGCCAGAGGCAGAAACAGCACTAGCTGTCACCCACCTTGGGGGCAGAGCAGGCCCCAGTCTACTTGGGGGTGCGGGGGTGGGGCAGGCAGCTGCCGACTTCCTGCCTCCGGCCTTCTGTTTTAGCTCCATGGTTGGCCTGGTGGGGTTGAGTGCCCTCCCAAACACCAGACCACACAGTCCTCCAAAAATAAACATTTTATATAGACTCTTGGCTTTGCTTCTCTGTTCTCCCCACAGGGCACTTTGCCATTGGCTAGGATTGATCTGGGGTTTCTTGAAAGACCATATCTGGTTAAGCCCCACCTTGGTCTGCCCATGATCTTTCCCCTGTTCTGAGAGTTCCCACAGTCCTTTGGCTCTCTTTTCAAGAGTCTCCGAAGGCTTCTTGTAGTATATGCTTTCACCTCTCACTTCAGTCCCTCTTGTTGTGGCTTGTCCTTTCCTCCCCGTTTGGTGCCAGTTCTTTTCGAAGAAATTTTGGGTGAGGGCAACTCGAGGGAGAGAACTAACATTAGGTGTCCACTATGAGGCCAGGGAGTTTTCATTTCATAGGTGAGGAAATGAAGGCTCAGGAAAGGTAAACAGCTTGCCTCAAGCCACAGAGCTGGATTCCTGGACAGGTCTGTCTAATGCCTGCACCCAGATGTGTACTCGACACCACCCCTCTCCTGAGGGAAGACAGGCTGCTCTCAGGGGTGGGCTTTGTGCCGTGGTGACTCTCTCCCTGCTCGTCCATGCACCTCCTGACAGAAAGTAGTCCTGACAGCCCTGGTGGTGCCTGGCACATCGTGGGGGTCAGAAATGTCAAATGAAACCTCAGACTTCGGACTCCTGCCCACCTGAGATGTTCTGCTCCTGCAAAGACTGAGACGCAACCTCCAAGGGGCCTAGAGGAAAACAGCCAACTTGGGCTTGGCTCTGAGCCCTGCCTGGAAAGGGGGCTGGGGCTGCTGTCAAGTCAGGCCTGTGGGATGGAGCATGTTTCCTAACTAAGGGGAAGGGGAGTCCCTGGGGGCGGCCAAGGGAGGGGGATGGTGGCAGCGTTCATCCTGGAGCCTCCGGCTCATTTAGCTCCTCTCTTTCCTCTAGGAGCCCCCTGGTTCCACAGCCCTCAAGATCTTACTCCCAGAGGGTCACTGCTAATTTCCTTTCAAGTGTGAGCTGACTCTCAGACAAATATTTGCATTTTAATCAAGGCCTCCTGTAAAGTTGCCAGACCTGAGGGAATGGAAATGAATGGTGGAATATCAGGCAGATGTGGGTGATATTTTGGGTAAGGGAGCCTCAAAACAGCATAGAGGCCAGAGGAACTGGCCTACCCTTAAGCCCTGAGTAGAGCCTGCAAAGGCAAGCCCTCCTCCCCTCAAATCTCTAGACTAAAAATTGAAGGCCATCTGGTTGGCTTTAGAGCCAATGGGAGGTCTTCTCCCTTCTCCTTCCAGTACTTGTCCTCACATGGGCATCCTGCCCTTGGCAGGGTAGTGTAGGGGCTGCTGCCTCCTCTGTGGATCACTCAGCCAACAAGCCTGGTCCGGCCTCTGGCTGCCTGGGGTCACCTCCAGCAGGCATGGCTTTTGGTCCACCCTGGCCATCCCAGGGTCTGCAGGACTGGTGGAGTGGGTCAGCTGCCTGGGTCAGAAGCCGGCTTGCAGAAGGAGTCTGGCAACCCCTTGGCATGGTTGACCAGCTCGTAAGAGTCCCGGATATCAGCCAGGCCAAACCAGAAGAAGATCCACTGCTTGTTGGAGAAGCTGCCGTCGCTGTGTTTGAAGTACCTGGTGGGGGTAGGGGGTAGGTTTTAGGCAAGGCCAGTGCTCACTACTCACAGGTTCATTTACTGAGGACCCACTACAGGCATACCTCATTTTATTGCGCTTCACTTTATTGTGCTTTGCAGATAATGCATTTTTTACAGATTGGAGGTTTGTGGCAACCTTGTGTAGAGCAAGTCTGTCAGTGCCATTTTCCAACAGCATTTGCTCACTTCATGTCTCTGTGTTACATTTTGGTAATTCTTGCAATATTTCAAACCAGCAAAAAGTTTACAACTCACTGAAGGCTCGTAATGCTTAGCATTTTTTAGCAATAAAAATATTTTAAAATTAAGATATGTACATTGTTTTTTTAGACATAGTGCTATCGCACACTTAGTAGACTATAGTACAGTGTAAACATAACTTTTGTATGTACTGGGCACCCAAAAAATTCATGTGATTTGCTTTATTGCATTATTTCTTTTATTGTGGGACCCAACCCTCTGTATCCCGGGGTATACCTGTACATGCCAGACACCCTACTGGGACCTGTGGTCCATAAGCTGATATTTATCCTCATAGCAGCAGCCAAGAGCCTGGTGTTAGTATGCTCTTTTCACAGAGAAGCAGCTAAGGTTCAGAGAAGTTAGGTAACTTGCCAGAGTCGCACAGCTAGGAAGGTTAGAGGGAGGACTTCTTTGGTTCTCTCCACACTGCCTTGGCTGTGCAGCCCGGGGAGGGGCTTCGCTCACTTCTTAGTGCCCACAGAACAGGGTAGAGGGGGATGAGGGGATAGTTGAAGAAGGAAGGAGAGGAGGGAGTGTTCCACTGGAGATGCAATGGACCCAGTCAGAGCTTGACAATTGGGCATCTGGAATAGAGCCTGAAGGGCCTGGGTTTCTCCCAACCAGAGGCAGGCTGCATGGAGGGTGGGGGGTGCCTTCAAGGAAAAGCAGGGCTGAGTGGGGTTAAGTGATCTCAGGCTCCATGTGTGGTCTGCTCCCTGAGGAATGCAGGGCCACACTGAGTGGGCCATTTCCCTTGGGGAACAGATGGCTAACCAAAGAAGAGGAAGCACAGCCATCCTGGCTGGTGGACCCCGGGGCGTGGCTGGCAAGACCTGGGGAGGGGAATGGGGGCGGGGCCCATCCCAGAGCCAGGAGAGACGGGACCTACCAGGGATTGATGGGGTTGGTGACCCGGGAGCGCCAGAAAAGCGTCTGCAGGTCCTGCCGCAGGCGCTCCCACAGCATCTGGCCGGAGCCTTGGCCTTGGCGGCTGGAGCTCACCACAAACTTGTCTAGATACGGGGTGCCCCCTAGAACGGGCTCCGTAGTCAGAATGGCGGCCGCGTTGTACCTGGCGCAGCGGGGGAGAGGCAGGCTGGGACCTCTCCTTGGCCCGAAGTTCCCCGGCTCTGTCCCTCGATCCCTGCCCTCGGGGGCTCGCAGGCTCACCCCTCAGAGTAGTAGACAGAGTGCAGCCGCGGGCGCAGTGAGGCCAAGTAGTCGTCCCGGAGCTTCTTGCCGAAGCTGGCATTGACCAGGTTCACTAGGCGGCCTTGGTTCAGGCTGTCCAGGCTGCGCACTCGCAGCATCCGCTCTGCATTCTTGAACAGGGTCCCGGACCCTGGGGGTGGGATGGAGGAGGAGGGATTAGTTCAACCCGAGACCCAGGTCCCCTCCACTCCTCCGTTTGTACAGCCTGGTGGCGTTTCCAGATATGACAAGGGCTGGTGGTTCAATTACCCCCTTAGCGAGCGCTCCACAATGAAACGCTTCCTGTGGTCTGCATAGATTTGTAAGTGATTATCACTCGGGGAGATGCTTTTCCCAGGCAGAGTTTGTCGCTCAAGTCCCGCGCATCGACTCGAGTCCCACCTACCTCCCCTAGGCCGGCTTACCTTCCCAAACTGTGCCCTCCCCTGCCCCTGGTCCCGCCCACCCATCCAAATCCCGCCCATCTGTCTAGTTCCACCCAAGTTTCAGCCCCGGTCGGTTCACCTCATTGTTCACCTCCCCCAGGTTGGGTAAGAGCTGGAACCCTTTACTTGGCGGCCCCTATGGCTTCCTTATTGGCTGGAAAGCCGCTTCTCCTGCTCCACCGAACCCCAGCGGGCCCCTCGTCGCGGTCCTCACCCTTGTTGCTGAAGAGCTCTGTGAGCAGTGTGCTGGCGGCGGTGATGACAGCCGAGGAGCGGTGTGGCAGGCGGCTGAGCACGTCCACGATGAGCCGCATCTGCTGCCTTTCTTTGGTGCTCACCCACGCGGCGTTGGTCACCAGGTCCAGGTCGGCGGGCAAGTTCACGTTACTCAGGACCTGTGTCCGGGTCGAGAGGGTGAGGCTCCAACCTGCGGTCGGCCAAGGACTGTGCCCGAGCCGCACGGACCTCTCCTCACTGAATCCTTTCCCCTTACTTCCTCCCGGAGTCCTCAGCCAAGGAGGGCTCAGATCTGACCATCGTGGGCTGAGTCCCTCCCTGACACTCCATTCTTGATTCAGGTGGCTAGAGAGAGAGTGATTCTGCGGCCCATCAGGGAGGCTTGCGGCAGGGATGGGGAAGAGGGGAGAGGGGGACAAGAGAGGGGCTCAACCAGGCCCAAAGTCTCGGGGAGGGGGGCCGAAAGGAGGGGACACACCTTGTGACTGCTGTCCCGCAGGCCACCCGTGGTATTGAGGAAGATGATTTTGGTGGGCTGCAGAGCCTTGGCCAGCGACGCGGTCACCTCCAGCGAGTCGAGGAGCACCGAGCGGCGGGCGGCCGTCTCCCCGATAGGGCACAGGATGGGGATGCTGCCCGACTCCAGGCACCACTGTAGCAGGTCCGTCTCCACCGAGACGATGCCGCCATAGCTGTGGGCCAGACGTGGTGCTCAAGTGAGCCGCCTCCAGGCTCGCCGGGCTGGGGTGGGGGACGCTGGTGGAGCAGCGCGATCTGAGGGCGCAGGGGCAGGCAAGGCTGGCACTAACCTGGCATGAGGGGCTGGCTCAGCAGCGCCCAGCACCGACCCGCCGCCAAAAAAAGGCACGGCAGTGGCTGCATTGTGCCGCAGCGCATCCACCAGCACCTTGCATCTCTGGGCAAGCTGTGCCTTGGCCTCCCAGAAGGAAAGACAGCCTGAGGGAGCCGTGGGAGCCGGCAGCCCCAGAATCACCAGCGGCTTCATGTCCATGCGCTGCAGGAAGGCCAGGGCGAAGGCCAGGCTGGATACGGCCCGCCGGCACTTAAGCACCTTGTCCTCCACCTACGGAGGAGTGGGAGTTCAGGGGGTGCGACACTGGCCTTGACTCCCGCTGCGCAAGCTTGCTCCTACAGCTTGGCCCTCAGGGACCTCTCGGGGCCTCCACCCTGCCCAGGAGCTGTCAGGCCCCATTTCTGGCCACCTGCGCCCACCTGCTCCGCCCTTTGCCCCACTGGGTCTTGCCATCCCCTTATCTCACACTAGTGTTCCTCCCTCCGCTCCTCCCTACGACCTTGGACTCTATGACACCTTAGGGGGAGGGGTGATGCAGGCGGCTTCTGTTCAGGTTTCCCAGTTGCCAACTGAAGCCCTAACTGCGCCAGAGTGGTAGGACTTCTCCCGCGCATCACACTTAACCGTCTAGTGTCCCCGGGCACCTCAAACGGACTGGGCGCGAGACTTTAAGGGGAGCGGGCAGCCTCGCCCAGTTCCGGGCGCTCCTCTGGGTTCGGTCGAGCTCCTTCCTGATTCCACTGCGCAGAGTCCGCAGCCGGTCCTGCCATGCCTGGCGACATGTCTCCACCCCCCCACCCCCGTTCTTCTGCTGTAACAGGGCCGACGCCGGGCTCCGCTCACCTCAATGACAGCGAAGGGCTTGTCCGCGGAGTGGTGGCAGGTCTGAAACTGCGTGAGCCAGTGGCGCGCTTCCCCGGGGCTGGCCCCGCACTGGTTCAGGAAAGCCTGGATGTCCCGCTGCACCAGCGAGCGCCCCGCTGGCGGCTCGGCGGAATCCGGGGGCACCGAGGGCTCGGGAGAGGGCGTCCACGATGGCTTCTTCGCGGCAGGCGAGTGGGAGTCGTCCTCCGTGCTCTCCGCCTCTTCTCGGACTGGCTGGGCCGGCGCCCAGGCGGTGCTGAGCCGTCGCCCCGGGCTGGTGCCCCTGGCTGCCCGCCTCCGCGCGCTGCTGCTCAGCCTCCGGGCGCTCCCGGTGCCTCGGGGGCCACGCAGCCTCCTACCCGCAGGTGCGCCCCACAGGGCCCAGGCCAGCCTCGTCGTCGCCATGACAACCAAACCGGCTTGCCCCCCCACGAGGGACGGTCTGTTCGGAGCTCCGGGGTTTGGGGGGCTCTTAACCTACCGCGGGGCGGTGCTGGGCCAGCCGGGGCGGGGCGCGGACAGGGGTGCGGAGTCCGCCTCTGGGTGCCTTTGAGGAGAGTCAGGCCATGGGTCGGAGGGCGGGGCCGATACGATCCTCCGCCCCTGGAGGAGGACAGGGCCCACTAGCTAGTCACCAGGCCGAGATAAAGGGTGGCGGAACGTCTTCAATCGGCTGCCAAGGCCAGTTCCAAGAAGAGCTCAGGGGACCTAGGGGTGGCTTTGGTGCTCTGCGGAATCTTGGATGATTAAGGGGGAGTCAGACTAGGGCAAGAGAGGAGAGCAGTTGGCAGTAGCCGCTTGACTGAAGGAGGAGACCGGAAGGAGAGGTGGAGGAAGAGTGAAAGCGCGGATGAGTTCCAGCCTTGCTGGAGGGGGTTGGGGATGCCTCTGTCCTGAACTCAAAGAAGACGGAGTCACGAAGTTACCAGGGTTGGCCAAACTTCAGCCACTGGGTACCACCTTGGAGAATTTTGTCATATCATCAAATCACCTCTTATTAGTATTAAAGTTTTTCTTTAAACTTCTTTAAAAAAATTTGTGCAAATCTAATGCCTTTCCATCTTTTTTTTTTTTTTTAATGAAAGTACTGGGGATTGAACCCAGGACCTCACTTGTGCTCTACCACTGAGCTATACCCACTTCCCTAAACTTCTTAAATTTAAAATTTATCCACATGGGGATTTTAAGTATGGGGAGGCATCCACACGGCTCCTCCACTGCCCAGTATCACTCATAAACAGAAGAAAGCCTTGCAAGTAAAGCGAGAACAAAATATTATAAATTCCAGCTGGACAATGTTGCCTGCTTCTCTTGGAAACAAAGAAGCAAGAGCCAAGTGGTAGATCCCTTAGGACCTGCAGGCTTTCTCTTCCATAGAATAGTATTTGCTAACACACAAAGAACACCAGGCACTGTGCAAATCATGTCATACATAGTAACTCATTTTAATCCTTACAATGACTCCAGGATGGATATTATTATTATATCCATTTTATAGATGAGAAAATCGAGGCACAGAAATCTGTGAGGGCCAAGATCATTCACTTCAGAAGCAGTGGAGCTGGTCTTTGAAGCAAAACAGTTTTGCCCTGATACACACTCCTAAGCAATATTTGAAAAGGACTTGAAAACTTTCATAGGATATGATTCACTGTTGCTTTGTATATTGTACCCGTGTGCTGCCTAAAAGCACCTGGTGTGCTATCAGTTGTACACATCCTCCACATGGGTACACTCTACCCCGGTGGGGTCTCCATCTCTGCAGTTATTGAAGGGGAAAACAACTGTAGAGGGGCAGTGATTTAGCCAAGGTCACATAGCTTGTTAGTGTCATGACCAGATCTTGGCATCCTTATGCACTGCTCTGTGTTCCCTGTGCTGAGAGTCAGGACTCCTGGGGAAGTGGCCCAGACTCTTCTCTTGAGTATCCCAGAAGGTGCTGGATGAGTTTCCTATCTTTCCCAGGATCCCCCACTAAAACACACATTCACATGAACACACGTGCACGTGTGCACACGTACACAACCAGGCACAGATGCACACCCAGTGCAGCACCTGCAGGCCCTGTTCTGGGCTGGAGACTCCTGGCAGGGGGGGTGGGAGCTGACCTTTGCGACCGCTTCCATTGACTTTTCCATTTTGCTGCTTAGAAATCCTGGATTCTGACAGAGAGTGAAGCAATGGTACAGAGGGTCTGTACCCCTTACCTGGTGTGTGTACCTCTTCCCTCTTTACTGCTGCCCCCTGCCACTCCCACACTGCTCAGAATCCACCAGAGGAGGTGGTCCTGGCCCCCAGGGAGTGGAGCCCCAACCTCAAATATGCTTCCCCTTCCCTCCATCCAAGACCCTCTTCAGAGTGGCCACCCTTCCTGGTCCCTCTCTACTCAGATTTCCTCCTTCCAGGTCTCTCCCACCTTTGCTGCTCTGGGTCTCCACCCCTGCTCTGGCCCCTCTTCACTTCTTCCAACCCAGATGTACACCCCTTCCAGATTCTCCTCCTGAGCTGTAGCTGAGTCCTGCCTACTGCCAATTCCTGCCCTGGTGAGGGCAAGGGTGCCTTCTCCCTTTAGACTGAGGCTCCCTGAGGGCCCATCTGCTTCACTAGCCAAAAGCATCAGCCTCATCTCCCCTAGGCCAGTGGGGTAGACACTGCATAGAGCACTCCTTCCCTCCCCTTTGGGCTTCAGCCCAGAGGGCTGTGTCCCCAGACAGCCAATGGGGCTCAGGGATACCCCGAGTCGAGTTGATGATTAACTCCAGGCCAAATGACCCTGGGGCCACTCTCCCTGGGGAAGGCCAGCCACTGGTTGGGGAGTTGGCTTTGCTTTCTGGAGGAGGTGAGTGTGGGTATCCCAGGTCAGCATCCCCACCTGACCCACCCCTCTGAACTGAAGGCCCACAGAATCATTGTGGGTCTGTGGTTCCAGCTTGAATTTTATGTTTTGCCCTGTGAAGCTGGCCGATGTTTTGCTTTTCAGAGCAAAGCCTGTTGTCAATGGGCTCAGCATTGGGCTCCTGTTTCCTCATCAGGTCTTGAATCTCAGATGCTGGGAGCAGACAACCTTACAACCCCTCCAGGCACCTCCCCTCAGCAGAGGCCTTGGCTTTATGCACAGGGGCTGGTTTGAAGGGCCAAAGCTTCCTTCCCGTGAGAGTCTTCCTTGGCTGCTGTTCAGAATAGGTGGGCATGGAGGTGACAGGAATCTGGGCAGGTGAGAGGCCAGGGTTGAGAGCTGACAGTCCCAATCACAGCACCGGAGGGGACACATGCACACAGATACAAAGAAGACACAAAAGTAGAGACCCACACCATCCATTGAAATGCACATGGTACACAGATGTGGAGACACACAGGCATACAGAGAAACACAGTTCTGCTCAGACACACATTTGCATACAGAACTACGCACGTTTACAGAGGCTTTCTTTGCGACTGTATCATATGTAGGAACCCACGCACATATACATGGAAAGATACTAAGAACATGGAAATATATAGCCAGTAAAGTCATTGACAATTACAAGGACATTTCAGTCTGGAGGTACACACACACACACACACACACACACACACACACACACACACACCCCATACAGAGTTAGAAGCAGTTCAACCCTCAGTCCATCCCCGGAGACCATACTCATCTACCCATGTACAGAGGCACACAGCCGTACTCATTCACACGCCAGGATGGTGTCTGGCATGTGAGAGATGTTCAGGAAATATTTATTGAATGAATGAATGACGAGAGGATAGAGAGAAAGAAGCAGAGACTGTGTAAAGGGAGATTTGGCTTCCTGCTTTGTGGTGTCTGTGGAATCCGTGTTTGTGGGGTTGGCCCAAGGACTGCCCAGGTATCCTAAGGCAGCCCTCTCCATCTGCAAGGAGCACGTGGTATGTGTCAGGTATGAAACTAGGTGCTCTGAGGATGCAGTCCCGTTTTTCCTGGCTGAAAGTCAGGAGGCCTGGGCTCTGCCTAGACTACAAAGATTTGGGCAAGGCATTGAACTTCTCTGAGCCTCGGTTTTCTCACCTATACAATGAAGGAGAGTGAATAAAACTTACCCTCATTGCATCGTAGTGAAGATGTAAAATTCTCCATGGGAAGGTGGTCAGCAAAATCCAGACTGTGGCCAACTTTATAGGACAAAAGTCCTGGTTCCTTCAACAAATACATTGCAAAGAGATGAGTAGGAGGGGGAAGGATGAACACATAGATCAAACAATAACTTTTTTATTTGCAAATGATGCGACTGACAAAGGCTTAATTTCCAGAATATATAAACAGCTCATACAACTTAACAAAAAAACAAACAACCCAATCCAAAAATGCGCAGAAGACCTAACTAAACAATCAATTCTCCAGTGAAGACATACAAATGGCCAATAGGCACATGAAAAAATGCTCAGTATCACTAATTATCAGAGAAATTGCAAATCAAAACTATAATGAGGTATCACCTCACACCAGTCAAAATGGCCATCATTCAAAAGTTCATGAATGATAAATTCTGGAGAGGGTGTGGAGAAAAGGGAACCCTCCTACACTGCTGGTGGGAATATAGTTCGGTGCAGCCGTTATGGAAAACGGGATGGAGATTCCTCAAAAAACTAAAAATAAACTTACCATATGATCCAGCAATCCCACTTCTGGGTATATATCTGGAGGGAACTCTAATTTGAAAAGCTACATGCATCTCAATGTTCATAGCAGCACTATTTACAATAGCCAAGACATGGAAGCAACCTAAATGTCCATCAACAGATGACTGGATGAAGAAGTTGTGGTAT
Source organism: Vicugna pacos (assembly GCF_048564905.1). Lineage (NCBI taxonomy): Eukaryota > Metazoa > Chordata > Mammalia > Artiodactyla > Camelidae > Vicugna > Vicugna pacos. The sequence continues at coordinate 46,461,540 of NC_133002.1, forward strand.
ATTTATGCAATGGAATACTACTCAGCCATAAAAATTAAAATAATGCCATTTGCAGCAATATGGATGAAGCTGGAGATTGTCATTCGAAGTGAAGTAAGCCCAAAAAAGAAAGAAAATTACCATATAATATCACTCATATATGGAATCTAAAAAAATAAAGAAAAGAAAAAAAGGACACTATGAACTCATCTACAAAACAGAAACAGACTCACAGACATAGTAAACAATGGTAAACAATCTTATGTTAACTAGGGGAAAGGGGATGGGAAGGGATAAATTTGGGAATTTGAGATTTACAAATGTTAGTCACTATATATAAAAATAGATTTTTAAAAAGTTTCTGCTATACAGCACAGGGAACTATGTTCAATATCTTGTAATAACCTTTAATAAAAAATACGAAAACGAATGCATGTATGTATAAGCATGACTGGGACAATGTGCTGTACACAAGAAGTTGACACATTATAATTGATGGTACTTCAGTTAAAAAATGATGTATTTTAAAAGTCCCTTTTAATCCTTATTTGGATTCTGATTCAAATAGACCATAAAAAATTAGACAGGGAAATTTGAGCACAAAGGATATTTGATATACTATTTTTCAGGTGTGATGTGATTGTGCATTAATGTTTCTAAAATGATTCCATGTCTTCTAGTTTACATACTGAGTATTTATAAATGAAATGATAAGATGCCGTGAATTTGCTTGAAAATAACCCAGGAGAGGGGAAAGCAAGATGGGGAAAGAGGTCTACAAGACTGACCATGAATAGGAGTTGATACTTATTGAAGCTGGATAATGGATACAGGGTAGTCACTATATTATCTCTTGACTTTTATGTGTGCTTGGACACTTTCAAATAAATTCAGTGGATTTCCATTCATGTGAGTTTCCAGTTTGACATAATGTAAACAAGCAATAAAAGCAAGTTTGCTCCTTCCACGCACAATTTTCCTCCAAGGCTATAAATATGTGAAATATGAACTACTCCACAAAAACAGTACAGGGTGGAGGAAGAAACCCACAGTTATGGATTTAAGATTTTCAGTTCCAGGTGTGCCATGAACCTCTCGTCCAGCAGGGGCTCCCTACTGACTGTCTCTCTGGTTGGTGCCCTAGGGGTCTGTTAAAAGGAACAGACTATTAGCAATCTAAGAAAGATGATAATGGACGTGCAGACGAGTTAGCATCTAATTGAGACCTTCTCTCTGAAACTATAGAAGGAAGCAGAGAGAGAGAGAGAGAGAGAATGATTTTTCCATAACCCTATGACAGGAAGGGTCTTCCTAGGTACTGGGGGTACTTAGGAAAGGCTACTATAATAATAGCAAACTCTTCCTTGGGTACTATTCTAAGCATGTGATATGTATTAACTTATTTAACTCTCACATAAGGCCATGAAGTTTGATGTTACCATTATTACAGAGATCCTGGGAGGCTGGTTTTAAATCAGTAGAGGTAAGGTGCTTTCAGGATACAGGCAGAGCTTCCTAGCAGACAACTAGAAAAGGGGCCTGGAGCTCAGGAGAGAGATAAGAGCTGGTGAGGCATGGAGAAGGTGATGGATGAGACCTCGAGCCTGGGCATGAGCTGCCAGAGAGATCTGCAGGAAGGGGAGAGGTTGGAGGGGGCCCACAGTAGGAGGCCCACCAGGAGTCACTCAGAATCCACAGGGGCAGATGTTTCAAGAAGAAAGGGGCAGTCCACAGGGTAGATGCCTCAAAGTCTGAGAAAAGGCCATTGGCTTCACTTATCAGTGACATTTCTGTTTCAGTGGGGTAGTGGAGAGGTAGGGTGGGGAAGCCAGGTGGCAGAGGGTTGGGGAGGGGTGTAGGATGAGGCCACTGCATGGAACCTCTGGGAAGATTGAGGCTGGAGAAAGAAGCAGGGCCACATTACTCAAAGTGTGGTCCATGGCATCACCTAGGAGATGATTAGAAATGCCAAATTTGGGGCCCACTCTAGGCCTACTGAGTGAGAATCTGCATTTTTAATGAGATCCCTGGGGGATTCTATGGGCATGAAAATCTGAAAAGTGGTGGAGCAGGGATGTGGGCTGGTCCCTAGAGGTCATGAGAGGTGGCTTTCAACATGGGGATGTCCTGTGAGTTTGAGGAGGTGGAGAGGGAGCGGTGAAGACACCGGCGTGGGGTCGGGGGGGCGCTTGGACTGAAGGGTGTTGGGTGAGAGTTTATGTCTGTGAGAGGGGTGCAGTGTTGTGTGGGACTCACTGTTAAGATGGTGTGTTGCTAGGTGGTACTTCCGGGTCCTGGGTTCCCTGTCCTGTGGCTGAAATCTGTGTTCTCCAGAGCAGAGAGGAGAGAGAGAGAGAGAGAGAGAGTGTGTGTGTGTGTGTGTGTGTGTTTGTATATGTGAAGGTGAGGTGTGACACAGAGTTCATGTATATCTTTTGTATGTTTTTGTGTTTTTTTATATGTTAAAAAGTTCAACTAATGAAAATTTCATATAGTTCATCCTAACATGTTCATGTGCAAACGTGAGGTTAATGTGTAAGTAAGGGATTGTGGGGTATCAGGGCTCAGGAAACTCTCCTATGGATGAATAGTCAGCCTCCGGGACTTAGGAAACTCAGGGTGCATGTCCACACACAACTATACTTGGGGTCCTCAGTGGCGGGGGAACTCTAATTTCACTGTGCGCCTGCAATTACAGGCTGTAATTACACACTTTGCCACGAGGGGGCGACGCCAGCCCGGCCACGGGGTGTGATATCCTGGTGAGTCCCAGACTGGCCGCAACCTGTCCACCTGCTGTGTGGACATCCTTGAAATAAAACGATCCGCGCGAGGGGCCAGTGGGAACGCAGCCTGGGCGGTGGGGCTGGGGGTGGACTCCTGGTCCTCTCGTTCCCTGGCTGACGCACCTCTCCCACTCCCCTCCACGCCCCCTCTCCGAGCCCTAGCACCCCACCCCTCCCCAGCCAACATCCTCCCAGAGCCACCCCAACTTCCCATTACTACAAATCTCTTCCACGAAAACCTGGCCCGCGGGTCGGGAAGTGAGGGTGCAGCGTCAGTGGGGAGTCAGGAGCAAAGACATTGAGAGGAGTGGGGGTTTTATTTGGGCCAAAGATGGGAGGAAGGGTCTCAGACATCCTCAGTCGGGACGCATTAACAGAGCGTCCATTGTGTACCAGGCAGGGCGCTGCGCAGGTGGACACGGGGATACGGCACCGTCCTTGCCTTGATCTGGGATCAGAACACGCGGATTCGAGTCCTAGCCTCAGAGACTGGCCTCAGACTGGTTTTGAGCAGGACTTTTCTCCCGCCACAGGGATCCTCCGTTTCTGTCTTTCGGTAGGGAGAAAACTCTCTCCCCTCAATACCTTACCGGTTTTTTTTGACTCTGAGAAACCCCAGGGAAAGTACCAATGTTCCCATCTTGACTGTTAATGTGGTGGGGCAGGTGAAGAGGGAGGGAAGGGCACAGCCGAGAGTGGGTTGAGGCCAGTGCTGTGGCTACGGATTAAAGAGACCTGGGGAGCCACTGAAGGATTTTGAGGAGGAGAGTGACCAGATCCCAGCCAGGCTCTTGGAAGATCAAGAACGTGTCTGGGATAGGGTAGGAGCCGTCGGGGTGGTGGATTCCAGGCAGAGAGGCCCGGGTCCTGACAGAGAGACTGGAAAGATGAGCTGATGGTTACAATTAGGATATACTTTTTTTTTTTAATAAAACATTTTTTCATTATAAAAGTAATTTAGAAAAATAATTGAAAACTAGATAAACAAAACCTACCTACTCTACTAATACAGCTGCCGTTTGCATTTGGTCTGTCTTTTTCCAGGCTCTTTTTATACATTTTTAAAACATGGCTATGTTATTGTACACTGTGTTAATTTTCCTGGGTTTTTTATTTTCAGGATGTGGTAAATGTTTTTCATATTACTTCCTGTATTAATTTCCTAGGGTTGTCCTAACACAGTACCACAAACTGGGTGGCTTAAAACAGCGGACATTTATTGTCTCACAGTTCTGCAGGCTAAAAGTCCAAGATCAAGGTGTCAGCAGGGCCATGCTCTCTCTGAAACTTGTTGGGGAGAATCCTCCCTTGCCGCTTCTAGCTTTTGGTGTTTGCTGGCACTACTTGGCATTCTTTGTCTTTTAAATGTACCACCCTAGTCTCTGCTTCTGTAGTCACATGGCTGTCTTCTCCCTGTGTGTCTCCTCTTCTTTTAATGACACCAGTCATACTGGATTAAGTGCCACTCTCCTCCTATATGACCTTATCTTAACTAATTGCATCTGCAATGATTCTCTTGCCCAATAAGGTCATGGGTTAAGAGTTCAACATACCTTTTGTGGGGGGGGTGGCAGACGCAATTCAGCCCTTAGCACTTCCTAACTGTGCCTTTTAGGGACTGCCTAAGATTTCCACAAGAGTAAAATTCCCTCATTTATTTAATCAGTTTTCTATTATTAAACACTTGATTTGCATCCAATTTACATATGATTATAAACATCATACTTAGCTCTTTATGCATAAAAATTTCCCCCATATTGTGGAATGATTTTTTTAAAGGTACATTTTCAGAAGAGGGAATATCTGATCAAAGATTATGAAAGGTTGTAATGATATTATTGGTTTGGGGAGGGGTATGGTGTGGAGCGGGAGAAACAAAGCGAAACAGAGAAACAAAGTGAAGAAAAAAACAGTGACCCATGGGTGTGTCAGCTAGCGGTAGTTTCCACCAGCCTGCTGTATATTTTTATATGCACTTACTAGCCTTCATTTTTTCCCTAGTTGAGGTGTCATTGCAGATAACATTTTGTAACCTGCTTTTCCCACTTAACATTAAATCCTAGACAGTTTCTCATCTCATCAACTTCATAATCATCTTTTGGGTGACTGCATAATATTATCCAATAGGAATATTTTAAAATTTAATATTCATGATGCTGCTATTAGATATTTATAATGCCTCCAGGTTTTTTTACTATTATAAATAAACTGTGGTACACATTTTTGTGCTTAGATTTCCCAGATGAGTTTATTTCAGTAAGTGCCAAGGAACTGAATTTCTGGGTGAAAGTACATGAATAATTGTAAAACTCTTGAGTGTTTGGAAGTTGCTTTTTGAAAGGGTTGTGTTAGTGGACACTTTCATGAGCCACGAATTAATGTCTATTTGCCAGCAGTTTCCCAGCAGTGAGTTTTATCTTTTTTTTTTTTTTTTAAGTTTTGAAGTCTTACCAGGTAAGACAAGGTATCCTGTTTTATCTTTCTTTGGCTACCGATGACGTTATTTGTTCTTACGTTGTTTTTCCTCTCTTGGAGTTGTCTGTTTGTGTTCATTTATCATTTGCGGATTCTAACGCTTTACTTAGAGATTTTCATTTTACCTATAAAAGATATTAACCCTTTGTCATAACTGCCATATGGATTTTTTTTAGTCTGTTGATTTTTTCATTTAAAAAATAGTTATTGGGACATGCAAGTCAAAACAACAATGAGAGGCCACCTCACACCACCCCTCAGGATGGCTACTATCAAAAACCCCCAGAAAGTAGCAAGTGTGAGTGAGGAGGTGGAGAAATTGGAATTCTTGTGCACTGTTGGTGGGAATGAAAAATGGCGTAGCTTTTATGGAAATAAATAGTATGGCAGTTTCTGAAAAAAACATTAAGACGGGAAAATTTTACTCAATTAAAAAAATAGAGAAGCAGAATACATAGCACTAAGTTGAATTCTATTTTTTTTATTCTTGTTTTTTATTGAAGTGTAGTCGTTTACAATGTTAGTTTCAGGTGTGCAGCAAAGCAATTCAGTTATACATATACATGGAGTTGTATTCTGTGTAATGTATTTCTGTGTGCTGGGCATGGAGATTAGACAAACAAGAAGATGTCAAGGTGCCTGTGGACCATGGGGAGCAAAGCAGAAACCAGTGTTCCCAACACAGTTTCATCTGTATTTTGCTAGAGGGTCAAGCAGCCGGGGTGCAGAGAGCAATCCAGGGCAAAAGCCAACCCAGAGGAGGTGAGGGGTGGGGTGGTGGTCAGGGAGTGTTCCTTGTGGAACTGAATCTAGGACAAATTAGGAGTTAGCCTGGCAGAGGGAAGTGGTCCAAGTCATAACTTCAGCTCTGCTTTTATGACACATACATGCTTAACGCTCCTGTGGGGAAAGTAGTTGACTTTTCTCTTTGTGATTTCTTCCAGTGCTTTTACTCTCATAAAGAGCTTTTCCCTCGAGAGTTCTGATCATTCTATTTCTTCCTGGTTTCCTATGGTTCAGTCTGCTTTTACATTTAACTCTTTGATCTACCTGGAAATTATCTTGGTGATTGGTGGGGGGATAATTGACCCCTAGTGGAAGCGGGAAGAGGCAGACGGGGAGGCTGGGTGGCTGCAGGGAACCCTGTCTTCTTCATTCTGCTCTCGTCCTTGACATGGTGGCTCTGGGGCTCCCACCATTCACCCTCTCTCCTCCATATGGCTGTTTTAGGTGATAGCTGGTGTGTGTGTGTGACCGAAGCCCTGGGCCATTAGAGGTGATGATTCGGTAAGACCATGTTGGCTTTGAAATATGAGGGATGCAGGGCAGACTGCTGTTAAGAACTTCCAGCATAGGGGTTAAACAGGACAGGATGGAGGTGTATGTGTCATCTCTCTCTGCCCATCCCCTGCTGCCCAAGCTATCACTCTCTCTTTGCTGCCACTCTCCCCCTCCTTAGAAATAATTTTATCTATTTGCTTGTTTTGGCCAGTTCTCCTGCAAGACCATGAGCTCCTAGAGGATGCGCATCTCGTCTGTCTTGCTCCCTGTCATATTCCCAGCACCGGGAACAGGGACTGGCACAGAGTAGGTGCTCAGGGAATATGGGGTGAAAGAAGAAAAGAATGGACTCTTTGAGCTAGGCCCCGCAGGGGTGTGGGCAGGTGGGAAGCCAGGAGGAGCTGCCACTCTGAGCACCTGCTTCAATGCCTGTGGGCAGATTGCCAGACTGGGGACTGAGGATCCAGACACCTCAATCTGGGGCAGACCCACCAGGTCTGGTTTTCAGGTCTGCATTCCACTGGGGGCAGGGGGCTACGGGGCTCAGAGTCCCCCACCCACAGATACCCTCTGCAGCTGAAGCCCGGGCACAGGGGCCTGTGTCTGGGCCCAAAGGGACAGGGCTGTGGAAGCAGGGCTGAGTCACAGAGGCAGCTGCTCTTGATGACGGTTCCTGTCTCAGGGGCTCAGAAACATTCATTACAGCCGGGAGGAGAAGTAATTAAGCCAGAGAGCAGCAGGGGTTGGGGGAGAAGGGCCTGATTTTCTCAGGAGGATCCTGGTATAATTAATCAGGGCAGCAGAGGCGAGAGCTCTGCCCAGTCTGGGAACATCAGTCATAGAGACCTGGCCTCAGGGCCTCAGTCACATCTATGCTGATCCCCCAGAGGAGCAGGGGACATAGGGGCCTGAGGAGTGTGCTGGCATCTGACTCCACGAGGCATAGCAGACTGGCCTGAGCTTCAGCCCTGGTGTTGTCATTTACCTGCTGTGGGACCTGGGGCAAGTTGCCTAACCTCTCTGAGCCTCAGTTTCCTTAGAAGCTGAATGGCGCTAATAACATGGACCTCACAGGATTGCTACGGGGGTTAAATGTCAAATGCTTAGTGATGTGCAAGGCGTGCAACAAACATGTGTAGAGCTGAGATTCAAAAAGTAGTTTGTGGCGCTAGGCATGAGAATCCACATGGGAGCAGGTGACCTGGCGGAGAGTTGGGAACACGCAGCTCCCCTGAGTGGCTCGTGGGTCTGGGTCCTGGGGCAGGCATAACGGCCTTGGGTACGCTTTAACAGACCCCTCCTCTGTTTTTTCCCCATTATCTGTGGTCTTTATGGTGACCCTTGCAAGGGTGTTCCTAGTCTCATTTACAGATAAGAAAGCCAAGGCTCAGAGAGGCCAAGTGGCTTGCTGAAAATCAGTGGGTTGTAGAGCTGGGATTCCAGTTGAGGCCCATCTGGTGCCAGTGCTCAAATGATCCTTTCCTTTGGGCTGCAAGGCTGCGGACACTTGTGGTGCACAGGAAGCCAAGTGACCCCATCCTGGGGTGAAACATGGAGAGCGATGGGGCACCCACCTCCTCCCTAGAAACCCCAAATGCTGTCCTTCCTGAACATACACTTGGGTATGTCTTTAGTGGAGAGCAAGCTGGATACTCACCTCTTTCTCTATGGGCCAAGGGTGTACCTCCTACCCTGTTTCTAATCCTGGTGCGTCATGGGTCTCTGCTCCTCCCAGGCCCCTGGACTGACCTCTGCTTTTTACCTGCTGAGACCACAGCGCCTCTGGGCTCTGGTCCTAACTTGGCCCTCACTCCTGGCTGGAGGCTGGATGAGGTGGGAAGGTAGGGCTGGGGTCTGACGCGGGGCAGGGGGCTGGTGGTGGTGGGAAACATTAAATTGTAGTCCCAGGACCCTGTGACAAAGTAGAGGGAGAGGGGACAGGGATCTGGTGGACAGAAAACCCCCTGCCTCACAGAGGGAAGGCAGGAAAGAAGGGACTGGCAGCAGGTAGAGTTTGGATGAGACACTCATGGGCTGGGGTGAAGGGCCTGCAGGCAGACCAGCCTGAGGGCAGCTTTCAGGAGGTCTGGGGGCCCTGTGGAGGAGCAAGGGGGGTCTCCTACCTCTGAGCAAACTTCAAAAACAGGGTTTCCTGGCCGGGGCTAGAATGCCATAAAGATGGAGGAAACAGTGCTTTATGGACTAGAAATTTTTTAGTTTTCATTTCTTTTTTTTTTTAATTAAAAAATTTTCTTTTTAAGTGAAGGTACTGGAGATTGAATCCAAGACCTCGTGCATGCTAAACACACATTCTCCTTTGACCTATACCCATCCCCCACTCGACTCCACCCCTATTCGGTTTGTTTCTAATTTTCTCAATTAGAACTTTTCTGATTATAAATAAATATTCCTTGTCAACTATAAAAATGACAGAGAAGTATAAAGGAAAAAAACCTATCTGGAATCCCATCCCAAAAGATCACTACTCTTAACATTTGTATGGATAGAATTACCCTACAGGATTTCTTCCTGGAAATATATGTATATATATATATTTACAGACTTGGAATCATTCTATATGTATTATTATTATTATTATTTTGGGAGGGGAGGTAATTAGGCTTATTTTTTAATTTTTTAAAATTTATTTGTATATTTATATTTATTTTACAATGTCACATTTTTTAAACTGAAGTATAGTTGATGTACAATATTAGATGTTACAGGTATAACAATATAGTAATTCACAATTTTTAAAGGTTATACTGCATTTATAGTTATTATAAAATATTGGCCATATTCCCCATGCTGTACAATACATCCTTGTAGCTTATTTTGTACCTGATAATTTGTACCTCTTAATCCTCCACCTCCATCTAGCTTCTTCCCCTTCCCTCTCCCCAGTGGTAACCACTAGTTCCTTCCCTATATCTGTGAATCTGTTTTTTTTCTGTGATGTTCACTATTTTATTGTATTTTTTTAGATTCCACATGTAAGTGCTATCTTACAGTAGCTGTCTTTGTCTGTCTGACATATTTCACTTAGCACAGTGCCCTCCCAGTCCATCCATGCTGTACACCAGAAACTAAAACAACATTTTGGATCAACTGTACTTCAACTAAAAACCAACCAACCAACCCATTTAAAATACGGGGAGAATAACTGAACAGACATTTTTCCAAAAGAGAAACTGTAGATGGCCAACAGGAATATGAAAAGTTGCTCAACATCATTAATATCAGGGAAATGCAAATCAAAATCACATTGAGATCATCTCACAACCTGTCAGAATGGCCATCATCAAAAAGAACACAAATAACAAATGTTGGCAGGGATATGGGGAAAAGGAACCCTTGTACACTGTTGGTATGAATGTAAATTGGTGCAGCCACTATGGAAAACAGTATGGAGGTTTCTCAAAAGCCTAAAAATAGAACTACCATATGGCCCAGCAATTTCACTCCTGGGCATATATCCGAGAAAAACAAAAACATTAACTCAAAAAGATATATACACCCTGCTGTTAACAGGAACATTATTTAAAATTGCCAAGATATGGAAGCATCCTAAGTGCCCATCAATAGATGAATGGATAAAGAAGATGTAGCAAGTATATATAATGGAATACAACTCACCCATAAAAAGGGACATTTTGCCATTTGTGGCCCTTCATTCACTTTTTTTTTTCACTTCAAAAATCAAAATTTTATAACTGGCATACACATTTCCATTGCATCAAAAACAACAAAATACCTAGAAATAAACTTAACCGAGGAGGTTACCTGTACTCTGAAAACTGTAAAACACTGATGAAGAAAATTGCAGATGATGCAAAGAAATGGAAAGATATCTTGCGCTCTTGGATTGGAAGAATCAACAGTATCAAAGTAGCCACACTACCCAAAGCAATCTAGGATCCAGTGCAACCCCTGTCAAACTACCCATGATGTTTTTCACAGAACTAGAACAAAGAATTCCAAAATTAATATGGAACCATAAAAGACCCCGAATTGCCAAAGCAATCTTTTGTAAATCTTTTTTTTTTTCCCCTCTTTTCTTTTGGTTTGATGACTAGAGAAGTTCCTTTAACATTTGTTGTAAAGCTAGTTTGGTGGTGCTGAATTTTTTTAGCTTTTGTTTATCTGTGAAGCTTTGGATTTCTCCATCAACTCTGAACAAGAGCCTTGCTGGGTATATATGCATTAGTTTTTTACTCTGCTTTTTCCCCATTTAAGCATGTGTCATAATCACTTCCATGTCATTTAACATTTTTCTAAAATGTGACTTTTTAATGGCTCCATTAAAATAGTCCATCTTTCCAATAGACTATAATTTCCCCGTTGTTGGACATTTTGGGGATCGGTGTCGTTTCCCTTATTGTGTGTGCGCTGTTGTTAATTGCAGCTGTGATGCATGTCCTGGTGCTTATCTTGGGATGTGTCCATTGGTTACATCTACAGAAATAGAAACCCTGGATTAAAGGTTACCTAAACCAGCCTCCTGAAAGTTCTCTTACAGTGTTCTCTCCAGTGTTTGCGATGGGGCTCACTGTGGCCTGGGCAGTACTGGGTATCACTGTTAAAAAAAAGAAATCTTTGCCAAAAGTTTTTAATAGCAAAATAAGTGTCTCTCTGTTTTAACTTGCATTTCTTTGATTAATAGTGGAATTAAATACATATTTTTCACATTTGTAAGTCAACTGTGCATTGTCCTTCCTCATTTTTTAAAACAGGGGTCTCCGACATTTTCTTATTGATTTGTAAATCCTTCTCTTAGGTTCCAGATCTTTTGTGTGTGTGTGTGTGTGTGTATGTGCATATTTTTTTAATTGAGGTATAGTCAGTTTACAATGTTGTGTCAATTTCTGATGTACAGCATAGGTTCCAGATCTTAATGCTTCTTTGGTTGTATATGTTGTAAATGTTTTCTTAATTTTAAGGCCTATCTTTTAATTTAGTTTTTTTAGTATATAGAGAAGCACTACATTTTAACATAGTCCAATTTAGCAATTTTTTTCTTTATATTTCTTTAACTTGTTTTTGTATTTAGAAGAGCGTTTTCTTTATCATTAAAAAGTTAGGTAACTGTGTTTCGACATGTTTGGAAGAGAAAGTCATGACTGGTACCCTCGACTTATGCAAACTGACTGGATTTAATTAAGAGCAAAACTGAGATATAACGATCTTGCCAGGTCCAGGTCTAGACGTAGGTAATCAATATTAGTAACCCCAGAGCTGGCTCCGTCGTGACACCCCGATGCAGTGGGCAGGGCACAGAAGTGGCAGTGCCCAGGCGTGTCTGGGAGCTGCTTTCCCCGCTGTGCCTCAGTTTCTTCATCTGTAAACCCAGGAGGCTGGACCAAACAGCTGGTCTCTGGGGAGCAGGCTGGTGCAGACTCTGGATTCAGGCAGTGCCAGGTTCAAATCCATGTGCTAAGGTTTTCAATTTCTCTAAGTTAGCCATTCTCACTTCTATAATATGGGGCTAGTAACAGTGCCTCCCTCACTCAATTGTTGGGAACATGAAATCATGTAATAGCGATGCTTCTCAGGCAGCCCTGAAGCCCAGTTAACTCAGTCAAGTTAGATGTTATTATGATTAGTAATAGTAGTAGTGGTGGCAGTGGTAGAAGCGTTTATAAATTTCTTACAAGCCTTCTGCTCCCATCCACTGAGAATCCAGGTCAAGAAGTGGATCCCTGGATCCGTGCACAGCCACAAGGGGAAAGAGGAAGGAACAGCCTGGCATCCCGGAGGGCAGCCAGGATGTGATGGCCACAGTCCAGGCAGTGGGGAGAGGAAGGAGCAGGGCTGACCGAGCAGCAGGGGGGGACGGCGCGGGGAGCTGGTGTGGGGACGGCTCCGGCCTCTCCTGGGTTGGGGCCCCAGTTCCAGCGACTCTGTCACTTTTCCGTACTCCACGGGGCCATCGGAGCGGGTGGGGTGCCGGGGAGGTCGCCTCCGTTCCCTCGGCTCCTTATCAGTGATGGCCGGATGAAAGCGCGGGGCGAGGGGTTCCGGGCCCGGACTAATGCAGGCGGGCGGCGGGCGCCGTGTTTGCGGGAGATAAGCGCGCGGCTCTGTACACAGACGCCACTTAGCTGGGCAAACACGTGCCTCTCGCCTCGTCCGCTCAGGACCCCCGGGCGAGCGGGGCGGGTGCGGCAGCGGCGTCCGGGCCAGAGCGCGCAGTGTGGGGCGCGTGGGGACTGGGCGCGCGGATGAGCCACGGGGCGTTGTCAGATTCAGGAGGGTGGCCCCCTGGGCGTGGGGGTCTGAGGGTGTCACTGGGCAGCGTCTGCGACCCTGAGGGTGAGAGCCGGGTGCCTGAGCTTGTGGGAACGTGGGCAGTGGGCACTAGTAGGTATGGGAGGGACTGTTCCCTCAGGCACAGCCCTCACACCCTGCAGTCCCCTCCAGCCAGGCTCCAGGGACCTGTCCACTGCTCCCCAACAAGCCTCACCCTCCTCCCCTTGAGGACAGACAGCCACACCCCCTGGGTTCCCAGGGCTGGGTCTGTTGTTCACTGAGCAGGCCCCAGACCTGGGGGCTGCACCAAGCTGGGGTCAGGGCCCCCTGGAAGGCAACCCCCACCCCCTCACTGCTGCCCCCAGTCCCTCCTTTGGCCCCCATCTTCCACTCCCAGGGGTCTTCAGGACCTCAACATGCTGCTGGAGGCTACAGACTTGGGGCCACTTTTTCCTTCTCCTTAGGGCCTCAGGCCCAAAGTCGCTTGAGGGAGAAACCATCTTATCGAGGACAAAATGAGGAGCTGCCCCAGACCAGGGAAGGCTGCCAAACATAGACTGGTCATAGGCATAAGGCCCACTTGAATACAGAGCCCACCTTGGCCCAGATTCAAGAGTAAGCCTTACTGACATCTCATTAGTTTGAAAGACCATCCAGTCCTGCCTGTTCCTGCCACATGCCCAAATCTGCTTTTTTTCCCTACTTTGCCAGAACTTTAGCTAAACTTTCTGGTTTTGCCTGATTCCTGCCTGAAAACAAGGCTGCCAAGTACTAGGATTCAGGTTGTGCACTGCTCAAGAGCATTGAATTTCCGGGGCACCATTCACGTTGTACATATAGAGTAGCATGTATGAGCATGCAGTGCAGTTTTCTGGCTTTTCCTGACAACTTGCCACTCTGGGATGTAATTCCCAGCCTGTTCACTCTGAAGTGGGGATGCTTGCCAATTGGTGTTGACCTGGCATTCAGATTCAGAGTTGGGGAGATGTGTGTGGGTGAGAATGTGGGTCCAAATGTGCATATGGCTAGGGCTTCCATCCGCTGGGGTTCTGGAGAGAGAACAGAGCTGGTTCAGGCAGAGCTGGACAGAGCTGGAGATGTATATACACAGTGATAACTTCATCCAGTTCCTAAAAGAATACATATGTTCTCTGACTGCCGATTTTGAATGTCTATAGAAATTGATAGATTGGACTGTAGTGATCACACCACTAAGGGAGTAGAAAGGCAAGCCACAGAGTGGAAGAGGATATTTGTTTGGGACGCATATCCAAAATATATGAAGAACTTGTACAAATCAATAAGAAAATGGTAGGCAGTTCAATAAAAAAATTGGATAGAAAGCTTGAACAGGCAATTCACAAAAGAGGATATCCAAATAGTCATTAAACATGTGAAAAGATGCCCAACTTTATTAGTCATGAGGAAGATGCAAATTAAAACCACAATGAGACACCACTACACATCCATCAGAATGGCTAAAATGCAAAAGACAGATAATACCATGTGTTGACAAGGATGTGAAGCAACTGGAACTCTTAACCTGCTGGTGGGAGTGTAAACTGGTACAACCACTTTGGGAAATGGTTTGGCTATATCTACTCAAGCTGAACATATACCCACCGTATAACCCAGCAATTCCACTCCTAGGGGTATATACGCAATAGAAATGTGTACACATCTTCACCAAAAGACACTTCTAAGAATGTGCACAGCCTCAGTGTTTATAATATCCCCAAATCTGAAACTACCCAAATGTCCATCAACAGCAGAATGGAGAAATAAATTGTCACACATTCACACAATGGAATATTATATAGAGATGAGAATGAACAAACTATATCTACATACAAACAAGGACGAATTTCACAAGCATACTGTTGAGTGAAAGAAGCGGGACATAAAAGAATACTTATCATGTGATTCCATTGATGCATTAGAAGTAAAAATAAGTGATTACTCTGAGCAGGGAAGTGATGGGGAGGGGGCTTCTCGTAGGACTTCTGATATGCTCTGTTTTTTGTGCTGGGTGCTAGTTACACCGGTGTCTGCAAAAACTCATCGAGCCGAACATTTATAATTTGTACACGTTAATGTGTGGGTGCTGTTCTCAAATAAAAAATTGAAAGGGGGTGATATAGCTCAGTAGTAGAGCGCATGCTTAGCATGCGTGATGTCCTGGGTTCAATCTCCAGTGCCTCCAAAAAAGTTTAATAAAAAAAGTTGAAAAAAAATTTTAGCATTTGTTGAGCTACCATTTGGATGAATTTTAGCTCTATGCCACTGATTCAGCTCTCTCTGCCCTGTTCCTCCCCCTCCTCTTCTTTCCCCTCCTGTATTCCTGGGCCTGTCTAGATGCCCACGTTCTCACTTCCCCCAGGGCTGGCTTACTTCTGGTTGCTCAGCTTGCATAATTATATTCAACTGTATTAATTTTTTTTTTTAGAGGAAGGAGTGTTTTAAGTTTGCTTTTCACAAAGATGCTGTATAGGCAAGAGCAGTCCTTGCCTGGAAGCCTTGTTTCCCATTTGATATTTTATCAGTTGGAATTAGGTTCAGCATGGAGTGAGGATACACTCAAATCAATAATACCTTAAACCAGTGGTTCTTAAACTTGAGCATCATCAGAATCACACAGAAGAAAAAAAAATAAATTAAAAAAAAAAGAATCACACAGAGGACTTGTTAGAACAGATTACTTTTGTAAAGCAACTATATCTCAATAAAAAGCTAAAACAATAAAATAAACAGTATGAACTTAAAAAAACAAAAACAAAAAACCAGGTTGCTGGGCCCCACCCCCAGATTCAGATCTAGGTCTAGGATGGACCTTGAGATTGTGTAGTTTTAACAGGTTGCCAGGTAATACTGTTGCTATTGATCTGGAAACCACACTTTGAGAATGACTGCCACAAACACCAGAGATACAGAAAAGGGAAGGGAAGGAGCATACAGGGTAGGTGGAGTGAGAGGCCCCCTTCCTACCAGGCACTGGCGTGCAAAGATCAGAACCCCAGGCCTTGGCCTTGGGGACATCACAATTGGGATGAAGAAGGAGACAGGTATATCCATTAGTTTAATTATCGAAAGAAGCCTGTGACGCTGGCTTTATTATTTCCTTTTTACAGTGAGGCTCAGAGAGGTCAGGCAACTTTCCCTAAGGCACACAGCTGAGGAATACAAGTGAGATTCAAACCCAAACCAGTCTGACTCTAGAGTCGAGACCCTTTCACCTACCCCTGATTTGCAGGTATGTGGAAGGGGAAGACACGATCAGAAACCACGAATAGATTACGCTGGGTTGATCACATTTGCCCCATTGATGGAATTACTAGGTTACAGGTGGAGGTGCTGCGGGATCCTTGTGTCTAGACTTTAGCAAGTGCTCGACAAAATCTCTCCTGACATCCTGTGGACACGAGTGATGTGTGGGTGAAATGGCTCAACAGCTGGAAGAATTTCTGATTAGATGTGGGTCCATTCTAGAGACAGTTGCTGACAGAGTCAAGCTATCTGTGGGAGGCGGTGACTTGGGACCATGGGGCTCTGTCTTTAGTCCTATTCTGCTTAACATTTTTTTTTCTCTCCCCTATATTTTTTTTTATTACCCAAGTCATTTATGTCTGCTGTAGAAAAATATAAACTAAACCAAAAGAAGGAAAAATCATCCTAAATCTCACTAACAACACTCACCAATCAAGTCTTTTCAACCTACTGTAACTTTGAAAATTTTTATAATAAAATGTGGGGAATAAAAAACCCACAACAAAAGGTAACTTGCTGTTCACATTTAGGGTGCCATCTTGCCCATCTCTATTGCAAATTATAGGCATAAAATGTAGTGTTTTATTGGGCACTTATGATAAGCTGGCAACGGTACCAGCATCTTACAGGCCTTATGTCATTAGGTCCTCATAATCCTTTCAGGCACTTTTATGATCTACTTTTCACAGATGACAAATCTGAGGCTCAGAGATGAAATAACTTGTTCTGGCCACAGAGGCTGGTGAGCAGCTGGATTAGGGTTTAAACGAGGATTTGTTTGAGTCTGGAGTTGAACTCTGAGCTTCTATGGGACCCCCTGCTCCATAAGTGCACCAGGACCCCCACCTCAGTCCACGCCTTCTCACCTCACATCTTCCTGGGGGCTGATGGTGCAGGATGATCATGACTGTTCATGTCTATTCCCTTCGGATTTCACAGGTGGGGACACCACCTAGGGTGTAACCCTGCAGAAGGCATAGACCCCAGGAAAGCCTTAGATTCTCCTGGTCTTTAAGCAGCTCCCAGAAGGTGTTTCTTGTATGTTGTTTATACGGGAGATGGGGGTGTGCCTTGGCTTGGAAAAGCCAGGAATTTATTTTCTTTTGTAGTAACCAACAGTTTTTGAAAGCTTCCTATTTGCCAGGCGCTGTTTTAAGCACTTTAGAGGTAGTAACTTAAAATTTTTTTTTTTTTCTGGGGGCTCGTCTGGGATAAAAAAATTTTTTTTAAATTAACGTACAAGTTAAATTGACTTTTTTTTTGTCCTTTTTTTGTGTTTTTTCTTTAAAATTGACTTTTTTGATTGGTGTACAGTTCTGAGTTTTAACGCATGCATGGATTCCTGTGATCAGGACACAGAATAGTTACATCACTCTGAAGAACTCCTGACTGAAATCCCTTTGTGATCACTCCTCCTCCAAGCCCTAATCTTTAGCAACTACTGATCTGTTCTCCATCACTATAGTTTTATCTTTTTAAGGATATCATATAAATGGAATTATATAGTATGTAGCCTTTTGAGACCGGCTTTGTTCACGCAGCCTAATGCCCTTGACATTATCCGATTTGTTCCACGTATCAGTGGCTCATTCCTTTTAATGACCAAGTAGTAAATATCCCAATATATCAACGTATCATTGTTTGGTTTATCCAGTCACTCATTGGAGGGCATTCGAGTTGTTTCCAGCTTGGGGCAATTATGAATAGAGCTGCTGTCAACATTCACGTACAGGTTTTTGTGTGAACATCTGTATTCATTTCTCTAGGACAAATACCTTGCAGTGGGATTTCTGGGTCCTTCGTAACTGTATGTTTAACTTTAGAAGAAAATGTTATGTCTTTATAATTTTTTTTAATGTTTTCATGTGTCTTTATTTTTTAGAAGTTTTTTTTTTTTCTTTCGGTGCCAATGTCTTTAGCCGTTTGTCTGAAGAGCTTCCTTTAACAATTCTTTGAGCACAGATCTGCTGGCAACAAATTCTTGTAGTTTTCCTTCACTGAGAATTTCTTTATTTTGCATTCATACTTGAAGAATATTTTCGCTGGATAGAGGATTCTAGGTTCACAGGTGTTTTCTTTTAGCACTTAAAAAAGTGTTCCACTTCCTTCTGGTCTCGTGGTTTCTGGGGAGAAACCTGAGGCCACTGGCGTGGTTGTTTTTGTACAAACAGTCCATTCTTTTTCCTTGGCGGCATCCCAGGTTTTTTGTCTTTGATTTTCAGCAGTATGATCATGATCATAATCTGTCCTGTTTGGGTTTGCTGAGGTTCTTGAATCTGTAAATTTACGTCTTTTGCCAAATATGGGAAGTTTTCAGCTGTTAATTCTTTAAACGTTTTTTTTATTCTGTACTGCACCCTTTCTTCTTTCCTTCTGGAACTCTGATGCTGTGACTGTTAAACCATTTGGTGTTATTATCCTTTCATATCCCTGAGGCTCTGTTCATGATTTTTTCAGTGTTTTTTCCTCTGTGACTTACACAGGGCGGTTGCTATTGACCCAGTTCGAGTTCACAGGTCCCTTCCTCTATTATCTTCATTCTGCTATTTGAGCCCATCCAGTGAATTTTTAACTTTTGGTTATTTTATTTTTCAGTTCTAAAATTGCCATTTCATTCTTTTTTATATCTTTTATTTAATAGCTGAGACTTTCTATCCTTTTATTCCTCTAAAGAATATTTGCTTTTACCTCCTGGGGCATTTTAAGCAGCTACTTTGAAATCTTTGTCAGATAAATCCAACCTCTGTCATCTCAGTATTTGCACCTGCCTGTGTGAGTTCATGATTTTCCTGGTGCTAGTATGCTAATTAATGCTAGCTTTATCCTGGATATTTAAAAATATTATGTTACAAGAATCTGGCTATTGTTTAAATTCTTTAGAGGATGTTGGTAATTCTGTTTTAGCAGGTGATGGACCCAGGTGGGTCCAGGTTGCAAGTCCTGACCAGACTTCTGTGGGTTATAGTTTCAATGGCAGTTCAAGGGCAAAGCTTTTGCAGTGCTGTTCAGATCTGTGCCATGTGTGCAGCATCCAGTGGTCAGTCTGGGACCTGGGCAGTGATCTTTCCCCCAGTCTAGTTCTCAGAGCCTTAGGTCTACTGCTTAGGACCAGATCCACTCAGGTGCAGCTGAGGGATGAGCTCAGGGCTGCATAAACCCCCTTGACGAGGATGCTCTTCTCTGTCATTGCCTTCATGCTTTCAGATTCCCTGGGGCTCCCCGTTTTTGTCTTGTAGTGGAAAAACTGGGGCTTGAGTTATTCTGCTCCGTAGCTCATTTCCTGCGACTGTGTCCATGTTCAGGGCCTCGTGGCAGGAGGACAGAGAGAAAAAAAACAATCTTGAGAGCCCACCCTCTTGAGACCACAACTCCTTTGATCAGAGGGGGAGAACTCCCCTCCCTCAGAGTTTTAGGTGCTGGCGGGCCCCTGAAGCCACTGATGTAAATTTCACTAGTGCAGCTGCCACAGAATTGCCTGGGGGCTGGGGCACAAGAGAAGGAAGAATAGAAAAACCAGGTCCCCTCCACCATCTCTGAGTCAGACCTCCCTCCTCCATCCCTTGAGGCAGAACTAGAGAGTTTCTGCTGGAGATCCTTCTCTTCACCCCCGTGCCCATTCTGGATTTGGGGCTGTCTTGTGCTCAGGCTGGGGAATATCAGAGGAAAAATGAGACACCCACTGCCAGCTCAGTGGGACTTCAAATTCTGGCTTTCTTCCCCAATTTGCCTTTTGTTCTTTACTTTTCAGACTCTTCAGATAACCACTCCATACATTTCTGTCCAAGTTTTACAGCGTTAGTCAGTAGGAGAGACAGGAAGGGGTGGGCTTACTCCGTCTCACCTGGGATCTCCTAGTTTTAAAATTGCCACAACCATATGAAGTAGCTACTGTTGTTATCTACATTTGAACAATGACAAGACTGAGGCACATGGAGGTTGAGTAACTTGCGCAAGGTCACATAGGTGGTAAGTGGTCTACTCAGTCCTCCTGGCCCCGAGTCTGTGTTCTTAGGCCCTGGTTCTGCAGCCTCAAGGTGAAGGAGGGTGCCCACTCTGGTGCGGCCGGGACCGGACCTCACCCACCGTCCAGCCCATAGTGTGTGTGAAGGGAGGGCACGTGGTGTTTGGGAATTACTTTCTTCCTTGGTAAAGATCTAGCCTGAAGTGAGATAGGAAGAGACTTTTGTCTTTAAGAATGTGTGCACGTGTGTGTGTATACATGTTTGTATATGTGATTGCATGCAGACTGTGCAGCTGCTAAAAGTGAGGATGTGGATTCGTCAAGTACTGCTAGACCCCCCACTGTGTGGCAGACTCTGTTCTAGCTGGAGAGATGTCAGTGGCAAAAACAAAGACTTCAGTCCTCACGGAGTCAGTATTCTAGTTGTGTCTTAGTCTTTTCAGGCTGGTATTTAATAATAACAAATTACCATAAACTTGATGGCTTTGAAAACAAAATTTATGTCTCACGGTTCTGGAGGCTGAGAAGTCCAAGATCAAAGCACCAGCAGATTCACTGTTTGATGAGGGCCTCCTTCCTAGGTCGTGGAAGGCCATCTTCTCGTGGAGTCATGGCGGAGGGGTTGGGGGAGGTCCCTGAGGTCTCTTTTATAAAAGCACTGGTCCCATTCAGAAGGGCTCCACTCTCATGACCTAATTACTCACCAAAGGCCCCACCTCCTAATGTGATGACATGGGGGTGAGGCTTTCAACATATGAATTTTGGAAGGTCATAGACACTCAGTCCATTGCAAGCAGACAGACAATAAACATAATAAATAAGTTAATTATATAGTACAGTAGGAAGTGGAGTGCTACAGAAAAAAATAGGGCAGGTAAGTGCTTGGAAGTGCTGGGGAAAAAGGTTGGGTATATATTTATTGGCACAGGCAGAATCTGTGATGTATTATTGAATGAAAAAAGCAAGACAAAACAAAGTATATATGGTATACCTCATTTTATACTTAGGGATAAAAACATGTTGTACAAACATGACGGAGGGGGCACCTTCTGAACTGTGAATTTCATGTACATATCAACTCTTTACCTGACACGGAGCTCCTAAATCCCTTGGAATTTCCTGGGTGATAAAAGAGTCTTTTGTTCCAATGAGGTGACACTCGTTGGGCCACTAGGGAGCTTTAGAATGGAGGCTAGTTGCCAGAAAGCCGAAGTCTTGACTAGAAGCCTGGAACTTTCAGCCCTGACTTCCAGGAGGGGGTGGGGGCTGGGGACTGAGTTAATAACCGATTATATCTACATGTTGAAACCTCCATAAAACCCCTTAAATGATGGGATTTGGAGAGCTTCCGAGTTAATGAAAGCATCCAGGTGCTAGGAAGGTGGTGCACCCAACCCCACTGGACTGAAACTCCTGTACCCAGGACCCTCCAGACCTCACCCCTTGTACCTCTTTACTGGGCTGTTTATTTGTGTCCTTTATAACATCCTTTGCAATAAACCAGTAAGAGGAAATAAAGCTTGTCTTCTTGAGTTCTTTGAGCTGTTCTATCAAATAATCAAACCGCAGGAGGGACGTGGGAACTCCCAGTTTACAGTTAGTTAGAGTACAGCTGGCCCCAGACTTGGGATGGCATCTGAAACAGGAGGGGGGCAGTCTTGTGGGACTGACTCAGCCCTTAAGCTGCGGGTCTGCACTTACTTCAAGTTGTTAGTGTCAGAACTGAATCAGATTGTTGAACACCCAGTTGGCATCAGGAAAATCAGGGAACTGATTGTTGGTGACAGAAAACACCCAAGAGATGGTTCAAATCTTGGAAGTAGATGCCAACCTCATGGTGGGAACTATATACCCCTGTCTCCCTCCCAGCTAGGAATGGCCACATGTCTAGGTTCTGACCACTGGGGTAGGAGCAGAAGTAATGTGTGCAGCTTCTCCCATCATCTTTTTCAAAGGGAAATCTTGCCCTCTACTTCCTCTTTTCTCATTCCCATGAGCTAAAATGTGGATGTAGGGGGATGAACATTCTTCAACCACACAGATGGGGGCAACATTTTTGGGGTAACAAGATAGAGGTGCCTGGGTTCCTTGTGAATCAGAGGCATCCTACCCCTGGACCAGCTGCCAGCTTGGACCCTAATATGAGAGAAAAATAAACCTCAATGGTACTTAAGCTACTGTTACTTGGTTTCTATGAAGGCAGCTTCACCAAGATCTTAACTGGTATGTTCAATTGCTGATTGATTCAAAGACCATTTCTAGGCGCCCACAACGTGCCAGCACCATGGGAACATCAGGTCTGAACACAGACATAAGGTCAGAAATGGATGTCGTGGGCGCCTAGGAAATGGTTGTGGAAGGCAGTGGACTAGCACTGCCCAGTGAGTGGTATATCAGAGAGAGGCCTTGTGTGGAGGAGGTGGGGAGAGTGGGGTATGGAATGCTAAGCCTCTGGGGATGAGTGGCATGGGCCACCCTCTCTTGATAAGTAGCCCTTGAGCCCACTGGGCAAGGGCAGTGGGGTCCAAGTCCATGGCCCCCTGGACCCCTGGGGTGGACTTGCTAGCTGCTCTGAGAATGGGGATCAAGGGAACCCCAGTGATTCTGTCCCCCTTTCCCTTCGAAGACAAGTTGGAGGCAGATGCTGGGCCCAAGTCTACAATAACAACCGTTTAGAAGCATCTCCCTTTACAGATGTCAGCCCCCCACCCTCCAGATATATCTCACAGCTACTGAGTCATGGGTCAATGATGGCAGTAGGTGTGTGGGTGAGGAGGATAGTTGAGCCTATTGATCGAGGGCTGAGACATCCTTCCCACTAATCAACAAATTAATAAACCTTCCAATGAGGAGGTGGTGATTCATGAACCAATCAGCTGGCCCTGTAACTGGGGAGTGGAATTGGAGGACAGGCACATGATGGATAGGGAAGGTTTGTGAGGATGTGGGAGGCTGGCTCCTGGTCCACCCTGAGGGACCTCCTTGGGTCCCAAGTACTTTCACTCTAAAGGCAAATGGGGAAGCGACTTTTTCAGAGGTTGAACCCTGAATCGGGGCCTTCCCCCCACGCCTTCTAACTTCTTCACTGTTCTCCTCTCCTCCTGTCTATCCCCAGACCCCCAATTCCCCAAGGCACGTGGGGGTTCCTGGGATGCCACAGATCTACTGTGGGCATCTCGCAACTACTGTCGTCTTTCTCTGCCTGGGGTCAGCACACTAAACCCCCTGGTCACCCCCACACCCCCCAGCTGGGGCTGCGGTGTTAGAAGAGAAAACAGACCAACTCTCAAATGTCCTTACGCCCTTTAACCTGCAGGTGCCTTATCTAAGCCTTGAGCCCTGGGAGAACAGCTGCCCTCACCAGCTCCCCCGGCTGCCCTCCCCATCCCTAGGGTGAGCACCTGTCTCTGTCTTTCCAAGACCTCTGGAGGAGTGGAGTTCTTTGATTTCTGCTGTCTCCTCTCCCTACCCAGGCTTCTCCCTGCCGTGCTTCTCTGTCCCTATGTTCCGAGAGCTCCTTGGGGCTCTACAAGGATGTGGCCTGGGGTTCCTGGAGAACAGGGTTGTGTCTTGCGCCTCAGATGAGAGCTCCCTAAGAAGAATGTTTCTCCTCCTCCTTCTGAGGATGGGGTCCATGTCCCCTTGTTCTGATGTTTTCTTCCACCTCCGTGCTCAGCAAGCCGACCTGGCCTTTCTTGGGAAATGTGGGGCCCATAGGGCCCAAATGGCTGATAAGCAACCATTTCCGGAGAGTGCAGGTGACTGAACCCATAAAAAGGGATTGATTGAGGGAGCCTTGGACTCTCCACCTCCAGAGAGAGCTCTAAAAATAACACCCACGCCATCTGTCCTGGAGGGTGGAGGTGAGGCCCCACAACTAGGGGCCCGGACAAGACGGCCCCTCCTGCTCTCGCCGGCCGATGGGCCGCCTGGAAGCTCTGGAGGACTGTGTTGTTGTGCCTGAAATCATGCTCTGCCCAGTGCCCAGCAGGTGCTTAGTAGTCATTTCCTTCAAAGGCCCTGGGTGGGGGCGAGGGGAATCTTCGCCCCAGAGCCCAGTATAGATTGCAATAGACTGGGGATGGTGGCAGGTGCTCAGGCAGCCCTGGCATCATGCAATCCCAGTAGACACCAGTGCCCTGAATGACACCTGGATGGGCATGGGGGCACACTGCCTGGGAAGGGGTCTCTATGCCAGACCTGCTGGACCTGAGTGTGTTATGTGTCAGGCTGGGAGCACAGGTGGCCAACTCAGCTGCTTCTGGGGAGAGGGCTGGGTCTTGCCTCCTCCTGCCCCTTTCCCCAACTCTTTAACTGACAGGGGACATAGTGGGGCTGTCCAGCGAGGCCTCTCCTCCGGGATATCACAAACAACAAGTCAAGAGCCAAAGCCACAGCTTCCATCCCTGGCTCCAGTAGAAAGAGACCCACTGGTCCTGTCCCCCTCCACCCCTCTCCAATGCATCACGGAGCAAGGGCAGAAGAGGTTGGCTTTAGGAAGGAGTGCCCCCGGGTCTCACAGGCTGGAAAAAAATGGGTCTGGCCTCCTGCCCATCCCCCCACCACCCACCACTTCCACCCATGGACAGGCTAGGAAAGATATAATCTCAACCTTGGTCCTAGGGGTCATCCCAGGAATCTAGATCCAAACCCTTCACTTCCTCAGGAGGCTAAACTTGCCATTGAGGGGCTGTAGGGTGAAGATGGAGTATGGGCCAGGCACCCCATCCAGAGATACTCTGAGTCTGAGCGTGGAGGCTCCCTCTTCAGCTCCTTCAAGGTGAAGACACCACATACTGTCTAGGTATAAGCTGAGTGATCTGGTGTGGGGTGGAGGGAGGAAGGAGGAAGGGCCTCCCTTTTCCAACTCCCCCTTCCTCTCCAGGCAGGGATATAAGCCCCACAGGGAAACTGCTGAGCTGAGGAGGAGGCCACAGCCTGATCTGCAGCAGTCCAGCCCTTGGGACTCTTCTCACATCCTATCTCCTAATCATCTCTGTCTCTGGAATTGTCACTGTGAGTGGCCTGGGACCCAGGAATGGTCTGCTACCTGGGATCCCAGGCTATTTTGTGGGGAAACTGAGGCTGGGATGGTGGAAACTGGTGCCGAGTGGGAAAGTTGAATTGGAAGGGGGCCAGCAGAAGAGGGAAGGCGAGAGGCCCAGGAGTCCCCACCGACAGCATAGCCCTCTTCCTCTGTCTACCCTTCTGGGCATTCTGGGTGGAGGGAGCTGAGGCAGGCAGGGCTTCTGCCCCTCTGACAGGTGAGAAAACTTAGGCCAGAGAGGGTGCAGTGACCGAGAACACACAGCGAACAGGTGGCATGGGCTTGACGGTGGCCTCAGCCTCCTGCCTCGGGCGTCGAGGCTCAGGATGACTCCAGTGCCCCCTCTCCAGATGGTGACGGTGCGCAGGCCGTGGCCCGCCATGGTCACAGTGCTGCTGGTCCTGCTCGTCTGCTTGGGGGCGCTGGTCGACGCCTACCCCGCCAAACCCGAGGCTCCTGGCGAAGACGCCTCGCCAGAAGACCTGAGCCGCTACTACGCGTCGCTGCGCCACTACCTCAACCTGGTCACTCGGCAGCGGTGAGCGCTTGCGCGGGGTGGGCGGGGCCGGGTCCCCACTAGGGGCGCGGCCAGGCCTGACCCCGCCCGTTTACGGTCCCGCCCCCAGGTATGGGAAACGTGACAGTCCCGAAGCTCTCCTCTCCAAACTGCTTTTCCTGGATCGCGAGGACCGCCCCGTCAAGTCGCAGTAAAGGCGCCCCTCCACATGCCCTGTCCCCTGGAGCGTGGCCTGGTCCTACTGCCCCCCTGGCACCGCCCCTAGTACTCTCCCATAGTCTCGCCTCCCCAGAGCCAACTCCAGGCTCCGTGCGATTCCTTTCCTTTCCCTCCTACAGACCAGAAGGCGCCTACATGTGGTGACGACCCCCAAGGCCTCCTGGGAGACACGCCAATACACCGACCTCATTTGCATGTTTGCTCCTGACCCTGAAACCTGGATTCCACTACCCGCCGGCTGCATCTGGGGGGGCTCGGGATGGGGCTTTCATCCCATTTCTCACTGCCCCACCCCGGGCTGGAGAGTTGTGTGTGGTCCTTCTATGGTCCCTAAATAAAGAGCAAATTTCACTGAAATGGAAAGTGGGCATTTGTATTTTCTTTCCCTTCTTCCTGGAGGTGGCATCCAAGTATGAGTGGAGGGGGAGGGCATGAGAGCCGGGAGGGGAGAAGATGGCTCCTGAGACAAAAGGCGCCTCGGAACAGGGCTGGGGTGGAGTTGGGGGCTCCCTCTGCTTTGACGCTACCACTTGCCCGGGGAGTGGACAGCGCCCAGATAAGGGGCCCTGGAACTGTCTGATCGGGCCAGGCGGGGGCAGGATGAAAGTTCTTGATAGAAGGTAGGGAGGAGCAGGAAGAGTTGCCGGAGGATGGGGAGGGTGGAAATGAGCATGCCAGGCAGCCCAGGAGAGTAGATGGGGACAGAGCTGCCCCCTCCCCCAAAGGCGAAGGTGGCTGGGGCGTAGGCTTGGCACTAACATCCCAGGTTACCCTGAGGAGATGTGTTACTCAGTCCCAGGGCTGTAGTGGCTGGGAGTGGAGAAGGGATCCAAGATGGCGGGCGCTATGGAGGGAGAGTCCTTGGTGAGGGGGGTGAGGTGTGTGTGTGCTGGGGAAGGGTCATTTCTAACACCTCCATTCCTTGGGCAAGAGGAGCAATGGGAGTGTGGAGGCCACCCTTTCTCTCAGCAGCTGCCATCCCCTTTCTGAATTCACCCTCAGTAGGTAAGTCACTAACCATGCCTTCCTGGTGACGAGTCCCTGGGGGTACCCTCCTTATGTGACTGTGGAAGAAGACTCAAGCTGGCTCTGCCACCGCTGCAGGAGAGGTCCCTGCTCAGACCCACCTGCCCTATGGGAACACAGCGCTCTACACCTATCCTCCCCTGAGCCTCCCTCCAGTCTCCCTCAGTGTAGGGTTGGAAGGTGAGGTGGAGGCAGGACCAGGGTCTGGTCGGGTCACAGGCTGTGTGGACTCTAACACTCTAAGCCTTTGCCCAGGCCACTCTCTCTGTCTGCAGACCCCTTTTGCTCCCTTCAGTCTGGAAAACAGCTTCAGGGTAGTGGCCACCTCCTCCCAGAAGCCTTTCTGGATTGCTTAGAGGGGTTGTGGAGTTAGTTCAGTTCTCTGGTTCCCTCTTCCTACAGTATTGCCATATCCGAGACTTTCTTCCCATCACATTTCCCCTCAACTCCCTTGCTATCTTCTCTCCTCCAATCTCACTACCCCCACACCAGGAGAAACAGAATGGGAGCACACAGTGACTTTTCATGAGCTTTGGTTTGTTGTGTGGTTGGAGGGGAAGGAAGATGTGAGTCTGTGTTGGTGTCCGGGTCCCCTGTCTGTTGGTCTGCCTCAGAGAGCTGTGTTCAGTTTGAGGCTAATAGAAGAGACCCCTGGTATAAATTATATGACCACAGACAAATTCTTCCCAGCTTGACATGTCTGGTTGACTGACCATCGGTGACTTGGGTTCACCTCATGGTCACTTGGAGGAGTGCTGAGAGGTGGTTAATCCACTGCTGATCAGACTCAACCAATGTTGGAGCTGGAGGCAAACTTAGATGTAACATTACTGACAACAAGAGCAACAGCTACCTTTAAAAAAAAAACCAAGAAGCACTTTCTTATGTGCTAGGCACTGAGTTATTTGTTTTACACACATTAAATTTCTAGGGTATTGATCTGGCTTTTAAAATAGAGGCAGAATTTAAAATGGCTTAACAAGATAGAAGTTTATTTCTCTCCCACATAATATGTAAGTGGCATCTGGGGAGTTGGCAGCTCCACTCCAGGGGGCCGTCTGACAGCTCAGGCTCCTATTCTGTGGCTTCGCCTTGCCCTCATCTACACACTGAAGATGGCCCGCCACCACCATATGCATGTTCCAGCCACTGGGAAGGGAGGGAAGGAGAAAGGGAGGGGGGAGGTGCTTGTTACTCTGCTGAGTAACAATTACCCTAAAACTTAGTGGCTTAAAATAACCATTCTATTTCACTCATGATTTTGTGGGTCAGGACTGGGAAGGGCTTGACTCAGCAGTTGTCACTGAGAGCCTCTTATGCAGTAATGATGGTCAGAGGTTGGCTGGGGCTGACACTCACATGTCTGATGGGCGCTGCTGGCTGGTTGCTCAGCTGGGGCCGCTGACCCAGCACCTACATGGGGCTCTCCAGCATGATGTCTTGGGGTAGCTGGATTTGTCTAGCAGCTGGCTCTCCCCAGAGTGCATGCTCCACGAGAACCAGGAGTAGGCTGCATTGCTGTATTAGTTTGCTAGGGCTGCCGTAACAAAGTGCTACAAACTGGGTGGTTTAACAACAGTTCTGGGAGCTAGAATTCTGAGATCAAGTCTGGCTGCTTCTGAGGACTGTGAGGGAAGGGTCTGTTCCAGGCCTCTCTCTTCGGCTTGTAGGTGGGTGTCTTCCCTCTATGCATGTCTGCTTCTGTGTCCAAAGTTCCCTTTTTCATAATGACAATAAGGATTGGATTAGGGGTCCACTGGGCCTACTCCCGTACCTCATCTTAATTAATTACATCTGCGATGCCCCTATTTGCAAGTAAGGTCACATTCTGAGCTAGTGGGGCTTAGGATTTCAAAATATGAATTGGAAGGGGTTGGGGGAGAACACAATTCAACTCATAACAATTGTACTTTATGGCCTGGCCTCAGAAGTCACATAGCATCTTCCACCATTCCCTACTGGTCCAGGCAGTCCCAGGTTCACCCACATTCAAAAAGAGGGGACAGAGACCCCACTGTAGAACTACATGTGGGGGTAGAAGGTATTTTCGTGGTCATCTTTGGTACCATTTACCACAGGAGGGCACATCCACTTCTGAAAACAGAATGGCACACATCATTTAAACTCTGATCTCATTGGTTAAAACATAGTCACGTGGCCCTGCCTCACTGCAGGAACAGATGAGGAGAGATCTTTAGCTGAATGGCCATGGGCCCGTCTCAAGTTCTTTTCTGATGGAAGGAGGAGAGAGTGGATGTTGGGGCAGCTAGCATTATCTGCTAAAACATGATCTCCTCTGAACATCATCTAGGAATCATTTGGTCTTTTATTGAGCAGATGGGAATTTCGAGGCCCAGAGATGGGGAGAGATTTACAGGAGGCCATACAGTTGGGGCAGAGGCAAGAGAGCTCACCCTATACCAGTTATGATTCCATTAACTGTAAAATCTAAATTCTTCTTCCAGAAATGCAAGGGTCCCCATAACACACCCCTTCCTCCCCTGGTGGCATCTCCTTAATGTACACCCGAACCGCTCAATCCCATTGCCGCCTCCCTGCTTCTGTGAAATAGCATCCCTCCCCGGATCCCATTCCTCAAGGCCACCTCAAGCCTCGTTTCCTCCGAGAACCTTCCCGGCCTGCGCTGAGTATATATGTAGCCTGAACCTGAGTCTGTCATCAGTTGGCTGGGTGACTGGCCTAGTCATTCTCTTTCACAGCATTAATTTCTTCACTGGTTAAACAGGGATCCTCACACCTTAAATAATAATAATAGTTTACCGCTTTCAGGCTAAGAGAGATTGTGTACGTTGACAAAGGTCACACAGCTAATGAATGGTAGAGCTAGTTCATAGCAGAGCTGAAGCTACGGGCAGCTTGGCACAGCCTGGCCCAGGCTTGTGAACACCCCTCTTATTTTCCTTCATTCTCCCACTCATGTCTAACACGTCTCAAAACTGCTCTGGCCCCGCTCCCTTCCAACCAGCCCAAAGGACAAACCCCCTCCTCCTACTACCAGTCTCTACAGTTTTATTTCCTCCCCATTCATCCATCCCTCTCCCCCAACACTTTAGCATAGGGATTGGTTTAGTCTTTTTAAAATATATATATATATTTTATTGAAGTATAGTCAGTTTACAATATTGTGTCAATTCCTGGTGTACAGCACAATACTTCAGTCATATAGGAACACACATATATTTGTTTTCATATTCTTTTTAACCATAAGTTACTACAAGATATTGAATATTGTTCCCTTTACTATAAAGTATAAACTTGTTGTTTATCTGGTTTAGTCTTTCTCTTAGAAAAAAAGAAGGCTTCCTCTCTAGGAAACAATGTGGGCTGACAATGATAGGATTTGCTTTAGCAGCCATTGTGGGCAGGGAGGATGCAGAGCGCTCCTGAGCCTGCAGGGGCCCTGGGGGCAGATGGAGACCTCAGGGCAGAGGGACGTGGGGAGAGAGCACACATTCCAAATGAGTGACCTGAGCTCTTAATTGGGCCTGAGTTGGTCCTCAAGGGTGGGACAGGGGCCCAAGGATTGTGTGTGTGTGTGTGTATGAATCCTCAGCCCAAGGGTTTCTCCAGGGAATGGGGGACCCTCTGGGTTCCTGGCATCTGAGGGTAGCCACCCCTTAGCTTTCCCCACCTCTGCTGCTGCCACCCAGGGTGGGAATCAGATACGTTGGCCCAGGCCGCTTTGGAGGAACTCTCGGTGGGGTTGGGGTAGGGAGCGGTATGGAGGACATGATGCTGGTCAAATCGCTGCCTTTGCTGTCCCATATGTGGGGACCCCCATGCCCCTGGCTACTGTCCACTTATCTTCACCATGACCTCAGGTGTTTCTGGGGCATTCCTTGCTTGGTCTCATCGCAGCCTCCACTCCATCCTCAACACTGCACAATGGCCATCATCCCTGTCCCAGAGGGCATGGAGTTGGGCTGGGGGAGAAGGGCCACTTTCGTTTTCACTCAGTCTGCAGGTAAGTCGTTGGTGCTTCTCTAAGCAGGGCTCCCCGCAAGCCCTGGGAACATATGAAGGTGAGGGAGAAGCATCGCCCAGTCTGGACATGGCCATACAGTTTAGAAAGCACATCCGCTACCTCTTTCTCCTCGGTTGTCACAGCGTCCCTGAGAGGACCCAGAAGAGGACTCTCTTGTTTGCAAAGGAGAAAAATGAAAGCTGGAGGTTCAGCTGACATTGTAGAGTAACTGTCATTTCTTAGTAACTGACAAAGCTGCTCACCTCTGTGACAGGAAAGAAATATAAATGGCCTCAGCACTTGAGTCAACCCCACATCTGCCATCTGTCTGCAGGAGCGGGACCAAACCCGAGTAGTGGCCAGAACAAGTTGCACACACTGCAGTCCTGTGGGAGCCCAGACCCTTTGCACTAGAGGTGGAGCCTAGCGCCCCCTGGTGGCACACTGCAGCCTCTGTGGCCTCCCCAGAGGCCTGCGTCTGACCAGTTGCTAATTCGCCCTTGCTTTACCAAGTGGGA
Organism: Vicugna pacos; assembly: GCF_048564905.1. Lineage (NCBI taxonomy): Eukaryota > Metazoa > Chordata > Mammalia > Artiodactyla > Camelidae > Vicugna > Vicugna pacos. The sequence continues at coordinate 46,492,847 of NC_133002.1, forward strand.
ACCTGAAGCCCAGAGTAGGGCCCTGGCTTACGGAGACAGCACATTAGCTTTGCAGAATGTAAGTTGTTGTCAGGTGAAGCATTATTCTTCTTACCAGAAATCAGAACTGAGAGGAGCAAGGCAGAACACTGGGGTTTACTGAGTCTTTCTTTATCCCCATTATCTTGAGGAAAATCAGAGCTCAGATCCCTGCAGCATCATCTCCAGGCCTCACCCCACTACATCCTCTCCCAGCACACTCATTTGGTGTCTTGATCTGGGACAGCAGAGCCTCAGGGGTGAGGAGTCCTCTGCTCCCTACTCAGGCTTCAGCGAGTCATTTCAGACACAGTCATGCTCCTTGGCCTGAGCTGGGGGAGAGGACGCTGAGCAGGGGAGACTCAGAGGCTGCTGAGGGTAGGGAGCGGCTGATGGCATTGGCGGGGTTGGGACTCTAAGCCGGAACTTGAGTCCTAGACAGCTGTGTGATCTTGGGCAAGTATCTTCACCTCTGTGAGCCTCATCTTTCTCAGTCAAAAAGTGGAAAATTATAGCAATACTCTGACAGCCCAGCTTAGGAAAAGGAGAGTCCAGATTTTGAAGTTGGACTCTATTTCAAACCCTGGATCTGCCACTGACCTAAGGCTGGTAACTTAATATCTCTGAGCCTTAGTTTCTGAATCTGTAATATGGTTTATTGTAGGGACTCATGGAGGGGGCTGAGCTGGGAGCACTTTGGAAAATTCAAGGCTTTACAAATGATGCTGGTTTTGATCACTCCCCTGGAATGCGGCGCTGGGGAATTGGGGCTACCAGATATTGTCAGCCCCCCTTCTGTTTCCCCTGACCCTAGGCACATCAGTTCTCATTCCACATCCTATACACCAGCCAGAGAGAGGGTTTCTCCTGCTTGGGTCCCCACTTCTTTCCTTATTACCTGGTTGCCTGAGGCATCTCCCCATCCAATCTTGTTCTAACCACAAATTGGAAAGGAAGTCCTAAGTCTCCAACCTTTATCCCTGGAACCTCAGAGCCACAGCCTAAATCTTCTGCCCTGAGGGAATCTGTCTGATGATCTGGGTTAATCCTTGGGAGGTAGAAGGGGCTGTTTTGCATCCTGCAATCAGAACCTTCCAGTTATCCTGACGTCCCAGAGCCCCATCATTGAACCAAGCCTGCTCTGGTGCCCAAAGGCAGATGGGGGCCTACAGGAGGCTGATCATGGTCTACTTTTACCTGTGATGCTGCTAGCATGGCACCCACAACACTGCTCGGTCCCCCTCCTGTCACTGGCCCTAGTGCTGGCGTTGCGGGCACCAAGGAGATGGTGGGAGGGGGTGAGGGCTGGGATGTGAGAGAGGCCGACAGGAGGCGGGGACTCTGGGGGGGTTGAGGACTATAAAGGGGCACGGCCAAGGGCAGGGGTATCCATTCGGCCTGAAGCACACACTCGTTTGGTCCAGCGCCCGCTCACTCAGGACTCCAGGTAAGCGGGCTCGGCCTGCCCTGAGCTCTGGGGTCTGGGGGGCTCCTAGGGGCCAGGGGCTGGGATGAGGGAAAGGAGTCGATGCTTTGCAGGGCTGGGGCCTCTGGAGGCCTACTTGGGTCTGGCTCTACATGTGGACAAATCTGTTCCCCTGGAAGAGCAGGCTGCTGACTAGAAGATTACAAATGTGTGTGGGGCAGGGGGTGGTGGCTGTGAACACAAACATGTTAGTGGCTGAGACCTTGTGAGTGATTGGGAGCCATGGGTGTGACTGTGCCTTCTGCTCAAGGCGACACGGGCTCAGAGCCATCAGGTCCTGGATGTCACGAGTCCTCTGTCTCCTGCCCCCCATCCCACCTCCTCTGCTCCCCTTTCCTACTTTGCCAAGGCTCTGGTAGAGCTCCGGCTGCCCTGCTGCTCCTGAGAGGGGCAGGTTCTAGGAGGTGGGCTGGTCAGGTCCGAGTAGCCCTTTGCTCTGCCCCTCTGTCCCCGGCTTGGAGAAATGGGTGAGGGGCTAAGGGGCTGGCGGGTGGGCCCTGTTCTGCCTCCATCTCCCTGCTCCTTGCTCTTCAGATGGCCACCGCACACCGCTGCCTCTTCCTGCTGCTCCTGTCCACGTGTGTGGCTCTGTTGCTGCAGCCACCCCTGGGTGCCCAGGGGGCCCCGCTCGAGCCGGTCTACCCAGGAGACGATGCCACGCCAGAGCAGATGGCCCAGTATGCAGCTGAGCTCCGCAGATACATCAACATGCTGACCAGACCCAGGTGTGTGTGTGAGAGAGGGACAGAGGTCCCAGCCCCTGGGGCCCTGGGCTGCAACCCCAGCCACAGCCCCAGCCCCAGCCCCTTCAGTGCTCTTGGGAAAGCAGAGCATCTCAACTCACCTTGCCTGGGCTCCTGTGCCCCCGGGGATATGGTGCCCAAGAGTAGGCATAAGGCAGGTGAGCTGGCACCTGGGCACAGTGCTTGCCCCAGCTGCCTCTCCCCTCCCAGGTATGGGAAAAGAGACAAAGAAGGCACGCTGGGCCTCCTGGACTGCGGCTCCCCCTACGCGGTGGCCCCCAGGTAGGTTTGGTTCCCTGCTCTGATGCCCAGATGCCTGGGGCAGAAATGGGGGGTGGGTCAGGGGAGAACAGGGGCCCAGGGCTAGACTAAGGGCATGAGGATTACCTACTCACACCCCATGTTCTGCCGTCTCTTTACAGGGAGCTCAGCCCAGTGGACTCGTGAGGCCACCTCCTGCTCCTCTGACTCCAAGGGCAGTGCTGGCCCCTCTCTCCCGTTCACACCCTTGGCTCTGGCCACAGCTTGCTCCCTGCTCTCACACAGGCTAAATAAAGCAAATCAAAGTCACAGCCTCACTCTCTCTGTGTGTCTCTGTGGACCCTGGTTGGGGCAGGAGCAAGCCAAATGCACAGGAGAGAAAGGGGCAGGGCTGGGAGGAGGAGAAGGGGAAGAGGGGTGTTATTAATGATCCAGAACGTCTGTAGGGTCATCAGAGCCATTTAGCTCATCCTCTCCACTTCCCAGAGGGGCAAGTTGTGGTACAGGGGGAGGCAGGGACTCCCCCAAGGTCATTCAGCAAGTCCGTGAAGCTTGAATTGTCCCATTTCAGTACCTCAGCCTGATGGCAGCTCTGTCCCCAAGCACAACCTCCCCAACCACCAATGCCTTCCTACAGCCTAGGCGGTAGGTGAAGTACTAATTTATACTAAAGTGTCCTTGGCATGGGGAAGAAGGGTAACGACCGAGCCCAGAGGAATGAATGGGGTTGAGACAGTCACCGGCTGCATCGGTGGCATCAGAGCTGCCTTCCTCTGGGCAGTTGGAGGTGTGTCAGGTGTGCATGTCGAGTTGGAACACAGGTCCTCATGGGGCACAGCACCCAGCAGAAGCACGGCCAGAGGCGGGGGACAGTGATGGGGATGGGTCTGGAGATGGTGTCTTGTGAGATTGTTAGGAAAAGGAGCCTACTGTGTGCCAGAGGCATTTAGCCCTCTCAACAACCCTGTGAGTGGGAGATACTGTTATCCTCACTCTATAGAGGAGGAAGTCAAGGCTCAGAGAGATCTAGCAGCTTGTCCAAGGTCTGGAGGCAGATGGGAATCCAATACAGAGATAGAGCCTCGGCTTTAGAGTCAGGCGAACCTGGGCTTGAATCGGGATCTGCCATGTTCCGTCTGTGTGCTTTTGGGTGGGGACATAACCTCTCTGAGCCTCAGGTTCCTTATTTGTAAAATGGGAAGAATAGTAGGGTTGAAGTGAGCAGGACATGAAATAATGCATGTGACACATTTAGCATGGTCCTTGAGCCAGGTAAATGGTCGGTAAACGGGAGCTTTTGAGGAACAGATTTGCAATGCAGCCCCCAGCCACCCAGCTGTTTCCATGAAGCATGCTGGAAGGTTGTGCAGAGAGATAACTGTTCTTCAAATATATGCAGCTCCACCTTATGGAAGAGGGTTCTAGTTAACTCGGTGTGGCTCCAGGAGGGGTCTCCAGAAGGCAGGCTCTCCTTGATTATAAGGCAGAATCTTTGAAGAACCTGAAAACTGGAAAGTATTTTTTTTTTGGTTGTTTATTTTGTTTTTGTCAGAGAAGACATTTTATTGGAATCAAATAAGCTGGTGGCATAATCTGCAAATTCTATGAGTACTGCTATGGTATCTGAAACATAATTATCTAGCTTAAATTAATTAGACTAATGCTCAGAAAATCTTGCCCTGAGAGGTAGTGAAGTCCTGGGCAGAGGAGCTATTCAAGCAGTTGCAGGAGGGGAGGCCGCAGGAGGGATTCAGCCTTCCAGGGAGGAAGCTGGAGGAGCTGAGGGTTCTGGCCACCTCTAGGAGTCCAGTCTGCAGATGGCACGCTCCAGCTCTGGGAGGGTGAGGGCCCGGATCCCGCCCGATGCAACCTGCACTAAGGAGGGGTCCCCATGGCCTCTGCCTGCCGTTGCCATTTTCAGGCCTCCTGAATAGATGGGGATGGGGCGGTGTGTCTGTGTACGACTGGGAAGGACTGACCTTGACTTTCTCCTCTTCTCCTGGGACTAGGAGCACCGGTGGATAAGTGACAGTCATGGTGGGGGTCGGGGGGAGAAGTGAGAGAATCAGAACCTTTCTGGTTCCTGGAATGCTTCTCCTTCCTCCCCAGCACGCTCTGCCTGAAGAGATGGGGCTCGTGGGTTTGGTGGATGAGGAGGTCTACTTTCCCTGGCTTAGCACTTCACACTGACCCCATGGCAAGCACACCACCATCATGGCTCCCCTCAAGTCCTGGCTGCGTCTGGTGTGTGCAAACGACCTGAAAGTGGAACTAGGCCCCAAAAGGCAAAGAGCTGGAGAGGATGCAGCCACTGGGCAAATGCATGGCTCAGGCTGATTCTTAAATCCAAGGGGGTATCTGGGAGGGTGGCTGGTTTCAACAGGAGAACAGTTTGAGTTGGGATTATGGAGACTGAAGTTCCAAATTTTCTCTGGCCACTAAGGGGATGGGTTTGAGTAGGGAGAGGTGTAGATACTTCCCAGGGGCAGGAAATGGGACTCTGCCCAGGACATACCTGTGTGTGAGAGCTGGATCAGGACGAGGCCTCTGCCCCTGCCCAGAGGAGAGTGCCACTCTCAAACCCAGCTTCTCAGGGACAGGCCCTGGCTGGGCTCCTGTCCCTCCCTTGCTCTGCTCACAGCCAGAGGGGATGAGAAGAGGCACAGGCAGGGCCTTATGCTCTGCCCTGGGTGGGGGAGGCACTGCTGCTTGTTCAAGTGCCAATACTGACATCCCAGGCTGGCATCAAAGCTGCCCTGCTTGGTGTAGAAACTCGGGGTAGAAACTCAGGGTGGGGGGTGGGTGCTGGCAGAAGCCCTCCTTTGAGGTTTCTGGGACCTGCTTCTCTCACTTCTGCTCTCCTTCTTTGTGAGGCACCCCCTGCTGCCAATCCCTGGTGGGTAAGTGCCTGAGGTGGGGCAGGTGGATGGGTTGCAGGGAGGAGGCAGGGCAGATCCTGCAGCTGAGATCTCCTGCCCCTCCAGTAGGAGCTCCAGGGTCCCCCTTTCCCCTGGAAGGGCGGGTACCTTCCTGCTCAGGGCCCACAGAAGTCAAGGAAGCAAAAGAGATTCCGTTTCTCTTTACTGTTGTCACTGGGGGCGGGAGGTGGGGGAGGCAGGAGTCAGGGTCCCTCTCAGAATGTAAAGGGGGTCCATGGGTGGGGAGATTTGTGTTGGGCATCTGGAAGTCAAAGTCCAGCCTGGAGAAGGAAGCCCCCGGGGTCCTGGATTCCCCGCCCCCCACCCCCACCACAGGGCTTCCTTTCGCTCCCGCCAACCTGCCCCCAGTTCCGAGTGAGGGCCCTGAATGCCAGCCGAGCCCGGGCTCTCCTACCTGGGGCCCTGTGAGGAGGCTAGTGGTCAGGGTTTAGCGATGTTCCTTGGTGGAGGGTTCGTGATGTTCCGTTGGGGGAGTGTCGTTGCGTTCACTGATCGGGGCTTCGTAGCGTTCGCGGGTGGGGTTTTCTTGGTGTTCTTCTCGTCCTTAGATTTCTTGTTGTTCTTAGGCTTTAGGCTGCGGAACGCGTCTTTGCAGAGGTCAGGGGGCAGCCCCGCGGGCCCAGCTCCGGGCTCTGATGCGTGGGGAGTAGGGTGGGGTGGGGTGGGGCAGAGGGGCAGGTGTTGTCCGTTTCTCCCCTACCCCTACTCCTCCCTTCCTCCTTCCCTTCCTCTCCACCCGCCCACCTGCTATTGAAGAGCTTCTCTATGTACTTGTTGAACTGGCCGAAGCTGGGTAGCCAATAGGGGCTGGGGTGAGGCTGCAGTTCCAGCTCCTCCCCCAGCGTCCCATCGGGGCGCAGCAGCAGCACCAGGCACATCAGGGCCAGAGCGCAGGCGCAGCGCAGAGCCGCTGTCTGGAAGGGGCGGGGCGGACAGAGGAGCCGGCGGTCACTTGACGTCCAGGCCGCCAACACGTGGCAGAGCGTAGGGTCGGGCTCAAGCTGGGGCACTGGGCCGTCCAGACCCAGGAAAACTCAGACTCTGGGACAAACACAGGTACATGGGCGCCATAAGGGACTTCCATGTGCTGGAGCTGAATGGTGCACACCTGGATGTGCAGTGATGCGCACAAAGTATGGGGTAAACAGGGACCCTAGCGATGAGCCAGGCACGGCCTGAGATGGACACAGGAGGCCTTCATGAGACAGGAAGGGGGCAGGGCACAGCCATTCAAGGAATGCTACAGCAATTAACATCAAAATGGTGAAAGATTCAACCCTCAGAAGGCCTTGAGTTTCAAGATGCTGAGAGATTTAACTTCTAGTAGACCTTGAGCTTCATTACATGCATATAGTGTATGTTAACATGGTGAGTAACATGCACATGCCTACAGGTGCCATAACAGTCCCACGGTTAGCCACAAAAGGTCAAAGAGTGGGAAATGGCCAACTTCCTGGGAATCCCAGTCCCTCCCCCAGGCTAGTTAAACTGGTCCTTCCACTTGCATATGAAGCTACCAAAGCCCATAAAAATGGACAACACTGCCCCTCATGTCCTCTCTCCCCAACTCTGTTAACCACACTCTGTCTATGGGGTGTGTACCTACTTTTAATCTGAGTACCCAACTCCCACACCTCATGGCCTTTCTTTTGCCTTTCAATGTATCTCTCTGAATAAATCTACCTTTACTCAACTGTGGCTCACTCTTGAATTCTTTCCTGCATGAAGCCAAGGACCCACACTTGGCGGGGCACGTCCCAGGGGCTCAGCCGAAACCTGGGACATAGCCCTTCTCACACCCCACATCTGTTTTTCCTGCATCAGTCATAGGGACTTTGATTGACTCCCTGACCTCAGTGACTTCTGCAACTCCTTCCTCACCCCACTCCACCCTTGCTGTTGCTCTGAAATGCCCCAACATGCCGGCATGCCATTCACTCTGCCTGGAAGACTTCCTCACGGCCAACTAACTCGCCTCCTTCAGGCATCAGCTCAAAATTCCCCTTCTAAATGGGCCCTACTCTGACATCCGTATTTAAAATTGCAACCCATCCCTTCATCTTTTTTTTTCTTTAATTGAAGTATAGTTGATTTATGATGTTGTGTTAGTTTCCCCAGCCCTTCACCTTGTTCTACGTTTCCCCCATTGCACCTTCTAACTTACTACATTCTGTGCTTATTTTTTAACTGTCTTCATCCCCAGCAGTAACCCCAATCCCACCTCCACCAATGTAAACACCGTTACAGCTGGGCTATTTGCCTATTTTGTTCGCTGATGTATCACAAGCACCTAGAACATTGCCTGACTCTTAGTAGGTGGTCAGTAGTACCTGTGAACTGAATGACTAACACAGTTGCATACAGGAACGCCGGCCAGCCCCAAGATTTCCATCCGCACACCCAGCCGCGCACGGAGGATTTTGTGGCGGCCACACAGAGGCACACACAGTGATTCACACTATGATGCCCATACACATGCTACACACCAGCGGAGCCCCTGAGACCCTCAGCCCTCTCTTGACCAGGAACTCCCCTCATCCCCACCCCCAAGAGAAGGGACAGGAAACGCTGGCATCAGACTGGCAGCGGGGGCTGCCCTGGCCTCACTTCTGTATGCCCTTAATGGCATGAGTAGGGGCCCTCGGTGCCAGCCTCCATCCCAGGCTCCTGGAGAACACAGCTGACAGGGACCACCAGACGTTACCATGGTGCTTGGCAGGCACAGAGAGGCAGGGCAAAGGGTCTCTGGCCAGTGCCCCCGAGGCCCTTTATATTCCCTGGGACCCATGGCCCCTTTCCCTCTGTGGCTCCACCCCTAGCTTGGCCTCCTCCTGCCCCTGTGTCATAACCTGGGAGTTGGGAACAGGGAGAGGGTGGGGGTGGAAACACATGGGCTGCCAGCCGTCCTGACCGGGGCACAGTCCTTGCCAGGGGCCCAGAGGCGTGGGTGGCAGAGGCGGAGGCCCTGGGGAGCAGGGTAACTTTTTGCTCCAAGCCTACAGATCCTAGGGAGGAACTGTCTCTGGGGCGGGTGCTGTGCTTTTCCCAGAGGCTGTTTTCAGGGTTGGGAGGGGAGCTATTTTGCAAGACCCCGTGCTCCTTCCCATCGGGCTGGATCCTGGGCACCTCCTTTCCCCTCACGGCTGCTGTGGGGCCTCAGTGCCCCTGCTCCTGGCCTCCAGGCCCCTGGCTTGTGGGGAGGGGGGAGAAGTTGAGGTTTCTGCCTTCAGGATCGCAGGCCTCACTGCTCATCCTGGAAATTTTCAGCCTGACTAGTCACTTTGGTGCCCCTGAGGGATGACCTGCGGAGGTTTCTGAAGGGTGGTGGGTCTGGGCTGCCTGAACAATGGACTCAGGTTCCGGGCTGCCTCAGGTTACAGAGTTTTGGCTGCGTGGCCTCTCAGTGCCCCTCAAAATGCTCAACATTGCTGGTTTTTTGGGGTCAGGTCGTGAAATGTGGGCTAATGCTTTTTCATGCTCACTCTGCCCCCAGAAAGGGCACAGTAGGAAGAGCAGGGGCTTCTGGGTAGGAACCCTGACGTCACTACTTCCTGGCTGTGTGACCTTGATTAGGGATATTATCTCCTCTGAGCCTTTGCATCCTTGTCTGTGAAATGGAGCTCATTTACACCTATAGCACAGAGCCGTTGCGAGGGTTGAGTCGGAGGATATGGCCGAAGCCCTTGGACAGCTCCTGGCACAAATAAGTGATTAATCTGTGGGCCCCTCCACTCCCTGTTGCACTCTTTCCCCCATCCACATTTCTCCCTCAGGGGAAGGGGTGAGAAACTCAACGTCAAAGTCACTGCTGGTCTCATCTCCATCGGTTAGTTTTGCCTATTTTAGAATTTCATACAAATGGCATCAAACAGTGGGTTCTTCCTGTGTCTGGCTTCCTTCATTCAGTGTGCTGTTTTGGATGTTTCTCTGTTTTGTTAGGCATGTCGGCCATTTGTTCTCTTTGCCTGCTGAGAAGTACTGTCCCTTTATGAGGCATATCACAGTTTGTTTATCTTTTCCCTACTCGGTTGTTTGTGCTTCAGTCCACATCTCCTGCTGTTCCTGCCTCAGGCTACCTGTCTGACCCACCACCATCTTCGACTCCAGGGGCCTCCTGAATAGCCTTGTACCTTCACGTGTCCCCACCTCTGCTTGTGCTGCTCCTTCTGTGGAAGGAGCTGCTTCTACTCCTCTGCCAAGCAAATCCCTCCGGGGCCCAATTATGGCAATTCCTTTTCTGTGAGCCCTTCCTGGTCCCCTCCCTGCCCTGCCCTGGGCTCCTGGCATTCTTGTTCTGCTCAGGTGGCTGTGACGGCATTTTATTTGCAGGTGCCCGCATCTGTTCCGGCTCCTGTACCAGACTGAACAGAGGGAACAGAGCCTTACTCCCTGTCCCATGGACACTGCCCAGGGCCTGGGAGAGAACAGATGTCTGGGGTTACTTGAGTGAACACGTATTAAATAAATATCTTGCCTGAGTTACAGAATATTAAAAAATCAGGATGTGGATTTCATATCCTTACCCAGTCAGAGGAGGATGGGGGGAGGAAGGGGAGGTCACCTCCAAGCTGGGACCAAAGCCACCTGGGGAGGGATCAGGGAGCCTCAGAGAGAAAGTGGGGAGTCAGTTCTTGAGCCTGGTTCTTCCTGCCTGTGCTTGGCTGGAGCATCCAATACCCTCCAAGACCAAGACTCCTCCCAAAGGAGACAGGCCTTGGTCTCTCCTCACAGCTCATGGGTCTGAGGGCCTCAGACTCAAACCTTTTGCTCCAAGGAATCTCTTTGATGATGTGGGTACTGGGCTAACCCGTGGGAGGCTGGAGGGGTTGGTTCCATGCCTGCGACCCAGTAGGTCAGTCTTCTTGACGTACCTACCCATCTCCCTTTGTCCTGCACTCACTCTTAGGCCTCTGGCCTCAACGTGGTCTGGCTAAGCCTTTTGGCTGGAAGGGAGGACAGCTCCATTTTCATCTTATGCCATGATATCACAAATTAACAAATACCTAATGTGCCCTTTTCCCAGCCCCGCTTCTCCCTCCAAATGAGGGTGCCTCTGAGAGGGATGTTAGCCTCACATCAGACCCAGGAGAAGCAGGAAGGGATTTGGCACTGACGATGAAAATGTCTGATGAATCATTGCATATTATATATACTTCACATTCACATAAAGAAACAGCTTGCATCTTGGCAGATGTTGATCAGAGATTTTTGCATGTGCCTTTGTAGGAAGAGGGTGGTCTCCCCTGAGTAAGGGGACAGAGCAGACTCTTCTTGATGACATCAGCTCTGCCCCTGCTCTCAGATGTTGTGCCAGGGACAGCGAGGACCAGAGACCCCAGAGCCTCCAGCTGGGTATGGTCAGGGACCAGTCATGGACCTCTCCGGGCTTCCATATCCTTACATAGCAAACGGAAGCCCCCTTCACAGGGTAGGGGCTGGGGAACACAGATGGGGCCATCAGCTCTCTCTGATAAGAACTCCTCCCTTGGGTCTAGGGGCACATTCTTTGTCTTCTCCTATGGGTTCCCTCAGCTCTTTCTGCTGCCCTGAGTGCATCCCATGTCCACAGCTACCTCCTCAGGAAAGATGCCTTGGGAGTCACCTCTGCATCCAGTTGCCTGGCAGTCCTCACTTGTCCATGTCCCAGCCCTAGTCTAACACTCCAGGGCTCTGGCTACGTCTCCTGCTGAGGATCCCTTCCCCACACCTATTCCCGGGCCTTGGCTGCGTGCTGGAGCTCTCTAAACTCCCGCTGTGTGGCTCCACCCCAAGAGCCTGTGCCGTGAACGGAGTACCCAGTTGATGGCAGGCACTGCTCCAGGTGCCGGAGTTACAGCGGTCAGTAAGGTATATTCACCGTCTTCAGAGAACTTCACAGTAGTGGGAATAGGTATTTATTTAGTGGAATAATTAATATTCCAAGAAATATTTACCAAGAGGCTACCTCTTGGAAATCCCTGTTGGAAAGACTAAAAAAAAATTTTTTTTATTAAAGTGTAGTTGATTTACAATGTTAGTTTCAGGTGTACGGCAAATTGATTCAGTTATCCATATCCATATATATGTGTATTTTCTTTTCAGGTTCTTTTTGGAAAAGTTTATCTCCTTTATGAGCAGAGTGGAAAGTTGTCTGCTTAGATACATACACTGATGGAATTTGAAGGGAATTTAGCTAACTAACCCCTGTGACCCAACCTCCCATTTTACAGATGAGAAAACTGAGGCCAGATGACTGAGTTTTCTGTCCAGGAGGAGGAAGGGAGTCTCTGGAAGCCAGAAGGTTCTTGCATTACGGTGTTCCTCCCAGGTGCTCTCGAGAGCTGCTAAGCTGTTCTTAAGTCCAGTATCTGATGCCAAGTTAATAAAAGATTTAGGGAGCATTAGTAAAAGTGTTTTCATCAAGTCTGGATAAATTCAAGATCAGAGTAAGCTGTGATGGATAACAGCTAAGGATTAGCAAGAAAGATTACCAAAGGTTTCTAGGTATCTATTTCTTTTGAAGGCTGATGGTTATATGCATAGCCTTAAACTAAGTTGAATTGAAGTGTTATTTAAGTTCATCTATTTTTGTGAGTTATCATATTTTTGTAAATTGAAAAATAATTAATGGACAACTAAGCAAATCTCTTTCCTAACCAAACCTGCCAAGCCTGGCTCTGCCACCTGCTTGCTGGGTGATCCTGGACGAGTCATGGAACTCCTCTTCATTTATAAAATTAAGCTAATAATAGTAGCTACAAAGTGAGATTCGGCCTGTACAGTGGAGCCTGAGCCAGACGACCTGGGGTCAATTCCCAGCTCTAGCACTTAAGCAGCGTAATGCCTTTGGGCAAATTGCTTAATCTCTCGGTGCTCAGTATCATCTCCTGTAACATGGGGTGGTAGTATTTCCCACCTCAACAAGTTTTTGTGAGGATCAAAGAAGTGGAACTGTGTGTGCCTGGCAGCAAGCTTATGAAGGATGGCTCTGCTCGGCCCATAACTGCAGGATAAAATTTTGAATTATGAATAAGCTTTCTGAAAATCAAAGAATGCAAATCTAACCAGTGGGTGAAGCGTGACTAGGCCAATGCCCCAGACTCAGTGGAAAAAAAAGATCTCCCTCGTTTCTCGCTAAGAGACCCAATCTCCCCCGCTGCTCCCAGGAAGAATGGAATAGGGCCTGCCCGGCAGAGGGAATGGGAGGCTGGGGCACATTTGTGCGGTGAGGGGAGGACTCTGGGGCAGGCACTAGGGGCCCATGACAGCTCAGAGGAAGCAGGCTTTGCACATCAGTCGTGACTGAGCGTGGGGACCTGGGAAGAGCATTGGCTGGAACACCAGGGGGCTTTGGGTCTGGGGGTGAGCCACAGTGTCCCAGGGAACCTTTGGCACATCCCTGTCGTGGAGCTATATACCATGACCACAAGGGTCTTTTTGAAATTCTACTTCACTATTAGATTCTCTGGGCCATTCCCATGAGTCAGGCTTAGGGCAGGGCTGGAGGCAGAAGGAATCAAGAAAAGGAAGGTCTTGAGAGGGCCAGGAGGTCAGAAGCAGGTGGATTGGATTTAGGTCTGTGGGGAGCAGGAAAGGAAGCATGAGTGGGAGAACGGGGAGCCCTCCAGGAGCCGGTGCCAGTAAGTTAGAAGAAAGGAGAGGATGGGAGTTGAAACAGGGAGGCCACTACAAGAGGAACTCAGGCCAAATCAGGCTGTGCAGCTGGCTGATCAGTGCTCACGTCCCAAGAACACCCTTGGGTTGAAGATTCCAAATAGGGGAGAAGAGAAGTTCCAAAGAGAAGTTCAGGCCTCAAGGTCACAGTCTTTGGAGAAAATCCACTTGGGACTTTGAATTACGGCAATGGACTTTGTGATAGCAGGGACTCAGGGATGGGGGCGTGGTGGTGCTGAGTCACTCTGGTTAAGCCCTCCTCAGAAGAATGAAGATCCCAGTGAGTAAGAGAGGGAGACGGCAGATGCTAGGAAGGACGGTGTGTGGTGGGCAGGAGAGGAGATGGTTAATACTGGCAAGGCAGGGAGGGGCTCAGAAAGACTTTCAGGTGCTCAGAAGTACTCTTTCTCCATCTCCTGTCCCCACCCACTACACTGATTCATTTCACCTTCCATGATGGACCTCCCTCCTGGAACCCTGAGGCCGGGTACTTACTGCTCTGGGGTCTCGGGTCTGGCTGCTCACAGATTCTGCAGTGGACTGAAGAGGGAGAACTTAGCACTGGACAAAGTTGTTTTGGGTTTTAACTCTTACCCAGAATGGGTCATTTTCGGTAACTGCAGTGGGGGAAGCAGGAGTCAGTTGTTGCCATGCTGGCAGGAGCCAGCATCACACACAGGAGAACACATACACACACAGAGGCCCGTCCAGGCCGTATGTGCGGATGTGATGTGCATAGACACAGCATCCCGCTACCCCCGTATGTGCACACAGACACACAGACGCATCACGAACACACTCATGCATACCCACAAACATCCCTGCACACACCTCAGGCACACTTAGGGCCCTGCTTGTTGGAGCAACTTGGGGAACACTGCCACTTGGACACTTCCTTCTGCCCACTCTGGTGCTGGATTTTGGTGGGGAGACCGGGATGGCCAGAAGAGGGACACCCGCGATCCTCCCACTGTAAGCACTGACCATGCTCCCATCTCCCCGCACCTCCAATACAGACCCCGAGGCCTGCTGCCTGGGACCCGCACACTCCCAGTCTGCTTTGGGTGCTGGTGAGCCTTCCCACACTTTGTACAGATGGGGGTGGGAGGGCAGCCCCTCCCCCAGTGTCTCTGGCCTGGAAAAGGGCAGTGGTGGTGGGAGCGAACCAGAGATGGCTTGGACATCTCTCCCTCCCTGGGCCCCACCTGCTCCCCACACAAGCCCCTTAGGGTGGGCTGCTAGAGGCCCTGGGGATGGGCAGGAGGACCCCCCATTCTGTCCCTAGGCACCTCAGAGGGAAGAGGGGCCCAGGGTGAGTAACCCCAATGCAGAGGGCAGGAGAGGAGCCTGGGGGGAGGCTTGGAGCTGAGCAGTTGGCACCAAGCAGGGCTGGGGGAGAAGAGCTATTATGGGATAGCAGGAAGGGGCAGAGAATGGATCAGGGACTGGGGCCTCCCCACTTTCACAGGAAGGGGACATAGCGACCTGGCATCTCCTGCCATGGTTCACAAAGCATTTTTATGTGTGTTCTCCCCTCCAGTCTATATGGAGCCTGTGAGGCAGCTCTAACCCAGCTCAGGCCAAGTGCCTTGCCCGAAGTCACACAGGAAGTCAAGCTAGTGTTCTCTGCCCCTTCCCCACCTGCTTTAGGTTCTCCCCTGGCCCAGGGCAAAGTTCGGGGGTAGGGCAGCTTAGGGGTGTGTGTGTACACATGCGCGTGCACATGCCGCTCTCCTCTGGGTCACCAGCTCAAGTTGAGGACACTCTTCTCTTTTTTCTCTCTCTAAATAACAACTCAAGTGCCTCACAGTCCCCAGGGCATCTATTCCCACTGTCCAGAGCCTCCCCTCACCCCCCCTCAACTCTGACCCCCCACTCCTGCCCTGTTCAGGGTCTACAGGGGCGCTCCAAGGCACAGTTGGCTGGTGGGAGTCTCCAGTAATGAATACTGGGTTTTGGGGTGGCTAATGGGACTCCCTCCCTCCCACTCCCAGGGTCTGCACTGCCTTTTGCGAGCTCATCTCCAGTCTAGCAATGGGCTAGTACTTATTCCTGGCCCCCTGATATGGTGCCCACAGCAAGGTCCTTGGCACCTCTGTTGGGCACTGGAGGAAGAGGATAAGAGAGGTGGGTGGCATAGATATGGCTGGGCAAGATGCCACTAATGGGTGTGTGGGCAGTGGTAAGAGGACATGCTCTCCCAGCCAGATACCTGGGGCTCCAGAAGCCCTAGGGCGGACCCCCGCCTTCCCCAGGAGGACCTAAGGCCAGTTATGGGCACATCACACAGCCAGAGACAGAGAGTAACCACCCACTGCCCAGTTGGCACCTAGCGAGAGCCTGTTCAGACCTACCCCCAGGAAGGAACCACACTGATGGGGCACTTTCTGTGTGCCTGGCACTGTGGTGGCCACTCTACATCTGTCCTCTCTTGAGGTGGAGGCTGCTACCACTATTGTACAGACAAGGAAATTGAGGTGCAGAGAGGTTATGTAACTGGCCTAGGACACACACACCACGTGGCCAAGCCAGGATTTCAGCACAGAACTATCCCACCCCATGGGGTTATGGCCGAGTAAAGCAAGGAGGCAGGGCAAAGTGTGAGTGTGGGGCCAGGGGTGGGATGGGGGAAGGACGCAAGGAGGCTGCTTTGGGAGAGGTTTTGGATCTCCAGACAGGCAACCTGATGTGGTCTTGAGGTTGTGACGGGAACAAGGCGCCAGGACACTTGGTCTTCCAGAGAAGGTTTGGTTTGGTCCTGGACAGGAGGCAAAGTTACAGGTCCGGATGCCCTGTTGAGGCTGGGATTGGAGAGAGTAGGGGGGCAGCTTTTTCTTTACAAATGTGGTTTCCAAAGTGGAGAGTGATCCTAGGGATGCACCAGATGATCCTTTAGGGTGTGGTAAGAAAATATTGGAACTTATATTTATAGTTTAAAAAATAATCATTAAATTTATGGGGTGTGTGAAAAAAATTTAATATACGTATTAGTTTTCAATAGCATAAATATAGTAATATATAAATATAAATATATAGACGGTGATGATTCCAAACTTTTTTTTTTTTACTGAGAGATATAGCCAATAGAGAAGGCTTCCGTAACAAGACCGGGGAGTTGCTGGGGGTGCCTGCGAGGAATGGGAAGGGTAGGTGTAGAAACATAGATTCGGGATAGCTGTTGGCGGCCCCTGCTGGTCATTACCGGAAGTGCAACATCACTCAATACAGCCCAGGCTCTGCTGAAAATTCAGAACACCCCTTTCAAGTTTTCTTTCTTTCTGTGCCCTAAATCCCAAAGCCTTGGAATGAACACCCACCAGAGGAAAACCCTGATTTTAGGGGAAGCAGAGACACTGCCTGCACCGTTGTGAACTCTAGGGTGCAGGCAGGGAGGAAGACGGCTAATTACAGACCTGAGGGAGAGGATTCATTCCCTTCAGTCCCACCAACTTCCCCAGCCCACCAGCAGAGGTGGCAGCCCCAGACTGCCATGGGATTATTGTGGACCCCTCAAGCCGGCTTCCTACCCCAGCTATTCTATTTCCCACCTGTAGCACTCTTGTCCCTTTGGGGCCCTGCTTACAACACTTACTGAACCTCTGTTATTCAGTTATACTACCAGAAAGTGGTTTCTTTGTGTGTCTGACACTCCCCTACCCAAACTCCACCTTCGGGAATCACTAAAGCTGGCACCAAAGCTAGTGTCTGATTCAATATCACTGAAGCTGGTGCCCTATCTGAAACAGAACAGGGCATCCTACTCTGCATCAAGAAATGTTTCCCATCACTCTGTAACCACATGGAGCTGTTGTGAGAATCAAATAATTTATCAGTTGTAAGGTTCCGAACAGCTGTGAGGGGCTGACGTTCTATAAGGCTCTTATTAGAGAGATGCTTTCTGACTGAGTATGGGGGGAGGCAGCTTGGAAGAATAATAAATTGGGCTCCACCTCTCTAGTGAGCCAGAATCTAGGATTCCACTTTGTCTTGAGGATTTTGAATGAAATTGAAGATTTGCTGTGAGTTGCCAAGGGGCAATAGTTGCCTGGTTGAAAAGAAGTAATCAATATTTCAGAGAAGCTCAAGATCCTTCCACTTCTCAGCCAAATGCAGCCAGCCAAGTGCACTGTCCAGAGGTGGACAGGTGAGAGTGGAGGGCAGCCTTCTTAATGTGAAGGGGAGTTCTTCCTGAGATACATTAGGTGGATCATCTGGCCTGAAGGCAGGGGAGAGAACTGGAAGCATTGTGCTTCAGCAAGCCTCTCTGGTTGAAGACGGAAGCCTGCAATTCCAGTCCCTGCTATCTGGGGTCACTATCTGTCTTCTTCTCCATCAGTAAGGGCGGAGAGCACCGAAAAACATGGGGGCTTTCAGTGGAGTCTGGCCTGGTTCTGTGGCTCTTCCTTTTACCTATACCGAAACCTATGCTCTCCAGAGCTCAGGGGTGAGCTGAGTCTTCTGGGACCTGGGGACCCATCCTCTGCTTCCATATGGATTTCCAAGTCAAACCCATTCCTGAGATTTCCAAGCAAGTTTCTAGGATGCAGTCTATTTCTGATCTTAGGAGACTTGCATATTCTTTAGAGGGCAACTGGAGCTGGTGGGGGTAGAGCAGTACTGCGACTGGCCCCAGATGCTCCAAGCCTTTAGCGAAAGATGGTCTCCGGGCTGAGCCTCCAGTATTCCAAGGTCATAACAGTATCCTCTTACTAAGTGCGAGTCTAGGGTGGAGCTGGAGGCTGCGCGAAGGAGGGCAACTGGGTTTAAGTCTTTATTTTCTTTTTCAGATAACACTCTGAGGGAGAATAGCGAGTTACTTCCTTCTGTATTCCGTAGACCAGAGTATGGACCAACTCACCGATCCAGGCTTAAAATAATGTCTCGAATCCCTTCGCGAAGACGGCCCCCTCTTTTTTTTTTTTTTTTCCTTTCCTTTCAAATTGGCCTAGAGAGCCTGGGATCCAAGTATCCACCATCGAGTCCTTAAAAGCTGCCCCTCAGCCCTAAGCCCTGTCGGGATGGGTCTCCTGTTCCTTGAGGGTCTTCCTAGACGACTCGTGTTTTCTTTCCTAGTTGGGAAGCAAGTAAAGGTGAGGCTCGTCTAGAACTAGAATGTGGGTCTAAGCTGAGAGAAGGGGGCGGGTAATCTTTCACCATCGCCCTTTTAATGGATCGCTGGCGCCGAGGGACACTGGTGGGTACAGGTCCCAGTCCTTGCTTCTGCTAGTGGGAAGCGAGTGGCGGGTGGGGTCGTGGGTTACGCAGTGTCTCCCAAACCACCACCTCTCTGCCTACCCACTAGCCTTTCGGAAAGGTTACCTTCCTCCGGGTTATCCCTCGGCGTTCCTGTCTCCCTCCCCTCCCCTCCTCCCTCCGTCTCCGCCCCCTCGCGTAGAGGAGGCCTTGCCGCTTTAAGAGCCGGGATAGCGATTGACAAGCAATAAACGCGGAGCGCCGGGCTGCGCTGGAGCCACAGCGAACCAGGGGCCTCCCGGGGCGCAGGTAGGCGTCCCCCGGCCCCCGGGCCGCACCCACCCCAGGGCCCTTTCTCCTCTTCGTCCGGGCACCGTACTTGGTGTCCTTTTTCTGCGTTCCATCTCCCCTAGCCTCTTCCCTCTGGCCCGTCACCTCGCTCTCCACCTCCCGCACCCACCCCCCTTTCTCCGATGCTCCTTGAGAGAGACCAAACATTGCTGTCCATTGACGCCGGTCCCCGCCCCCGCAGTGAGAGCTCCAAAGTGACATCAGGCACAGAGCTGGTGAGCTGTGCGGGGCCCGGGTGTCCGCGCGGCCTCTCCAGGGTCTGTGCGGATATTGGGGACTTCGGAGCCAGGCATTACGTAAGAACCGCGCTGTTAGCTCTTCCGGGAGTTGGGGCGCAAGACAGAGGTTGTGTGGGTCCCCGTGACTCCCCGGCCACCTTGGGAGGCAAAAGCCTCAGTCTTTCCTGGGAGGGGGTCCTGGGAAGGGAATGAGCTGCTGCTTCCTCCTCCCAGGCTGTAGAGGGGGCGGGTCGGGGTCTGGGGCTAGGAATAGGTGTCTGGAGACCTGGGAAGGTATCGGTACTAGGAGCGGGGAGCCAGGGTCAGAAAGTTAGGTCAACTAAGAGAGGAGAGAGTGGGGATAGGGGCGGGGGCGGAGGCGGGGTGGGGGGTGCAGTTATTCAGTGACCTCATCCCCTGGTCTCCGGCTTGCGCGCACGCAAAGAGCCTTCTTTGATGGCTCGCAACACACCCCCCTCCTCCCAGGTCCTAGCGCCCAGCCTGTTAATGCTGGGCTTTTGGGGCGGGGGCGATCTGATTATCTGTGCGTGCAAGTCCGCCCAGCCACTAGACCCCCATCTCTCAATCTGTCTACCCCTTCCCATGGCCTGTCGGTCTTCAAAGCGCCTTTGACAGACCTTTCTCCTCTGCATCTCTTTGTGCGTGTATTGACGGAGCTTGGAGGAAACCTCCCCCTTTCCCGGTGGGTCCGCATGGTCTACTGACCCTAGGGAATGAGGATAGCCTGGAGGTAGTGGTGAGAGAGCACCCGGGTCCAGGCTTTTAGAAGCCGAGTTACGGGTTTCCAGATGCCTGAGCTCCGGACCTTGGCCCGGAGCCAAGCTGGCTTGCCTGGTACTGCTGTTCTCCTGTGGGCACAGCCGGACCCCGCCCTCTCGGAGGCTTGGATGGGGGTGGGGCAGAGCTAGCCGATGCCGTCGGAACCCACTCCCCAGGGAGAAAACCCAAGCAGGCTGGGCACTTCTGGGGACAAGATCCTCCCTGCCTTTTCCCACCTTCCTCCCTCGAGGAAAGAGGACGTCTGGAGTCCTCTTTGCCAGTAACTGTCCGGGAGAGCAGCGCCAGCCAGGAGAGGGTTCCAGGTTCCAGGTCGTCGAGACCTGGGAAGGGGAAGGAAGGGATCCCTCCTTGATGCTCTCTAGGAATAGGGACAGCAGGGGTTGGCGCCGGGGGCACTGGCTGGCACAGTGGATCCTGAGTATTGCTCCCAGCCTGGGTGCTAGCCTAACAGTGGGTGCCCTTCCTCTCCCTGAAAGCTCGTTTTCCCCTTGTGCTCAGAGGCAGATCCAGGAGGAAGGGGAGCCATCCTTCCACCTTTGTAATTTCTGCTACCTGAACTGGGATGACCAGCTCAGGCCTGGGAGGGTGATGGGAGTGGAGAAAATTTTATTAAAATCAGGTAGTGGTCCCTCTAGGGACATTTTGAGGGGGAAGGTGATGTTGTGGCTCCTCCACCCACAGGGCCCAGTAACGTTCAGTCCTAAACTGGGCACTGCCAGCTACTTCCCTCTACTCCCCCACCCCTGCTGTGAGCCACCGCCTCCTGTTGCCATAGCAACCGGGAATTAGGGTTTTCTCCAGCAGCACAGGCCCAGGAAGGCAAAGGGAGAAAGGGTAGTGCACTACCCCCCTGCACCCTCCCCTGGAGAATGGGGGAGCCAACCTCAGCTTGGGGATGCCCTGCGATGGGAACTGAGGCTGTAAACACCACGGCTGCTTCTGCCCGCAGCCCCCTGCTCTCCTTGTCTAGACTCTGGGCTAAGAAGAGGCAGAGGAGAAAGGAAGCAAGAGAGGCCTTGGGGAGGTAGTACATCCCTTCTGTCAGACAGATGCACAGACGTCTGTGGAGTGCCTATACTGTGCTAGGTCTAGGATCCAGAGGCAAAGTAAAACAGATGTGATTCTTGACCTCAGGGCCCATGGAGCTTAAAATCTGGGAACACCCATCTTTCCTGCTTTTGGCTCAAATTCTGGACTTCTCCCACCCTCTCTCTCAAAAACAAAGCCAGATAGTAGGCAGAAACATTTTTTTATGGAGTCATAAAACCTGAGTTTTCGTTGCAGCTTTTTAAATTAGCTTTGTGACCTTGGACAAATTAACTAACCTCTCTGATCCTCTGTCTCCTCCTCTTTGGAGAAAGGGGAATGTGATATCTGCTCTTCCTGCCTCCCAGGACTCTGGGATTATTTAATATCAGGGCAATGCCCTCTCCACTACCATGTTGGCTGATCAGGAGGGTGAGGCCCTTCTTAATTCCTTCCCCATTTCTTTGCCTTTGTGCCTCCTCAACATTCTCTCTCCCCTCCTCTAGGAGAGCCATTTCAGAGCCCTTGCTGACCTCACCATGCCGGTTGCTGCCACCAACTCTGAGACTGGTAAGAAGCGGGTGAAGATGTCAGTTTCTATCAGTAGTTCAGAGGGCGCCAGGCAGGGACTTAAGGGTGGGGAGCAGCAGTCAGGCACTCCCACAGCTCCCAGTAAGAACAAACTGCCTCCCCCCAACCCCCAGCTGCTCCACCCAGGGTGCTCAGCCATTCCTCAGGCAGCTTCTATCGCCCTGCTGCACCTGCCCCAGGGTGGGGCTGGAGACACAGCACAACTCACCTCCATGGAAGGCAGGGGATGCATGTTCTGGAGATGGTCTGCACTATTGCTGGAGGGCAATGGCACCGAATCAGGCTGGTTAGAGAAGTGGTCTCTAGGAGCTGGGCTTTGGAGGATGGTTTGGGGGCAGAGGGACTGCAGCAGCACAGCCTGGGTCTGAGAAGTCCACGGGGCAGTGCCCACCAGATAGGTGTGGTGGACCAGCATATGCTAAGATGGGTGTGTGTGTGCTGGGACACAGGAAGCTGTGTGTGTGTGAAAGATGCTAGGTCTGGAAGCCTTGAGTTGGTTCTGTAAGAGGTTTAAGGGCAAGGGAGTTTTAGGGCTTTTCTGTCACCCAGACAAACTAGGAAGCCTGAGGACCAAGCTGCTTAAATTCTTGTAGCCTTCGGCTCTTCTTCTGTAGAGGTTGATGTGAAACTCTAAGGCTATGACAGGGACAGCCCGTTACTGTTAGGAATATCCACAGTTATTATGCTGTGCTGCCAAGTTGTTGTTACCTCCTTAACCTGTGACCTTGAATCAGTGACTTCCCTTTTAGTACCTAGGTTTCCTCATCTGTAAGAGGAGGTGATGGGACAAGACCGGGGTTTTGAACTTGTATATTCCTGGATCCCTTTGAGAATCTGATGAAAGCCAAGGGTCCTCATCATAGACAAATTCTTCTATACACAAAATCTGCGTTCTACTCCAGGAATGCAGGGGCCCCCTTGAATGCATCCAGGGACCCACCAGGAGAAGTGCCCCGTGCTAGACACTCTCTAAAGACCCTAACAACTGCAAACTGCTCTGGTTTTACTCTGATTTATCTGAATTTTCCCCTGCCAGGGCGCCTCCTAATTTGGTTAGATTGACTCCCCTGTTCCTCCCCTCTGAGAAACTGAACCAGGAGAGTGAAGGCTGCTGTGAGTGTGACACCCTTGTCCCCCAGGAGAGGCCTCTTCCCCATGAAGTGGAGGGATTGTACCAATGCCCCTGGCTTCTATAGCCTTGGAGGGCTCAGTCCCCATCCCCTGCTCCAGCCTGCCTGAGCCCCTCTGTAAGCTGCTTAGGGGTTAATTAAGCCCATCCCTGAGCCTGTGATTAAAGGCCTTTCAATCTGGGGCTGCCCAGTAAACCCATTAATAGTGCCTGGCAGGGGTGCAGAGGGAGAAGGCCCAGCAATTTGGCTTCCCTGCTGCAGGCCACTTGATGGGCCTGGGTGGGGTGGGGTGGGGTAGGGGACATGGGAGGGATTGGAGCCCAGGGGTGTGTGTGTGGGGGGGCCTGTTTCCTCTGAGGACTCCTGGGGCAGCAGCTACTCTGGGTGCAGTGCTGCTCTGCCTTCTCATATCCAAAGGAAGAAGGACAGGAGCAAGCTGCTTAACCTCTTGGAGCCTGTGTTTCCTCTTCGGTAAAGAGGTGATGTGAGGCTCAAAGGCTTGAAGTCTTGTCTTTCTTTCAAGCGGCCCACTGTGCCTGCCCCAAGGCTGCACTGGCTCTTGGCCTCAAAAATCTAATTCTGGGCTCTGCCCCTTCTCATTTGGTGGTCATTACACTTCCCACAGGCCTGGTAGAGAAACAGCTGCGTCCCTGCCTCTGAGGTCAGGTCTGGCCCCCTTTCTCTTCTCCCTTCCAGAATCCCTGCCTTGGGCTCTTCGGAGTGAAGCTAGCAGGGTCATTCCACCCTTAGCCATAGGTCAATATGGCCATGATCATTATGAAGGGAGGGAGATAGTGTGGGTGTATTCCTCTTGGAGAGAGACCCTCAACTCTGTTTCTAGTAAGGTGGAGGGGTCCTTTTCCTGAGGGTTTGGGATGGTCTGGAGATAAGTGTGTGGTGTGCGCTGAGAGTTTAGAGAACTTGCCCCCAGACTCCAGACATGCAGCCATGCCCTCTCATCCCCCAACACCTGGTTCCTCCTTTCTTTGAATCAAGCCTGGGAGGTCCAGCTTTCAGGTGGAGCTGTCCCTTTAAATGTCTGAGTTAATGTCCTAGTGTGTAATCCTGCCTGCTGCCATGGCAACCAGGGGTGTGCTGTGACCTGGTGCCACTCCTCAGGGAATAGCTGTCTGGTGGCAGATGCAGTGCCTAGTGGTGGTCTCAGAGGTACAGGGTCCCAGAGGAATGGCGGCTCTGGGCTGGGGTAACTTTCAAGTCCTCCCCTCCTGCCCACCCTAGTCTCTGTTGGTGAATATGCCCTCACCTTTGCCCTGCCCCAATCTCAAGAGGCCTGATTTGCCAGCAGGCATCACCCCCTTCTCCAAGGGAGATGGGGGAGGGAGAGTATGCTGCTGAGATGTGAAGTCAGAGGGCTCGGGGTGCCCTTCTCTGCCCACAGTGGTGCTAACCCCCTCCCCTCCTCCCCGCCACCCCCTCATGGCTGGTAGCTGGGGCTTGAGAGTGTTTGCCTTGTGCCAAAGTGGCGCCACTGCCTCCTGGCAAAGGACTGAGAGTCATTCTTGGGGGCTTCCTTTGATCCTGAGGGGGTCATTGTAAAGGAAACTGGTCCTCGAGAGGGGGCTGAGAGGAGAGGTCTGAGGGCAAGAAGAGGACTTGGCATGAGGTGTAATAGAGAAGGGACTTCCAGAAGAGGCGGCAGGAACAAGATGGGGTCAAGTCCCCACCCACCTTGGGTTTCCCACAGGTGGGCTGGGAGAGGAGGCTCTTTGAGCTTAAGTCCCCACCCCTCTGCCCCTGCAAACCTTCTCTCAGCCGCCTTCCTCCCCACTCCCACTGGTAGGTACTAAAACGGGGGGATCTGGCCTCCCGTGGGACGGGGATTCTCCCATCGCCCCCTCCCCAGCCCTCTTACCTCCCCCTCCCTGTCGGCTCCAGTCGGGGTTTTGGCCAATCAGCAAGGTGGTCAGGGCGACTGAGCCTTGCTATTGGCTGTTCCTGCAGAGGGCGCTCCACGAGTCCCGCCTCCTCCAGCGCTGCCCTCCTCTGGCTGGGAAGGCGGTAGCGGCGTGGAAGCTACTCCGGGAGCCCCTGGCCGGGTGGGGGGCAGTCATGGCGGGCAGCCCAGGCAGCGGGGCCTCCTTGGAGGGTATATCCCTGGGCTCCTCTGAGGAAACTGAGCTTCGAAGGGAAGGTAGGTAAAGGCAGGACGGAGAGGCTGGGGCTGAGGGGTGCGGGTAAGCTGGCCCTGCGGGGTTTGGGGCATCTGGAGGGAGTGCCCTAGGAGCGGGCCCCTGGGAGCCTAAGGGTCTAGGGTCACGGCCCCCCGGAGTGCTCGCTTGGGCTGAGGGTACCAACTGCCCTGGCTCAGCGCTCCTCATGGCTGGCAGGCTGGGGAATCTGTAGGTGAGGATGACTAGGGAGGGTGGATCCCAGGGGACCCTGGCAGAGCGGGGAAGAGTCCCTGCCCTGGCTTCTTTCTGAGTCCACTAAGGGTCTTGCAGGTCTCTGACCAATGCCAAGCCCAGGCCTGAGCTGGAGGGGTCTGGAGAGCAGGCTTGGATCTTCTGGAGAAGGTGGGGAGGATGAGGAGGAAGAGGATGGGAGGCCAGGAGTCCCTGAACGGTGTTTGCCAGCTCGTTTGAGTGCCTCCTCCTCCCCATCCCCATTCCTTCCTGGAAGAAGAGGGCACTGCCAAGAGTAGTGAGAGGTACTAGGGGCTGTATCCACCCCTCCTCCTCCCCGTTTGGATGCTGTTACGCAGATGTAAGCGTGGGTGGCAGGGTGACAGAGTAATGATACCCTCTGCCCATCTCTGCCCCCAGCTGGGCACACTCTGCTTCTCCCTTACTTCCCCCAGAACCTACCACATCTGGGAGCTCCCACCTCTGTTCTGGGTGAACAGCCCCCACCTCAGATCTCAGCAGTGGCCCAAATTCAGGTGTTTTCATACCCAAGTTTATGTCTCATCCAAGGCCGAGGGTTTGCTGATCCCTGAGATGACTTGGTCGGACCTCTGCCCTTGGGTGCTCACAGCCATCCCAGGCCCCAGGGTGCCTGTTCCCCCAGCTCCTGCCAGTGTCCTGGAACTCAGCCTTGACTTCCTATGATCTGTATTCATTTCTCAATCATTGTCTGTCAGAGGTGAAGTGTCTGGAGATACCATCCAGTCCAGTCCACCCATTTTACAGGAAGGAAAGTCTGAGGCCTGTGAGGGACAGTGACTTGTGCAAACTCACACTGAGATTAGTGGCACATCTGGTACCGGATGCTGCGTAAACCCTGACCTCCTGCATGGCTTCCTACTTGACTCCAGGTCTGCACTCAGGGACATGCTCCAAGGACCGTCTCTCTCATCCCTGAGCCATCTAGGTGCAGGTGGTGGAGTCCTGGGGCTTCAGCCCATCCAGAGGTTGAATGAAGAGCCTGAGGTTCTCTGGTTTAGGGCAGAACCTGGAACCTGATACTACTTCCCTTTCTCCTCTCCCCCCACCTCCACTTCCTGCCTCCGGGAGCCTCCCTCCTGCCCAGGCTGGCATTACCTAGGGCCTAAGAGCAGGCCAAGGAAATTGCTCCTCCCCCACTAGGGCCCCTCTTCCACTTCCACTTCCGTGAGGATTCAAGAGCCTGGAGTGCTCATGCTGTGCTGCTGGGGAGGGGCTGTTGTCTGTTGGGTGTTTGGTAGGAAGGGCAGGGTTGCCCTGGTGTGTTTTGGTCTCCTGAGCTCAGCTGGCACCCGGGTGTCTCACTGTCTGCTCCTTCCCTCCAGCCATGCAGCAAGTCCTGGACAACCTGGGATCCCTCCCCAATGCCACAGGGGCAGCAGAACTGGACTTGATCTTCCTTCGAGGCATTATGGAAAGTCCCATAGTGAGATCCCTGGCCAAGGTATGGTGCTCCAGGGAGGCATGCCCAGGTGCATGGGAGACATCGTGAGGGGTAAGATGTTAGTCACAGGGGGCCCTAGATATGGGGCATGTGGTACCGGAGACCCCTGAAAGGGGGTATGCATGCACATCCATGTCCAGGTGATGAATCTGAGCCACTGCAGGTAGGGGGGCCCTCATGCCTGACTGGTGAGCATGTGGACATGCCTATGTGGATGGGCGTTTGGTGACTGCTAGCTTGTAGAAGGTATGATTGATTGGGGCTAAGCACACCTGTGTTTTGGAATCTCCAGAGTCCATCCTGCTTATCTTTCTGCTTTTTGGGCATTTGTATAAAAATCTGCTTAAAGTCACCTGCCACATCTCAGGTCAGGGAGAGGAGACTCACTAAACGAGAAAGTTATAAAACAAATTGGTGGAGAGGAGGGTATAGCTCAGTGGTAGAGTACGTGCCTAGCATGCATGAGGTCCTGGGTTCAATCCCCAAGTACCTCCATTAAAAAAAAGTAAATAAACCTGACCCCACCCCACCGAAAAAAAACAACAAAAAACCAAAAAAAAAAAATTTGGTAACGGCAGTGACAGAGGCAGACTCACTAGGCGTTTTGCCAGTGTAAAAGACAGATGTCTTACCCAGCCCAGGGTGCACAGGGAAAACTTCCTGGAGGAAGGACCACTTGAGCTGAGTCCTGAAGAAAGAGGAGGAGGGGGAAGGTATTCTGGGCCAGAGGAAGAGCCTGAGCAGAAACAGAGGTGAGAGAAAGAGCCAGAAGTATACAGGGACTGTAAGTGTTGGTGTGAGGCTGGAGCTTCAGGTGTGAGACAGGAGTGTGAACTGTGGAGATGTTGGCAGCCAGTGAAGGGCACTGGGGACTGTGCCTGGGGCTTGGGCATTATCCTGTGATGTCCCGTGAGCAACATGGAGCCTTTCGTGGGGTTTAAGAAGCAGAGGGATGATGGCACATGGGTGTTTTGAGAGCATCCCTCTGGCAGCTGCATGGAAGATGGTTAGGGGGTCATGGCTGGAGTTGGAGATACCACCATTGGGGATGGCCCTGAACTGGACCTCTGGTAACAGGACTTGAGGGAGGGAAGGATAAAAGAAATATTTAGGAAGTAAATTGGCAGTCCTTGGTCTTTGGGTATGGAAGGTAAGGGTTGGGGGTAGCAAGGCACCTGGGATTCTGCACAGGGGAAGTATGAGGCTGTTGCCCCCTTCAGTTGAGACAAGGATGCATGAGGATGGATGAGGGGAGGGGGTGACCTGTCTGCTGAGGGGGAGGAGAGGAGGTAAGAATGGACGTATGTTGGAGGCAAGGCTGGGAGTTGCAGGGAACTATGCTGATTGCTCAGATTTCTCAGGGGATGTGGGCAGTCTTCTGCTGGGAATTAGGAATCAGGAGTTGCGTGCGGCAAGGGTGGGAAGTGAGATTGGGAAGTGAAGTTTCAACTAATCACTGAAGAGGAGAGAGAACCCACTAAAGCCAGGGAGCAGGATCGACAGGGACCTGGACCATCTGCAGCAGGTGCCTGATTCCCCAGAGTGGGGGTGACTCAGTCCAGAGGAACAGAGGGTGGCTTTGGTCCAGGGCTTGCACTAGATGGGGGCTATGGAAGGCTGATACGCAGAGACAGGTGAGAGTGGCTCAGAGCATCACCTCTGGAGCCCAGGCTGGAGGGGAGGGGAGAGCGGCCAGGAGGAGACAGAGGGGCAGGGGGAAAATGGAGGTGAAGGCCTGGAGGCTCTCTGGGGTCACAGTGTTTGGGGAGAGAGTATAGAGCTGGAAGAGAAAGTGGGCCAGGTCAGAGAGGGAGATGGGAAGTGAAAGACATCCAAGGAGGACAGTCCTGGGGGGTGACATGACAATCTAGAGTGTGACTGCAGTGGACACGGAGGTCATCGATGTTGAAGAAGTCTAGGGATAGAAGGCTTGGGTGTGAGATAGGGTGTCCACACGGGCGCTGGGGTGGGGAGAAGACTGAGGCAGTCACAGGGTCTACAGTGAACAGTGGTGGGGTGACCAGGAAGTCAGCAATGACAGTGATGGGGAGGAGGGGGTGGGTGGTACAGCCAGGCAGTGCGTCTTCTGCAGGGTGAAGGTGGGGACTCTGTCACAGGACAGCTGTGGCCCTCCCTGGCATGGGGAGTGGAAGGGGACCAGGCCCCACTGCTACAGAGGATCCTGTGTCCCAGGGACACAGCTCGGTCGTGTTTTTATCTGTGGAATGGCTTAAGACCGAGAGAGCTTGTTAACGATGAAAGATGAGAAGGAGAGGGTATAGCTCAGTGGCAGAGAGCATGCTTAGGTTCCTGGGTTCAATCCCCAATACCTCCATTAAAATAAATAAATAAAATGAACAAAAACCTAATTACCTCTTCCTTTTCAAAAAAAGACTGATTAAAAAATAAAAAGGAAAAAGGAAAAAAAGATGGAAGATGAAAGGTGTGAGTGGGTCGATAGTGGGAGGTTCTGAGGAAGAGAAAACTGAGCAGATTGGAGGAGACTGGAGAAAGGCAGATTGCTTCTCTGGTGGTCAAGGATTGGATTCCTGTATTTAAAAAGGAAATATGCATGTTTCAGACATAGAGAACATGATCTCCTTGAGGACAGGATGTCTGCTTGATTCACTACTGGGTCCCCAGAGCTCAGAACAGTGCCTGGCATGCAGTAGGTGTTCACTGAATATTTGTTGAATGAATGAATACAGGAGAGTGTAGAAAAGCACATGACAGACCTCTGAATGCCCACCTCCAGGATGTCTTGCCTGCCATGTTTGCTTTCGTTATTGCTCTTTCTTTTTAAGAAATAAAAAGCACAATACAGTTAATGCCTCCCCTCTTTTCCTCATTTCCAGTGCTTTCCCTGCCCACAGGTGACCACTGGCTTGAGCTGATCGATGCCATTCCCCTAGATGTTCCCCTGAATACAGATGTATTCAGATGTAAACAATATGCCCCTGTTATATGTGTATTTAAACTTTACATAATGGAAATGATAGTGTAAGCAGCTTAGGTTTGGGCAATTTCTAGTTCATAGAAGTTAATGTAGTTATTGACATATGTATAGGTATAGATTCATTTGAACTGTTGCGTGATTTTCCAGTATATGAATAGAGCCCATGTATTCATTTACTGGTTCCCCTACTGGGAGACAGGTACCTTGTTGCTGATTTGCCTCTATTAAGGACGGTGCTGCAGTGAACATCCTTGTATCCATCTGCTTCTGCACGTGTGGGAGTTTGTCCAGGGTGGACACTTCGTACTGGAATTGCTGAATATGCCCATTTTGAACCTCAACTTCTGTAACCTTCCAAATCTGATTTCACAGGTGGATTTACTGAACCACATCATCTCTGAGTCACTCTAGCTATTGCTTCTATAGTGGGACAGCCAGTGAAATAGGGAGGGGCTCTCAGCATGCAGAACCTCAGGGTTAGGAAGTCCTCTGGCCAGCTCCCTCCAAAACATGATCTCCTCACCCCCAGTGGCATTCCTCTCTGGTGGCCTCATCAGACCCATTTGACAGTTCTCCAAAGATGGGATTGCTGGCTGCATGGTTCTGTTATTCTCTCAGTCATTCAGTCACCCATCATCTATTCAACAGATACCTATTGCATGCTCACCAAGCATCAGGCACTAGTTCTAGACCCCTGTAAGAGGCTCATGGGCTAAGGGATCCCGGTGACTTCTCTCCTTCAACAGTCAGGAAGTGAATCTCCATAAAGGCCTTCGTGAGCTCAGTAGAAATCCCTCCCGTCCCAGTATGTGTGACCCGTTGCAATGCAACTTTGTTTCTCTCTCTCCTCTTCAATCTGGGCTTGACTACATGACTTATTTTGGACAACGGGACCTACTTCTTACTCCTTCTCTCCCATTTTAATGATTATGTATACACAGATACATTTATCTAATAGACAAAGTACTTTGATCAAAGATCCAGCTACAAAAACTTGGTGGCCCCAAAATCCCCAGGAGCAGAGTCCAGTTGGAACTGTGTGTGGTAGCTGTTCACTTCCTTCCCTTGCCTCATAATGTGAGCTTGACTCTCCTCCCCTGGGATGCGGCAGACAGATGGGAGGGGCTGTGCTGGATAGATCTGGGACCAGGGAGGAGCAGGGCCTGAGGCGACAAACCCAGAGAGTTACAGGCTCTGAAGGAAATCAAATCTGGCAGGCTGATCAGAAATGCAGAGGGGGGCTGCAGACGGCAGGTGGCAGCCCTGGCAGGTGGCATCTGGGAGGGCTGACATGCATCCAGTAGCAGGTGTTCCCACAACCGGCAAGGCCTTGGTGAGGAATCAAAGGCAGATGACATTCAGAAATTTAGATAAACTGTTACCAGTTAGGGCATCTGCCAGTCAGGAGACCTAATCCACCTGAGATGAAGAAGAAAAAAAGCACATGGTTTGGAGTCAGAAGAGTCACTGGCCAGCTGTGTGATTTTAGTTTGTCTGACAACCTCTCTGAGCTTCAGTCATTTCTTCTGAGAAATGGGGATAATGATGCCTATCTCTCAGATTCATGGTCAGGAGATGGGGAGGTCATGTGTGTGGAAGTGCTTTTTAAACCATAAAGAGTTGTTTTAGTGTAGTCTTGGCCACTGGACTGGAGTTCATAGGGCAGACTCCAGTCCTATGGTGAGGCTGGGGTGAGAGAGCTGGCAAAGCAAGGCAGGGCCTTAGAAGAATGAGGGGCCAGGAGGATCACTAAGATGAAGACTCTGACTGGGGACATGACAAGCAAAGGCTACAGTGGGGAGCCCAGTGCTTTTGCTGTGTAACAAACCACCCCACATCAAAGTGGCTTAAAACAACTGTGATTTATGTCTCATGATTTTGTGGTTTGGTTGAATGGTTTCTCTGGCCTGGGCTTGCTCAGTTGAGACTGGGTGGTCTAGAATGGCCTCACTTACACATCTGGTGTCTCAGTGGGGAAGGCTACAGGGTCCTGAATGGTGTAGTCTCTCATCCTCTAGGAGGGTGGCCCAGGTTGTCTCCCATAGTGGTCTCAGCGGCAATGGAAGACAAGTCCCCAGTCCCAGGCATTCAAGCCTCTGCTGGCATCACGTTTGCTATTGTCCCATTGGCCAAAGCAAATCATGTGGCCAAACCCAGACTGAAGAGTCTCTTCACCTTCTGGCTCACCACTCCCTGGACTTCTTTCAGATTTTGAACTATTTAATTATGAGCCTGGGCTTCAAATGAGAATTCTCTGTCTCTTGCCAAGATCAGAGAGGTTGGAGAGGGAAGGCAGAGGGAAAAGCTTTTCGAAGAAATGGCTGTATGGCATTTCTGCCTTTGCAGACTGTGTGCAGCTCTGGACCGGGAGCTGGCCGATGTGGGCTGGAGTGCTGGCTCTACCATTAGCCAGCTGGGAACCTGGCCCAAGTTTCTGGTCTATAATGAGCTTGAGCCCCTGCTAGGCTAAGGATGATTTTTTCAGAGCAGAATTAAACAAATGATTACCCCTGAAATTCAAAACCACTCTCCTGGTTGTGAGGCCTTGTGCCTCTGATACTGCAATGTGTGCTGTACAAGACCATGCTTTCTAAAAAGAGGTGCCTGGATAGTGACACCACGGCTGTGGGGACACTCAGGAAACTTCAGCTGGAGTCCCTCACCCTACACCGGTGAGCCGTGTGCTGTTAAGGAATTCATTTTACCCATTTGAACCTCAGATACTATAATGTAAAAATGGCCTTAATACTATTAATGTCACAGGGTCATCGTGACATTTAAGTGGAATGATGTCTTTTGAGTGTGTTATTTTACCATTAAACATGCATATACCCCACAGCCCAGCAATTCTGCTCCTGGGAGAAACTCTCACATGAGCACCAGGAGATGCAGACCAGAATGTTCACAGTAGCACCGTTCACAATGGAAAAATAGCCTGAAATGACCCAGATGCCTCTCCAGGAGATGAACAAAATATGGTATAGTCACATGATGGAAAATAATACATCAATTAAAATAACTGAACTAATGTGATATGGGAAAAAAGAATGAATCATAGCAAAATAACAATAAGTGAAAAATAATATTCAGTGAAGTATGTTTTTATTTAATCACTTTTAGTTAATAATATGAAAAATAAGAATGAATCTTAGCAAAAATTGGTGAGTGAAAAATAGTAACTGGGTATGACTGAAACATTATGCTGTATACCAGAAACTGACAAAACATTGTAAACTGACTATACATCAGTAAAAAAAAAAAAAAAAGAAATATATATATATATATATATATGTATATACAGGAAAAAAAATTAAGTGAAAGAAGTCCTCCAGGGATTGTAGATTGTATGTATCATAATTCACTTTTTCTTTCTTTCTTTTTTTTTAATGGAGATACTGGGGATTGAACCCAGGACTTCATGCATGCTGAGTACACGTTCTACCACTGAACTATATATACCTACCTCTCCCATAATTCTCTCTTTTAAAAGGTTAAAAATAACTAAAAACAATATTTATTATAAGAATATGTTGAATACATATAGGTACACTAAAAGTATGTAAAATGAGAAGCCAGGGCGAGATGAACACAAGGATTCAAGATGGTGGTTTCTGAGTGGGAGAGGTGGGTTGATAGGAGGGTAGGGCATGTGATTAGATGTAGGATGTGGTCAAGATCTTCATTTATGGTTTAAGTGGTGGGTTCTTAGGTCCTTGTTATAGTATTACAAAAGTATCTAGCTTAATATCAACTCACTAAAAGGAAACCATGCACAAACCAATGATGAGAACATATCACGAGCCAAGGACATAATTAATGTAATTCTGAGTTTCCAAAGTCCCAGAAAAGTGTGTTGCAAATTGTGATACATGGTGCGTGTTCTCAGTATTGGTTAATCAGCTGTTTGGATCAGCCTGCTGTAGTGTTTCTTTTGTATTAGAGTGATCAAGTGTTTAAAATTTCCTCTGGGCCATGAAGTTGAGCATGGAGAGCGGTGCTCCCGTATCTGTGGGTAAGACGTCCAGGGGCGGCCACAGGAGGAGGAATGGATCAGCCAGGGGTCATTAAGTCAAAGATGGGAGGCTTGGGAGACACACTGGCTTTCTGCTTGGTGAGGTGAGGGCTCCTAGAGAAACATATCCTCCTCATCCGTGGAGCAGAATATGCTAAAGCTAAAATGGGCAACGTCCATGCTGCTCACATCACCTGGGCCAGAGCTAGCTCCCGATAACCTTTAAGAGCCTGGCCAGGGCCACCATGGTGAGATGGTTGCAGGCCTGAGCGCCTTCCTTCATTCTTGAAACACAGTTCCTGGGGCCCTGGGCTCTCAGCATTGTCTGGACACTGGTAACATGGAGCCAGGGACACTCTGTGGGCTGTGCTGAACTTAATGACTGAAGATCACTTAGGGTTTGGTGGAACCTTCTGGGGCATGTCTCTGCCCTCTGGCTTCTGAGGGTCATCAAGGCATAAGGGATCTCTGAGTACTGCTCCTTTTCTCCTTCGATTGTCTGTTTCCCCAGCAGGAATGCTTTGCTCAGCCAGGCTGTTGGAGTCTGTCTGAAATGCTGCCCCACTAGCAGAGGATGATTTAAGTGACAGTGGGGCCAATATGCCTCCCATGTAGGAGGCTGTTTCCCTGGCCTGTTTGGGGAAGAGGGGACAGAAGAAGAAGCTAGCCTTTATTGAGTACCTGCTGTGTACCAGGCACTGTCTCCATCTCAGCAAATCCTCAGAGAATCCTTGTGAAATGTTATTAAAATCTCCCCATTTCATAGGCTTGAAAAACTTTCTGTGATGGAAATTTTAAAAAATGTTTCCTGAACCCCATCATCCACTGCCCCACTTCAACATTTAACAACTCATGAACAATCTTGTTGTATCCATACCTCCACCCTCCTTCCCTTTTTCCTGAATCATTTTGAAGCAAATCTCAGACATAATTTAATCTGTATTTCAATATGTATAGCTAAAAGATGAAAAATTCTTAAAAAACTAATCATACTACCATTATCACATGAAGAAAATTTAGCAATCATCTTCTTACAAATTTTTATTAAATGGTATTGGGACACCTGGATAGTCGTTTGGAAAGATATTAAAGTAGATCCATACCTCACACCATACATCAGAATTAACTTCCAAACAGCTTAGAGATCTAAATGTGAAAAAATAAACCATACACATCCTAGAAGAAAACATAGATCTGTGTGTAAGTAAAGCCTTTTTTAAACACTATGCATCAAAATTCAGATGATTAAAATATTAATAAATTTAACTACATTAAATATATATATTTTAAGATTTCTTGGGACATTTATTTCAAATATATAGGCTTAAATAATTATGATTAAATCCATTTCCTTGGAATTCTAGTCAGTCAACAATCAGTTGGAAGGGGAATGTATTTGGAAACATTCAGGAATGAGAACACACCAAGGCAAGTTAATTATAATAATAAAAAGGAAGCCCTATAAAAAGAAATATTTTGGTGCTAAAACCAACTTAAATATATATTTTTTGCATTGACAAAAAAAAAAAACAAACCAAAACCCAAAGCCCATAAGCAGAGTCAAAAGATAAATGACAAACAGGGAAAATATTTGCAAGAGATATCATAGATAAAGGGCTTATCTTCCTAACAGAGAATGTTTAAAAAAGTGAGAAAAAGAAAAAAACAAGATCTGATAGAAAAATTGGCAAAAGACATGAACAGACAGTTTACAGAAAAAGATACACAGATGGCCTTTAAACATACGAAGAGATGCTCAGCTTCACTCATAATAAGCAAAATGTAAATTAAGCCCCACTGAGATCATTTCTCATCCATGTGATTGGCAGACGTTCAAAGGTTTGATCACGCACTGTGGTAGCAAGGCTTTAAGAAAGCTTCTCATCCAATGCTGGTGGGAGGGCAAACTGGCACACACCCCATGGAGGGGAGTTTGTCAATATCTAACGAAACCACAAAAGTATTTACTGCTTGACCCAGTAAGACTTCTAGGAATTGATGTGAAAGATCCTCTTTACAGATATAGAACAGCTATGCCAAGGTTATTCACTGCAGCTTTATTTGCAGTAGTAAGATATCAGAAACAACCAAAATACCCATGGAGACTGATTGAATAAATTATGATACTCCAGTCACACAATCACTCAAATGCAGTGATTAAAAAATAACAATAATAAAGGAAAATCTCTACATAGTAGCAGAGAGTGATTTCCAGGGCATATTGTTAAATAAAAAGCCAAACAACAAACCAAACCAATTAAACAAACAAACAAACAAAAAGCCCCAAAGTATCAAGAGTGTATCTAATGTTCCACTTTTATGCAAGTAAGAAAGGGAAATATTTACTTACATTTGTGAAAAGAAACAGATAGAATAAACCGGAAACTAATGAAAATGATTACCTCTAGAGTATGGGTGTGAATGGGTTAGAAGGAGTGAGGATGGAAATGAGATTTCTTTGAGTTTACTTTTTATATAGATTTAAAACTTGAACCATGCGAATGTTGTACATATTCAAAAAATAAGATAAAATTAAAAAGAATGAAAAAAGCAAATCCTGAAATTAAGTGTGGATAAGTGGATCTATCCATATATCAAATTGTTAGCAGACTCCTATGAAAAAGGAATTAATTCAAGTTACCTTTGCTCACAGTATTCTGACTGCATACCTATACCTAAGTGGGTTATATACTGAGGCTGCACTGTTTAATGTAGTAGCCACTAGCCACATATGTGTGTTTATTTAAATACTTTACTTAAATTAAAATTAAAATGCTTAAACTAAAATGCTGGCATAAAATTTAAAATTCAGTTCCTCAGTTGTATTAGTCACATTTCTCACTAGCTATATGTGGTTAATGGCTATTGTATTAGACAGTGCAGATATAGAACATTTCTGTTAATGCTATAAGTTCTTTTAGACTACTCTGAGATGAAAAGAATGCAGATAAATCTTGATGTTTTTACTCAGTAGGGTTGTGATAGGTAGTAGTGGTTTATCAATTCTGAAACTTTTTTGAATATTGAAGGACAGAACAAATAAGTAAATCCGTTAATGTTCTTGGGAAAAAGTTCTCATCGAAGGAGAAGGGAGATACAAATATGGAATGAGAGAAGATAAGGAAAATCTTGTAGATTTTGATTTTAATCAGAACTATCAGTACCGACTAATGTCTACTAAAGAAACAACACCCTGGAATCAATGAGAACTGAGTGTCCATATCTTGGTTTCTAAACACCATTCCCCGCCAAAAGGAAATGGGGTTCCTTGGAGAAATTGCTGATTCTGGAAAAGTACAAGGTTGGGAAAGTACCAGGTAAGCTTGTGGTAGAAGAAGAAGGTGTTCAAGGACTGATGAGAACATGTCAAAGGTGTGCTTGGGGCTCCCCTAGACAAATCTGGGATAAATTGAGCCAGTGAGGATAGTGATGATGATGGATTAGAACACACTGAGAAAAAAAATCCATAGTGATGGATGATACAGGGAGAGGGAGGAGGAGTGGGAGGGAAAAAGAAAGAGTTCTTTCTTATGGTAGAATGCCAACTAATACATATAGGAGTGATGGGGTTAGATAATGATGATTTTGCAATCCTCAATATAATCATTGATTCAGGCAAAGACCATAAATTGATACTAAATCCATTAGTGGATGATTGTTTGGGAACAGAATAGTCGCATGGTCTGAAAGTGTAGGAAAATCACAAGATCACTCAGGTAGAACTCTTGCCACCATGACTAACCTGAGTCTAAACGTGAGGAAACATCAGATAAATTCAGTTGTGGGCCACTCTACAGACGACTGACCTGGGCTCTTTAAAAATGTCCTGAAAGACTAAAAGTCACTGGGGTCTGTTCCAGATTAAAGGAGAACAGAAAGCTCTGACAACCAAATGTAACATGTGATCTAGATTAGAGTGTGGATCAGAAAAATAAAAGCCATAGAGACTACTTTGGGGACAATAGTGAACATGAACATGGACTGTCTATTAGGTAACATTATATCAAGGTGTCAATGTTGAATCTCTTGCACGTGATCATGGTATTGTAGTTTATGCAGGAGATCTGTTTGTTCTTAGGAGATGCAGGCTGAAGTATTTTGGGCAAAGTACTTTGTGTCTGCAACTATCTTTAAAATGATTCAGAAGGAAAAAAGTCTCCATGTATATCCCTGATATGGGACTCCTTTCTTCCCGACCCATTTAACATAATTCTCCCCTCTGGGCTGGTCACTGGTGAAGGCTTCCTTTTGCCTTTTCAGAGAAACTTGTCACGGAGCCCAGAGTCAGTAGAGCAACAAGTAGGTGCAGGGCCCTCCCCTGGTACCATATACTGATTTCTTGTCCCCTTCCTCACTGGAATCACTAGGCTCAAGGCTTGGAGACTCAAGTTGGAGCCCCTGGGACCTTGGGCAAGCTACTGCACCTCCCTGGCTTCCTCATCCTGGGCTACAGGGTGTCCAAGATCCCACCCAGCCCAGATCATGGGTAGAAGAAGCCATCCTTGAACTCAGATGCTTATAGGATCCTGGGGCTGGGGACAGTTTGATAATTTTACTGGCCCTCTGTGGCAAGAGGTGGGAATGAAGGTTTATCCTTTAGATTCTCTCTTCCCTAAACTGGGTCCCCATTACCATTTTGGGGAGAAAGGAGAAAGCAAGGTGTGTGTGCACACGTGAGAATGTGCTTGTGTCTGAGTGAGGGAGGGTCTGAGGCTGCTACCTGGAGCAGTGCTGTGGCTGGGGTCTCAGGTCAGGATTTGAGGGTGGGAAGATGCCTGGGAGCTGGTGGGGGGCACTGTTTGGTACCCCAGGGCCCTTGGGGAAGCATCAGGCCTCACCTGTTCCACCCCCACCCCCAGGCTCATGAGCGGCTGGAGGAGACGAAGCTGGAGGCTGTGCGGGACAACAACCTGGAGCTGGTACAGGAGATCCTTCGGGACCTGGCGCAGCTGGCTGAGCAGAGCAGCACCGCGGCCGAGCTGGCCCGCATCCTCCAGGAGCCCCACTTCCAGGTTTGGTCCCCTCCCGGGTTCCTGGGGGAGGGGTAGGCAGGAAGTTAGAGCTGGGATGGGAAGCGGCCTCATGGCACTGCCCCATGGTCTCTCCTCTTACCCCGACCTCCTCAGTCCCTCCTGGAGACTCACGACTCTGTGGCTTCAAAGACCTATGAGACGCCACCCCCCAGCCCTGGCCTGGACCCCACGTTCAGCAACCAGCCTGTGCCTCCCGACGCGGTGCGCATGGTGGGCATCCGCAAGACGGCTGGAGAGCATCTGGTGAGGGTGCGGTGCAGCGCCAGAGGTGGAATCGGGAGGCGGGATGGAGACTAGCTAGCAGGGATCAAATCTGGTCAGGAGAGGCCGAAGATGAAGGTGGGAATCATCCCTGCCCGCTGTCGGGCGCATGCGCATTAGAGACCGTGGACACTGACTCCCCATTCTGCCTATTTTCCAGCCAGTAGTACAACTGTAAGTGAAGAATTTGGGCGGAGGATGGCAGAGAAGGTCGCTGTGAGGATGGGGGTGGAAGGGTGGGGACAGGAATGGAGGGGCTCCTAAGAGACCCATTTGAAGATTCTGACTTGGAGCAGTTGGGGCCTCATCATACCCGCCCTCCGTCCCCCAGGGCGTGACTTTCCGCGTGGAAGGCGGTGAGTTGGTGATCGCACGCATTCTGCACGGTGGCATGGTGGCTCAACAAGGCCTACTACATGTGGGCGACATCATCAAGGAGGTGAACGGGCAGCCGGTGGGCAGCGACCCCCGCGCCCTGCAGGAGCTCCTGCGCAGCGCCAGCGGCAGCGTCATCCTCAAGATCCTGCCCAGCTACCAGGAGCCCCATCTGCCCCGCCAGGTGGGCCCCTCCACCAAGCCCCTCACTCAGCACAAGGCCTTAGGGGTGACCGAGCCTCCCAGCGGCCAGGGTCACAGGCCTCGGTGTGGGAGCCCCTCCTCTCCAACCAGTGTGGTCAAAGCACTATGGGGGCGGGACCTGGCCCACCGACCCAGCCATCTACTGGCCTCTGCGTGAGGTGAACGCCTTCTCGCGTATTTTCCATCGTCTTGGGCCCTCGTGCGCATGTGGAAGGGGCATACTCACATCTAAGCTCGGCGTACACGAGTGTACGAGTGCCTGCACCCTGTGCAGCGGTCTATAAGTGTAGGGGCGCAGAGTCTGTTGCCACGTGTCATATACAGCTGCCTCCTGGTTGGTGGATTGTGGATGTCTGGCTGCTCTGCCCGCCTCTCCTACTGGCTCTCCAGCCTTTTTGCCAGAGCCCTCTCCCAGCAGAGGGTGTAGCGGAAACAGAGGGATCTTGCATTAGGTGCCAGGGTCATGTCCTTTACCAGGTGATCCTGTCTTCTCGGCGGGTGAGGCCTGGGCCCCAGGCCTGAGCAGATCCCCTATCCCTCTGAGTCTTTTGTTCCCGATGCAAAGGGAGGCTAGTACCAGGGAGGGGGCCAGGCGGACCTGTGGGAATCACTCATTTAGATGGGCAGTACCAGGATCTCTTTCATCTTTATGAGGGGTGGGGGCAGAGGGTGGACTGTGTGACACTCCCACCCCCTACTCTGGGGGGTGAGGGTAGCAATGGGAGAGGGCACTGTCCCCTCCAGCCTTCCCCTGCTTCTTTCTTTGACCCTTCACCGAATCACCGGCCTAGGTATTTGTGAAATGCCACTTTGATTATGATCCTGCCCGAGACAGCCTCATCCCCTGCAAGGAAGCCGGCCTGCACTTCAGTGCTGGGGACTTGCTACAGATTGTAAACCAGGACGACGCCAACTGGTGGCAGGTGAGCCCTGGGTGACTGCGCAGCCTCTTTAGATATGGTATGATGGGGAGGTGAGGGCTCGGGGGAGGCTTCCCTCACTCAGGCAGATCTTTGCCCCATGTGCATTTCAGGCGTGCCACGTAGAAGGGGGCAGCGCTGGGCTCATCCCCAGCCAGCTGCTGGAGGAGAAGCGGAAAGCCTTTGTCAAGCGGGATCTGGAGCTGACACCCACTTCAGGTATGTTTCTCCCACCAGACCCCCAACCTGGGATCTGGCTCAGCCCTGCCTGGCCTCACTCGCCCATCTCCTTATGGCCAGGGACCCTATGTGGCAGCCTTTCAGGAAAGAAAAAGAAGCGAATGATGTATTTGACCACCAAGAACGCAGGTGGGTATTGAGGTCCCACTTCCCCTTGTCCTCCTCGATGCCTCTTCCCTCCCCTACCAATGACCTGTGCACCTCCTGGTTCTGATGCTGCCTGTCTTGTCCCTAAGCCCTACCTGGTTTCTCCCTGCTACCATTGGCCCCAGCGCTCTTATCCTTGACCTCCCTGAGAACCCAGCCCCACCCTCTCCCCTCCACCTGATGAGCAGCGCCATCTTCCTGTGTCCAGAGTTTGACCGCCATGAATTGCTCATCTATGAGGAGGTGGCCCGTATGCCCCCCTTCCGCCGGAAAACCCTGGTGCTGATCGGGGCTCAGGGTGTGGGCCGGCGAAGCCTGAAGAACAAACTCATCATGTGGGATCCGGATCGCTACGGCACCACGGTGCCCTGTGAGTGGGAGCTGGGCCCTGCCGGGTGGGAGTCAGAAAGCACGGGGCTGCCCTAGGGGCCAGGGCTGAGGCCACTGGATGGGCATCTGTGGGCCCCAGGTTGTGGTACCTTTGGGTGTGAGATGCGGGGTGTGCGCCCTCTATGGGTGGGTTACGGAACTGCAGGCCGAGGAGGGCTGGAAGAGGTGTCCCATGAAGCAGGGGGGCTGGGCTAGCTTTGCCTTTCCGTCTCTCAGGTTTCACTTGCTAAAAGCCCAGCTGGGAACTCATGTGAAACAGGGCTATGAGCTGTGTGTGACCTTGTGAAAGACAGGGCTTCTTAGTGACAGAACCAGCTGGGTGTGAAAGCTCCTGGCTCCTAGAGGCAGGAACTCGAGTGCTGACCCCAGGTCTACTTGGCCTTGCTGTGTGGCTTTGGGCTGCACATGGCCCTCTCTGGGCTTCAGCCTGCCATCTGTGAGCACTGGGTTGGAGCAGTGATCTCTGAAGATCCTCTCAATATGGACCTCTCAAGTCTGTGGGTGCCAGTGGTGAGGGTGAGGGCAAGGTGTGTGGGAAGACAGCAGGGCTGCTTGGCATGCATGAGGCTCATGCATGTGTGTCTGAGGTGGTGTGGTCTGCCTGTGCCCATTGGGCCCCTCCTTCCCCCTAGACACGTCCCGG
Organism: Vicugna pacos; assembly: GCF_048564905.1. Taxonomy (NCBI): domain Eukaryota; kingdom Metazoa; phylum Chordata; class Mammalia; order Artiodactyla; family Camelidae; genus Vicugna; species Vicugna pacos. The sequence continues at coordinate 46,534,284 of NC_133002.1, forward strand.
AGGCCCAAGGACTCAGAACGGGAAGGCCAGGGTTATAGCTTTGTGTCCCGTGCGGAGATGGAGGCCGACATCCGTGCCGGGCGGTACCTGGAACATGGTGAATACGAGGGCAACCTGTATGGCACACGGATCGACTCCATCCGGGGTGTGGTCGCTGCTGGCCGGGTGTGTGTGCTGGATGTCAACCCCCAGGTACTGCCTGGACGGTTCCTCCCCAGACTGCTCAGCATCCTCTCTGGGTACTCTACTTGGCCCCTAGTATTTCCCTATACATTTCCAGGCACTTGTCTCCCGCCCCCTCCCCATATATCCCCTCAACTGCTGCTGGGGACCCAGCCCACCTAGAACCTGTTTCTCAGCCTCCTGGATCCCCTACTCCTCTAGTTCCCTCCAGTCCCCCCATCCCCAGCCCCCTCCCAGCTGTTCTACCATTCATCCCCAGGACTCATGTCCCAGACCCCAGGTACCACATTCTCATCTATTCCCAGGTACCTATCCTCACTCCCATCACCCCTGATGTATGTGGAGATATACTCTGCACCCTCCTCTTCTGCAGGCAGTGAAGGTGCTGAGAACAGCCGAGTTTGTCCCTTATGTGGTGTTCATTGAGGCCCCTGACTTTGAGACTCTGCGGGCCATGAACCGGGCGGCGCTGGAGAGTGGGGTGTCTACCAAGCAGCTCACGGTGAGGGCCTCTGAGGTGTGGTGGTGGGGTCCAGTGGCTGTCAAGGGGGCCTGCTAAAGCTGATGAAGAGGAGAGGGTGGTGTTGGGAAGGACAGAGGTGCCCACCCAAGGTACCAGTGCGGTAGGATTTGTGATTTCCACTTCATAGGTGTGGAAATGGAGGTCTGAACGAGGGAGTGAAGTGTAGGGTCAGGGACACAGCTAGTCTGGGGACAGGAGCTTCTGCCAGGCCCCCTGCTGAGTCCACTCTGCAGGGACAGAGTGCTCACCCAGGGGGAGCCCAGAGGGCCAGTGGGAGATCTGTGGGCAGAGGTGGGCTGTTTTACAGCTGGGGGAAGGGCTGAAGGGAGGGAAGCCAGAGGCTGGAAGTCTGGCTGGAGGGACCTGTTAGCATCAGGGAGGAGACAGTGCAGGGAGGAGAGCCTTCAAGTCAGGTGTTATACTACTCCAGGGCACCGCCTTCTCCCCAGGGACCTCATGGAGCCGCTTTCCCCAGCAGATGTAGGGTTTTCAGCGTTCTGAACTCAGGGGTCCCTCTGCTGGCCATGCCTGGTACTGCAGCTTAGCACTGCTCAGGCCCCAGAGAGGTCTGGGCTGGGCTCTCCACTGCTGCAAGTCCCCCTGGCTGCAAGCAAGGCTTACTGGGGACACTGGGACACAGCTGTGCCAGTTCTAGAGCTCCCACCTTAGCTTGTTTAAGTCAGTTTTCAAATTCCCTTCCCACCCCTGCTCCACCGCCTGGGACTGGGTCTGGGGTAGGGGTTGCTTCGGGCCCTTGTGGGTGGCGCTAGGACCTGGCCTGGCCTCAGGCTGCCCCGGTAAGGGGGCCCAGTCAGACTGGAGGGAGTGCTGGCTTTTGGGCCAGGCACACCTTGTTCAGTCATTGGCTGGCTGTGTGGCCTCTTTATAGCTCAGTTTTCTCTGTTGTGAATGGGGATTAGTCCTGTTTAACTGCATTGCAGTGAAGATTATGGGGGTTGCAGAGTGTTTAGTGCCATGCTGGGCACTTCCTAGCAGTTCTTTCCTTCCTTCCTTCCTATTCTGTCTGGTTCTAGGGGAGCTGCCCTGGGGCATGCGGGGAGGGGGTCTGTGCCTGTTACTTTGGGTTTTGAGGAGGGGGCTAGATGGGGCAGGCTATGGGAGCCCCTGATGTTGGGGGTGACTGGGAGACACTGATGGGCGGGAGGGCCCCTTGTGCTGGCAGGAGGCGGACCTGAGACGGACAGTGGAGGAGAGCAGCCGTATCCAGAGGGGCTACGGGCACTACTTTGACCTCAGCCTGGTCAACAGCAACCTGGAGAGGACCTTCCGTGAGCTCCAGGCTGCCATGGAGAAGCTGCGCACGGAGCCCCAGTGGGTGCCCGTCAGCTGGGTGTACTGAGCCTGTTCACCTGGACCTCGCCCCCTCTGGGCTGTGACCCAGAACCCTGACTCCATCCCCTTCCCAACCGTGACCCCAGCCCTGAACCTCAGCTCGCATCCCTGGCACTCTGGCTCTCCCTGAGTAATGGCCCTCAGTCTGGCTTCAGCACAGAGGTGTTCACTGCCAGGGAGGTGGGTGTTCGTGGGGTACCTGTGTGCCCAGGTGCTGCCCACCCCCAATGTCCATTGGCCACCAGATGTCCCTCTCCAAGGACCAAGCTGTGCCCAGGAGTGTGTCAGAGTCACTCCTTAGTGTTCAGTCCAGAGAAGAGAGAAGCTGCTTTGGGACCATGTGGTCTATAGGTCCACTGCCGCCGCCACCTCTCTCCAGCCACTTTTTCTCCTCTGGACTGGCCACACCCACCCCATTCCTGGGCTCCTCCCACTTCTCGCCCCTGGGCCTGAGAGCAGGCCTTAGGCTGGTTCCCTGTGGCCAGGGGAGCACATAGGCCCCTGGCAGCCAGGCAGGCCTGATCGGTGGTGCCAGCCTGGTGCCATCCTGAAGGCTGGAGGAGCCAGAGCACCAGCTGTTGCAACAGCCGGGGAGCGGTGCCATCTCGGCCCCCTCAGAACGGGGCTGGGTCCCACCAGCAATGCTGCCCTGTCTTTCCTTCATCCACAGCTTTTCACTGCCGAAGTCTCTCCACAGACTTCTCCAATGTGCCCCCACAGGCCAGCTCTGTTCCCCGCAGGGCAAGTCTGGCACAGGGAGAACGCTCAGCCCAGGCCAGGTGGGCTGGAGGCTGAGTCCTGTGACAGGGAGCCTGCGGCTTCTGATGGGAGAGCTCCCGCCCACTGTGGCCTGTGGTGGGGGATGGATCTGGGCTCCCTGTCCGTGGTCCTTGTCCATGTTGGTCTCTCTGCCCAGGTCCAGATGGTTCACTCGCATGAGGGCTGCCTGGGGGGCTGAGGAAAGGTGAGGACCGGGCCATGGGGCATGGGCTTAGAGAAGGCCTTTTGTGCTCCAGCAGGCTCCTCACACAACTCCAGGGGGTGCCATCCACACTGTAGTCTCTGCAGTTCACGGTTCTGCATGCTGCGATGCCTGGTCTGTGTTTCTGCCACTGGTGTGTGTGTCAGGCTCTTTGGAGGGGGAAGCAAAGGGTTGTTTTGCTTTGGAGGTCACTTTTGGGGGCCCCTTCTTTGGGTCCCCCATCAGCCCCCATTTCTCATGAGACCCTTATTCCAGAGGCTTGGCCCTCCCTGATGTCTTCCTTCCACCCACTTGTTGTCCCCCAACCCTAAATGCCACCCCCCAGTCCTTGGGGAGGGCAATTGTGTAAAATAGGAGAATCTCTTTTAAGAAAAGAATGCTGTCCTCGACTTCCCCCAGCACCTCATCCCTCATCCTTCTCTGTGACCCTTCCCAGCGTGAACCTGTCCTTGTAGGGGACCCCCCCAGTGCCCCCACTCCCAGCCTTTGTGCTCCCCAGTTCTTTGGAGTGTCTAATCTGTCTTCGCTGCAGTGTCAGCTCATGCTGGCCCCTGAACCACTGTGTGCCCATTTCCTAGGGAAGGGGAGAGAGAAGAAACAGAATATTTATTACAAAGTTAGAAATATATTTATTATATTAAGGATCTCATTTGCATTTGCCTAGGATATGCAAATGAGGTGTAAAGGTCAAGCCTACTCCCATCTCATTTGCATAGCTCTGCATCCACTATGCAGTCATCTTTATGCTCTTCTGTTCCCTTTAGTCAAGATTCTTCTAATTTATCCTCCATTCAGCTCTCCCTTGCTTTACCCTCAGCCTCAGCCCAAGGGTCTTGGAGTGGTAGGAAAATGGGGTATCCTGCTGGCCTGATCCTGGCTATCATGTACTTTGTCCATCCCCTGAGCCTCACCTGGGAGACCTGGAAGTAGAGGCAGCTGTGCCCTCCTCCTTGGTTAACTTCCAAAGCGCCCTGAGTAGATGACTGTCCTTGATGGGAGTGGAGGCTGGGCCCCTCACTGGGGAGCTGGCACCTAGCCTTTCATCGTGAATCTCCAGATGCTGTCCTGGCACTTCCACCTTGGGTGATGCCTGGGGGGCAGGGCTGGGCCCCTCCTTTCCTGTCTCCATCCCTCTCTGAACAGCATCCTACCTCCTCTGCCTCAGCCCCACTCCAGGGACCAGGGCTAGGTTGGAACGGGTGTATGTGCCTACTGCGTTAGCCCTGGGACTCTATCCTCCCTCCTCCCAATGTGGACGCTTCTATTGAGGGACTACAGGATAGTGAAGACCCTCCCTACCCCTCTGTCCACACCCAGTCCCAGCCCAGCTGTCCTTCCCTCCTCCCCTCCCTCAGCCATCCAATCTTGAGCTTTATCTCTGACTGGTTTTCTTTTCCTTTGATTAAACGTGAAAGCGAAGCTTTTGGGCTCTGTCTGTCTTTCTTTGCGGTCGGCAGATGGCTTCTGGAAAGGTGGAGAATGGAATGATTCTGGAATGGAAGCTGAAGTCACAAGTCCGTGTTCTGTGATGTCTTCTGAAATTCCCCATCCTGCCATTCCATGCTCCCCATCCCCAGAAGATGCTCTTTCTAATGCTTGTATTCAGGAGTCTGTACCCAGCATTCATGGGGGCCGGGGGATTGAGGCGTCACCCAGAACCTGCTGTGTGGCTTCCAGCAGGTTCCTCTACTTCTCTGGCCATCAGGTTCATTCTTCTGAAGTGTCATGGCCTCTCCCGGGGCTAATGCTAGGATTGGTTCTAGGTGCTCATCAACAGGGGCCAAAGAGAACTGGTCGAAATGTCACCTAGGGGTCAGCATGGGTGTGTGGTTGAGGGATCAACTTGCCTTCCCGCCAGTGTCCTTCAGGGGAGCCCAGAATGCTCACTGAGGATTCTTAGGACAGGGCTTTGGCTGTTCCCCTTCTCCCTGTGATGACCAAATGCAGAACTGGCCCCCCTCCTTTGATTTCCCCAAAGCATCTGCTCACACAAAGACAAGGGTGGGGCTGACTTGACTGGTGATTTGCAGGCAGCCATAGGGGTTTATATCACCCACTTGACAGGTCTGATGTGAATTTAGAACCGAATATTAAACACCCCAATTCTGAAATGTTCCTTGATCATCCCCAGCACATAGAATGTTTTACTGGTCAACTCTTCTCCTGCGGTCCCCTTTCTTCCTCCATGTTGCTGGGCCCTCTCCCACCTTTTTCTCTCAATTTTGGATGACTTTCTTCCCATCTCCTGGGGCATCCCTAGGAGCTGAATATTTCTTTACTATACCCAGCAACCCAGCACTTGTATTTCTGAGCTAATCCAGTGGTTCTCAATTCTGGCTGCACATTAAAATTGCCTGGAGGAGTTAAAAAAATACAAGTGCCTGGAACCCAATCCAGATCAATTAAATCAGAAGTTCCGGAAAGGCTAATTGCTGCAACTAACAATCATAACATCTCAGCAACTTAACAACTTTATTGTTCATTTCTTGCTCACATCACATCTGATGGAGATCGGGTGGCACCCCTGGTAGTGATTCAGGGATCCAGCCTCTGTTTCACATTGTGACACCACTGTTTTTAACAAGTGATTCCCCAGGTGTCATGGAAAAGGAACAGAGATTATGTAGGAAGTTGCTGAGGGATTTTATGGGCTAGGGCTCTCAACTCACAGCCTTTTGGCCAGAAGCTAGTCACTGGGCCCTGGATTACTGCAAGGGAGGCTGGGAAATGTAGTCTTTCTTGGTGATCTGGAAGAGGAAACAGGATCTAGCCAGTCTCTACCAGGCTGGGCATGAACCCCTGGAAGCAGTACGTTTTGAAGTCTCCCTCAGTGATCCTAAGGTGTAGCCAAGTTTGCTGGCCACTGTGCATCTGTTTTGGCCATACCTGTGCGATGGACGGAATTCCCTGTTACGTTCTAGAAGTTAAGCCCTGGCCAGTCGATCTTATTGTTTGCAAATATTTTCTCCCAGTCTGTAGATTGTCTTTTTGTCGGTGGCGCGATATCATGTACACACGAACACCGTGTGGAGAGAAGCGAAGCAGTTCTGTTTATTGGTTCTTGGAAAGGGTTTATATCGGACAAGCACGATGCCTCACATATCATCTAAGTTATGACAATGTTAATAGTCTAAATCTATTTAGGTCCCCAAGTTCCTGCAGTAAGCACAGGATGTTACATGATCAAGAACATACTGTTTTAAAGTTCGTCACGAAACTTCATTACCTAGGCCATCTCTTATCCCGCCGGCTGCGCCTGTCTTAGGTTGTCCTCCTCTGAGGATCTTACCCATCACTGGCTATCCAGCCGTCCGTACTGGATACATGGCATTCCTCACAGCTTGTTTATCAGTTCAGCCCGTGGCTTATTCTCTAGAGCCTTCAGGCGGGGGCCTACATTTGCCCCTTTATTTTTATTATTAAAAGCAAGGAAACAACCCTGCTGCGCAGAAGCAAGCAAGCCCATCATAACAGGAGCTTGTTGTAGAGCTTCCTGTTGCTTACGTAAATTACACATCCATTTTAAAAGATGTAACAAGGCAGTACAGATCAATATAAGCATGACAATATTAATAAAAATGCGTAAGTTAAGCTCATTAAACCAATTTTCAGGCTTAAGCCAATGCAATCCATTTTCAATTTGCTCAAGTACATTCTGTGCAAAAGCATCATGGATATCATGTAATCGAGTCTCCAACTGATCTTGTAAAAAGTTACTATGTTCTCCCAAAGAATCATTCAATACTCCTTGTAAATGTTGTCTCATCTTGTACCATGGTGTCTCTGTTTCGTTATATTGAATAGGAGTTACACATAGCATAGAGAATTGCCGGTCACATTTCAATTTTAATCTTTTTGATAATGCTTCTTGTTCTCCAATCCATTCTACGGCAGCCTCAAGAGCCTGTAGTCTAGCCATGATTCCATGATCTATGTCAACCTGTGTTTGTAGCTCTTGAGTTAACATTAGTCAAAACCTTCTCAACCGTATGGGCAGCATTAATAGAGGACACTAGAGCTGTTGTAGCAGCAGCAGCCGTGGCGATGACGATTACAGCCGATACCATAAAAGCGATGAGTGTAGCTACAAATCTTTTTGGCCTAACTTTTTTGAAAGACTCTGATACCACATATAAACTTTGCTCATTAGACCAAGTTCTGTTCAGGGTAACTGGTAGCCATACATGAGCTCATCGTTTTAGTAGCATAACATAAGATACATTATAGTCACTAATATTTTTATGAGTCAAAAAATCAGAATACCAGAAAGGAGGAAATAAATGGGTGACATAAACATGGTCAATAGTAATATTAGGAGGGAAGGCACCCCAAACTAAAGCGTAAGGATGTGTAGTGCAAATCATTACAGAATCAGAAAGATTGGTAATTAATGACACATTAACATAGTCTCCATGATAAAAATTCTGTCAACAAAAAGCAGTCCGAGTCTCCAAATGGTCTTATAAACAGGACTAAAAATAGTGTCGCCATCAAGCAGTTGTAAAGTGGGTCTGGAAAGTCCATGTTCACTCGAAGTAATTAGTGCCGAAGAATTTTGTCCAAATTGAAGAGACAAGTTATTATTTAACAAATGTCCATGGGGTCCCCAATCCAAGAGAGTTCCACTGAACAAGGAGCTATTACGAGGACACTGTATCCTGCAGGGTGACCACTGAACAGAATAAAAGTTATATCTCCAATCAGTTTTCGGTTTACACATGGGGACAGTGGTACTTGTGACACATTCATAATTTCATAAGTAGTAGTTGATACAGCTGTCATAAAAGTTACATTAGCTGCTTGATTCCCCTTCTTAGGTTGATAATACAAGTACAATTGCTTCTGTAGATTAATACAATCAGTATGTGACTTATTATATACAATACATAAAGGTGGATTATAAGAATATAGTGTCAGTGTTTGGTTGCTGCACAGATACTCTTGCGTTGCTGCGGGAGGTATCCATGTGCCACCTGTCCAAGCAGAATCGTTAGAAGCAAGTGGGGGGTCTGCATGCCACCAAGTAACAGGTGTGAATAAAGGAGGGTTAAGAATATAAGCCCAATAAGACACATCAGATTCCCCAGAAATCAGAGAGGTGTAGCACGCAAAATGATAAAAGATTAAGATACTTATCCATCTTTTGCAGTGGTGACCACATGGATATACTTCTGTGGTATCCATCGTAGCTCGTGACCTGTATCAACACATAAAACACCTCTCTTCCAGCATTTAACCTGACAAGGGCCCTCCCAGTCGTTGGTAAATGGCTTTTTCACCCAAACTGTATCTGGGCCACCCATCACAGGAGAATCAGCATGTCTCTCTTGAGTGGTGTGAGCATCTTTTCCTCGATTGAAAAAATTAAGCGTATATAATGTGTGTGCTAGGATGTTATGACATTCTTGGGGAGTATACTCCCCCTTTAATTTTTGCAAGTAAGCCTTAAGAGTCCTATGACAACGTTCCACTATAGCTTGTCCAGTGGAATTATAAGGTATTCCAAAAGAGTGTTGCATTTGCCAATTAGAGCAAAATTGTTCAATAATTTTTGCAGTAAATTCTGGGCTGATATCTGTTTTTATAATATGAGGTTTTCCAAGTACAGCAAAAGCAGAGAGCCAGTGTTTAATAACTTCTTTAGCTGCACATTTAGTATGTAAGGTAGCCCAAATGAATAAAGAATAAGTGTCAACAGAAACAAGTATAATTTTAAGGCGCCCAAAGGAAGGGAAAAAAGTAGTATCTGTTTGCCAAATCTGATTTTTGCTGGATCGTCGAGGATTAAGTCCTTCATGTATAGATAGGGTAAGGACGTGAAAGAGTATGTATGTTGCATTGCGGGCAAGCAGCAATAATTTGTTGAGCTTCTCGTTTTGTGATGGGATAAATGGCTTTTAAGGCAACGGCATTACAGTGATGCATTTCATGAAATAACTGTGCTTTCTGAAAAGGAGAGAGATTGGTAGTTCACATAGAAACAATAGAATCTACGTAAGCATTTCCTTCTGTAAGTGGACCCAGAAGATTAGTATGAGAGCGAATATGAGCAATAAATAAGGGGTGTTGCCATTGAAAGATTAATCCTTTTATGTTTAGAAAATGCTGCAAATTTTGTTTTGAGGGCGCCTTAGGTAAAACAGAAGGAATTAAGGGTATACCATTGGCAACATATAATGAGTCAGTTAATATATTTAATGGTTGAGCAGGCCAAGTCATTAATGCCAATTCAACAGCTGCATTTTCAGCTATTTGAGTACTAGCATGGCCAGTTGTAAATTTTGAGCACTATTGACCTTCATTCATCCATGCAATAGCGGCTTTTGTGGTTTTTCGAGAGCCATCAGTAAAAACAGGTAAGGCTTTGGGTATAGGAGTTTGAGAAGTAAGTTCTGGGAATTGTAAAGGAATCTGAATACAAAATTGTAGCAATGGGTGGGAGAATTTTTTGAAAGTAATCTCTCCGAGAAAATCAGCCAAAGACAATTGTATTTCTTCATTCGTTATAAAATTATCCAGAAATTGTTGGGAAGTACATGGAAGATTACCAGAGTGTGGATCTTCTCCTATTAATTGCAAACAGCATTGACGTCCTTTCATAATTAACTGGGCTATCATGTCAAATTTAGTTGGGAGAGCTTTAAAGGCTTATGAGAGAGATAGATTCATTCTAATAGGAATAATTGAGAACCTGATTCTTGAGCCAACACAGCAATAGGAGACAAAGGGGTAAAAAATATGAGTAAAATAATAGGTAAAGATATTCCTGCATGCCACCAAGTAACAGGTGTGAATAAAGGAGGGTTAAGATTCCATGTAAAATTTGCTGATTAATAAATAGCTCTAGCAACAGTTTCTAATTCCATTAAAGCTTCTGATGTAAGGACTCAAATAGACACAGGATTTCTATCTCCTTCAAGCAAAGAAAATAAAGTATGCAATTGTGATGTGAGTATTCCTAAACATGGACAGATCCAATTTATGTGGCCTAATAATTGTTGTAATTGGACCAGAGGCATTTGTTTGTTTACCTGAATTACAAATGGATGATGACGAATAGTGTGTGCTCAACGGTCATTCCTAAAAACTCCCCAGGAGCCTGTTTTTGTACTTTATCTTGGGCAATAAGCAAACCATTAGCTTGAAGAGTCATAAGTGTTCTGGTATATAATTCTTTTAATATGGTATCTGTTTCAGCAGCTAATAAAATATCACCCATATAATGAAAAATAATGCATTGAGGGAACATATGCCAGCGAGGTTGGAAAATATTACTAACTAATTGTTGACAAATTGTGGGACTATTTTTCATCCCCTGAGGTAAATATTTCCATTGATAGTGTGATGGTATTTCCTGATTATTATAAATTGGGACGGTAAATGCAAATTTTTCTTTATCATCAGGATGTAAAGGTAAAGAGAAGAACGTCTTTTATATCAATGACGTATCAAGGCCAATTTTCTGGAATTAAGGCAGGGTTAGGCAAGCCCTTTTGTAAGGGGCCCATAGCTTGCATAACAGCATTTATTGCACTTAAGTCTTGTAAGAGGTGCCATTTCCCAGATGTTTTCTTAATGACAAAAACAGGTGTGTTCCAAGGACCAGTAGCTGGTTCCAAATGACCCAGCTTTAATTGCTCATCAACTAATTGCGTCAAAGCTTTTAATTTTTCTTTAGGAAGGGGCCACTGCTCTACCAATGCAGGAGATTGCTGGGTCCAAGTGAGCACAAGGGGTGTAACTCCTACCGATAGTTCAGTGGTCCATATTAAAAAGGATCAATGTTAAGTGTTAAGCTCCATTGAGTTAATAAATCGCTTCCCCATAATGTGTAGGGAATGGGTAAAATAAATGGAGTAACAATTGCCACTTCGTTTTCTAGCCCCTTAGCTTTCAACGGATGAGTACTGATCTCTGGGGCCATAAGGCCCCCCAGACCCTGAACATTAGCATCAGAAGAAACCTTAGGCCATAAAGTAGGCCATTGATGAGAAGCAATAATAGTTTTATCTGCTCCTGTATCTATCAAACCAGTAAATTTTATCCCTTGTAAAGAAATAGTTAATGAAGGATGTTGTCCAGATATCTCATGTGACCAAAAGGCAGCTTGGCCAGAGTGTCAAAACCCAGAAGCCTGTCTCTGTTTTGATAAAGTTTTTTCAGCAGGTGAGTAAGGAATCAAGATAATCAGAGCAATCCGAGAATTTTTTGGTATAATGCAATAAGAGGAAGCTCGAATCATAATTTTTATTTCCCCTGTATAATCATTGTCAATTACTCCAGGTAAAATAGTCAATCCTTTGAGCCCTACAGAGGAACGTCCAATTCAGAGGCCGAAATATCCTGCAGGTAAGGGCCCATAAACTCCAGTAGGTATCAGATAAGGTTTTGAATTATCTAACAGCTCATCATTAATGGTAGCTAAATCGAGTCCTGCACTCCCTGGGGAGGTGGCAATAAGGTCGGTAATTGAGTATTGGGGCTTGAGCTGATTGTTCCCCATACTTGTTTTTGGTGGGCACCTGGGGGGGTGCCCCGTTTCGAGTTTCCCGACAGTTTTCCTTGAATTGTATTACCATCAACATCGGTTTTAGATTTGCATTGATTAGCCCAATGGTATCCGCGGTAGCACCGGGGACATATTTTTGCAGGTTGTTTTTGAGGCGGTTTATCTCCTTTACAATATTCGGCTATATGCCCTGGTTTTCGACATTTAAAACAGGCTAAGGGTGGTTTAGCATTATTGGACTGCTGGGAGAAAGCAGCAGCCATAGTACGGGAAGTGTGAGTTTGCGTCCCTACTTCCTGACAAGTTTTTATCATCTCCCCTAAATTATGATTACGATTTTGCAAGTGAGCCATAGCAGCCTGACAGTCAGCATTTGCATTTTCAAAGGCACACTTTAATAATAACATTTGAGCAGCCTCAGGATGAGGTATTTGTCGCTCAATGGCAACTTGTAGGCGATCAATAAACTCAGTATATGGTTTAGCAATGCCTTGTTTTATGTTCACAAAAGAATTAGTGGCCCGGTCCTTAGTGGATGGTGGGATAGCCTTCCAAGCTGCAAGGGCAAGCTCAGAGCTCTGACGTGGTAATAATCCATGAGCTTGGCATTGAGCATTAGGCATTGCATATTGCCCTGTTCCTTGTAACGTGTCAGCACTGATTGGTATATTCTGAGTTAAACTATCCATAGATCTAGTAACAGCCAAATCATTATATTCAGACTTCCATAAAATGTATTCAGCATGACTTAATAAGGTCTTAGCCAATATACTCCAATCATAAGGAATCATACGATAACTTCCTCCTAATGCTTCTATCATACCCACAGTAAAGGGAGATTGAATGCCATTCTCTCGAATACTCTTCTTCAATTCCTTATAAACAGTAAAAGGAAATGAATCATGAATACGTTGACCATTTTGAACAATAACAGGGAAAGCTCTATGTATAGCATCAGCATCTCCTTTCAAAAGTCCTTCCCTCAAGCACCCATGCATTAAACTGTGATGAGATGGATCCTCAAAGGCAGGAGCATCGACAATAGGTGGAAAAGTAATTTTTCGTTTTTCTTTCTGATCAGAACTCAAAGGAGGAGGAAAAACCTCTTCTCAGTCTGAATCCAAATAAAAAGACATTCCCGAAGGTGAAGTCTCCTCTATAGGCTGCTTTATAGCTTCCCTAGCCGACGGCACTGGGGGTGGTGGCGGTGGCGGCAGAGGAGGTAATTCATCCTCTGGAGGGGCTGATGGCTCCAAAGTGTTAGCCCCAGCATTGTCATTAATGGGAGTATTCGTAGCTGAAACATCCATAGTATATAATGGCCATAAAGCCATTCTAACAATCCCCCATGTCGTTATTAGATGTACATCAGTTAAGAGACCCTGTTTAAATTTAGTTTTTAAAACACGTCCAGCTTGTTCCCATAACTCTAAATCTAGGGTGCCTTCCTCCGGAAACCAAGGGCAATGTTGAGCGATGGCCAATAATAAATTTTGGAGCTCCATAGGAGAAACCGAAACTGATAATTGCGTTAAGCAGCTGCTGTAAATTTCGAAAGTACAGCTGCTGCTGCTTAGTAAGCTGTTGCCCGTGAATATTATCCGCACGGCTGTTAGGCTGAAAAATCCCTGAAAATTTCCCCAGTTCCACTTACGTGTTGCCATGTCTGATATCACCATGGTGACGTCAGGGTCACCAAATGTTGGTGGCGCGATATCATGTACACACGAACACCGTGTGGAGAGAAGCGAAGCAGTTCTCTGTTTATTGATTCTTGGAAAGGGTTTATATAGGACATGCACGATGCCTCACATATCATCTAAGTTATGACAATGTTAATAATCTTAATCTATTTAGGTCCCCAAATTCCTGCAGTAAGCACAGGATGTTACATGATCAAGGACAGGTTGTTTTAAAGTTCCTCACGAAACTTCATTACCTAGACCATCTCTTAACCCGCCGGCTGCGCCTGTCTTAGGTTGTCCTCCTCTGAGGATCTTACCCATCACTGGCTATCCAGCCGTCCATACTGGATATATGGCATTCCTCACAGCTTGTTTATCAGTTCAGCCCGTGGCTTATTCTCTAGAGCCTTCAGGTGGGGGCCTACACTTTTCCTTTTGTTTATGGTTCCCTTTGCTGTGCAAAAACTTCTAAGTTGAATTAGTTACCATTTGTTTAGTTTTGCTTTTATTTCTATTGCCTTGGGAGACTGACTTAGGAAAACATTGCTACAATTTATGTCAGAGAATGTTTTGCCTATATTTTCTTTTAGATTTATGATGTCCAGGGAATTTCCTTTTCTTTGATGTCAATACCAGTTTTCCTAATAAAGACAGTTGAATTTCTAAAAGGAATTCTGTTGCCAGTTTTTTTTTTTTTTATCATTTTTCCCTCTTGGCAGAGTAGCTGTGGTCAGTAGGGCAGAAAGGATTCTTACCATATTATATTAGTCGGGAAAACGGACCTAGAGAGGTGAAGGGACAGGTCCAATGTCACACAGAAAGTCATTGACAGAGCTGGAACCAGGCCCCTGGGCTCTTGGCTCCCATTCAGTCTTTTCGGCCATGCTGCCTCCCAGAAATGGAAGGGGATTGACTAGAAATGGGGGTGGGCATGTGCTTGGGGAAGAAGGCACTGTTGGAGGAGGAACACAGGATGGGAACAAGAACCATGAATGAAAGTGAGGGCTCCCTTGCCATCCCCAGATTCAGCTCTTCAAGAGACCAGGCATCCCAGGTGGTCGAGGGCATCAACTTTAGACTTAGAGTTCACCGGCGTTCACAAACGATAATTGCTAGGGAGGGTTTGGAGAAAAGGTAACCCTCCTATATTGTTGGAGGGAACATAGTTTGGTGCAGCCATTATGGAAAAAAGTATGGAGATTCCACAAAAAACTAAAAGTAGACTTACCATAGGACCCAGCAATCCTACTCCTGGGCATATATCCAGGGGGAACTCTAATTTGAAAAGACACATGTACCCCAATGTTCATAGAAGCCCTATGTACAATAGGCAAGACATGGAAACAACATACATGTCCACAGACAGATGACAGGATAAAGGAATTGTATATTTATATGATGGAATACTACTCACCCATAAAAAAGAATAAAATAATGCTATTTGCAGCAACACAGATGGACCTGGAGATTGTCATTCTAAGTGAAGTAAAACAGAAGGAGAAAGAAAAATATCATATGATACCACTCATGTGTGGAATCTAAAAAAAGAGGATACTAATGAACTCATCTACAAAACAGAAACAGACTCACAGACATAGTAAACAATCTTATGGTTACCAGGGAAAAGGGGGTGGGAAGGGATAAATTTGGAAGTTTGAGATTTGCATATGTTAGCCACTATATATAAAAATAGATTTAAAAAATTTCTTCTGTATAGCACAGGGAACTATATTCAATATCTTGTAATAACATTTAATGAAAAAGAATATGAAAGCGAATACATGCATGTATATGCGTGACTGGGACATTGTGCTGGACACCAGAAATTGACACATTGTAACTGACTGTACTTCAATTAAAAAAAAAAAAAAGACTCCAAAACCCCATTTGCAACTGCTCCTTAGACATGCCTCCACCTGAACAAACTTAGAAATTTTCTAAGACCCGAATACACAGATTCAAGTGCCACTCTCTCTATGATCCTCCAAGAACCCCATGGACCCCCTTGAGGCACTGGGGTCATCGTTTATGTGGCTGCCTGCCCCCTGCCCCCGACCATAACCAGGAGCTCCTAGAGGGCAGAGGCCAAGCTTTCTTGTCTTTGGCACAAGGTTTACTACAACTATAACCAACCAAAAACCGTTCCTTTGAACAAGTGAATACAATCATTTGAGGTTACTGCTACTGACCTTTACTTCCCTTAGAAATTTATGAATTAGGCAATGGTCTCTGAACTTTGGAACAGGAAAGGACCTTAAAAGATGCAGTATGACATCCCTATTTTACATGGAGGAAGTGGACCCTGTGTAAGTAAGTTCTGAACTCTGTAATGGGTTAGGAATTCAGGATTGTTTCTCGTTATTACCACTAGCTCAGTCAAACTTCAGCATACATTCATGATAAAGGACCTAGAAATATCTTAAAGTACCACCTTTCTGGGACAATACAAAAGGATAAAGGTGGGGAGAGTACAGTTCAGTGGTAGAGCACATGCTTAGCATGCATGAGGTTCTGGGTTCAAACCCCAGTACCTCCATTAAAATAAATAAGCAAATAAAAACCTAATTACCGCCCCCCCCAAAAGGATAAAGGTAAAGTTGGCTCCAATTAGGTAAATAGTGTGAAACTTGAAATACACACACACACACAGACACACACAGACGCCTGGGAGGGGGCCTATCAGCTGGAGGGATGTTTTGATCTCCTTAGTAACTTCAATAATGACTAATAGTTACGCAATAACAGATTGATAGTCGTTTTCAGGACTCTTGTCATGAGCGACTTAGAAAATTATTTTAGGCTGAGGAATCAAGGAGAAAAGCTGTTGGGAAGTGAGACTGAGCCTGAAGGAGAGAGTACGGAGAGCTGCCAGAAGATGGAGCTGACGATTAAGAGGGTTCACGGAAACCAATCACCAGCGATATTTTGGTGTCAGGAGTCCAGCTCATGGAAGCAGCCAAATGACCTTGAAAAAGGCCATCCTTATCTAAGTGTTTAAGCCCTCTCCCACCCATTTTTTTCTGGGCAAGCCTTTGTTTTCCTTTCAGAAACAGATCTTTACCTCTCTGCAGTTCCCCATAAACCTGCCCTCTTACTGTGTGGTATTGGTACCCAAGTGATGGTCTGTGGACCACTTCACCTGCTGCAATGTGACAGAATGGTGTATCATTAAGCTGAATATATCTAGTTTTAAGGATTATCCTTTATTCTGATGTGCTGATTGTGAATTTTATTTCACCACATGTTGGTGTGAGAAATATCCTATTGTCTTTCTAACTTGAATCAACTCTTTCCCTGAGTCTCTGCTCATCAGAGTGGAAAGAAGTGACATCTCAGTCCTATTTTGAGGGCTTCTTCCCTTCCCTAGAGCCACACAAAAACCTAAAGGCTTTGCACGGTGCCTCAAAAATGGTAGTCAAGTTCAGGTGCCTTGTGCTTTTAAACAATGAGGTCTTTATTTTAAAAAAATATATTTTTATTGAAGTACAGTCAGTTCACAATGTTGTATCAATTTCTGGTGTACAGCACAATACTTCAGTCACATAGGAACATACATACATTTTTTCTCATATTCTTTTTCACCACAGGTTACAAGATATTGAGTATGGTTCCCTGTGCTATACAGTATAAACTTTTTGTTTATCTATTTTATACATATTAGTTGGTATCTGCAAATCTCAAACTCCCAATTTATCCCTTCCCACCCGCTTCCCTCCCTGGTAACCATAAGTTTGTTTTCTATGTCTGTGAGTCTGTTTCTGTTTTGTAAATAAATTCATTTGTCTTTTTGTTTTTAAGATTCCACATATAAATGATATCATGTGGTATTTTTCTTTCTCTTTCTGGCTTACTTCACTTAGAAAGATGATCTCCAGGTCCATCCATGTTGCTGCAAATGGCATTATTTTTTTTATGCCTGAGTAGTATTCTATTGTATAAATATACCACAGCTTCTCTATCCAGTCATCTATCAATGGACATTTAGGTTGTTTCCGTGTCTTACCCATTGTAAATAGTGCTGCTGTGAACACTGGGGTGCATGTGTCTTTTTGAATGAAGGTTCTCTCTGGATATATGCCCAGGAGTAGGATTGCTGGATCCTATGTTAAGTCTATTTATAGTTTTTTGAGGAATCTCCATACTTTTTCCCATAACAGCTGCACCAAACTACATTCCCAGCAACAGTGTAGGATGGTTCCCTTCTCTCCACACCCTCTCCAGCATTTATCGTTCATGGACTTTTGAATGATGACCATTCTGACTGGTGTGAGGTGATACCTCATTGTAGCTTTGATTTACATTTCTCTGATAATTAGTGATACTGAGCATTTTTTCATGTGCCTATTGGACATTCGTATGTCTTCATTGGAGAATTGCTTGTTTAGGTCTGCTGCCCATTTTTGGATTGGGTTGTTATTTTTTTCTTATTAAGTTGTATGAACTGTTTATATATTCTGGAGATTAAGCCCTTGTCAGTCTCAACTTTTGCAAATATTTTCTCCCATTCCATAGGCTGTCTTTTTGTTTATGGTTTCCTTAGCTGTGCAAAAGCTTATAAGTTTAATTAGGTCCCATTTGTTTATTTTTGCTTTTATTTCTGTTGCTTGGGTAGACTGCCCTAGGAGAACATTGCTGAGATTTATGTTGGATAATGTTTTGCCTATGTTTTCATTTAAGAGGTTTGTAGTGTCTTGTCTTATGTGTAAGTCATTAAGCCATTTTGAGTTTATTTTTTGTGTATGGTGTGAGAGAGTGTTCTAACTTCATTGATTTACATGCAGCTGTCCAGTTTTCCCAACACCATTTGCTAAAGAGACTGTCTTTACTCCATTATATGTTCTTGCCTCCTTTTTAACGATTAATTAACCAAAAGTTTGTGGGTTTATTTCTGGGCTCTAAACAATGGGGTCTTATGTGAAACAATTTTTATTGTGTTGCTGTGCTTGTGGGAAGGGAAATCTCAAAGCGGCCAGCACTCTTACGCATGACGAGTGGACAGGAAAGGTGGAGTTGTCCTAAAGACAAATGACGATATTAGTATCACATTTGGTTAGTTAAATATAAACCCAGGGTCAAGGTAGGGCAACTTGAGATTCTGGTATGCTAGGGACCTGGGAAAGGGCTAAGCTGGTCCTAAATTTTATCCTATCCTGGACCCTGACAGAAGACAATGCAAATCCTTTCTGGAGGAAACATCCTCAATTTTAGCCCTCAGATATTCCATAGATTCATCCAAACAGGAGCTCACAATGTGAGATCACAAAACTCAGAGAAACAAACCACCATGAGCAATAAACACAAACAACAACACATTTATATTTCCAAGGACTTCTGATATTAGGCACAAAAATGAGAACTATTTGCATATAAATCTTTAATGAAATAAAAGATGGCATTACAAAAATTAACAAGCAACAAGACACTAGAACGGCCAGTCAGGTTTGAAGGAGAACCATCCAGAAATTATAGAAATAAAAAGCACTATGTTTAAGACTTTTTTGTTGTTGTTAGAGGTTGGTTAACAGCAAATCAGACACAACTGAAAAGAGATTAATGAACCAGAAAGTTGTTCGCCTAAGTATGTCCTTGGAATGGCTGAGAGAAAATGGCTGTCGACCTAGAATTGTATACCCAGTAAAACTCTTTCAGGAATGTTGATGAGGAAGAGATTTTCAGATAAAAACTGAAAGCATTTACCACCAACACAACTTTTAAAAAAGAAAAGCTGAAACGTAAGAATCTAGGTAAGCGCTGTCCATGTAAAAGTGCAATTAACAATAATGTCTAATCTGTACCTTCCCGCAGAGAAAATTCTAGGCTCAGATACCTTCACTGATGAATTCTACCAAAACATAGGAAAAAGAAGTATTACTAATTCTACACAAACTCTTCCAGAAAACTGAAGCAGAGGGACTACTTCTCAGCTTACCCTGATACCAAAACCAGGCAGAGACCTTAACGAGAAAAGAAAACTATACACTAATATTGACAAGTCAAGTGAACCCCAGGAATACAATGTTGGTTTAACATCAGAACACTGAAGAATGGAGTCATATTTACAGGCTGAAAAAGAAAAACCATATAACCATCTCAATAAGTGTGAAAAAAAAATCATTGATAAAATCAACATCCATTTCTCTTTTCTCCTTTTTAAAAAAGTGAAGTATAGTCGGTTTACAATATTGTGTTAATTTCCGCTGTACAGCACAAACAACCATTTTTGGTTTAAAAAAAAAAAACCTCTCAGTAAACTAGGACTAGAAGGGAATTTTCTCAGCTTGATAAAGGGCATCTATGAAAAACCTACAGATAACATCATACTTACTGGTGAAAGTCTGAGTGCTTTCCCCCCAAGCTCAGGGATAAGCAAGGATGTCCGCCTTCAACATCTCTTTTTAACATTCTACTAGGGGTTTTAGCTAATGCAAAAAGGCAAGAAAAAGAAAGAAAAGGCATTCAGCTTTAAAGGATGCTGTCTTTATTCACATTCAATCATAACATGATTGTCTATGTAGAAAATTCTATGGACTCTACCCCCCCCCAAAAAGCTGCTAGAACTAGGAAGTGAATTTGGCAAGACTGCGTGATACAAAATCCATACACAAAAATCAATTGCATTTCTATATACTAGCAACAGGCAATCAGAAGTGGAATTTTAAAAAGCAATGCCATTTGCAATAGCATA
The DNA here is from genome assembly GCF_048564905.1 of Vicugna pacos. Lineage (NCBI taxonomy): Eukaryota > Metazoa > Chordata > Mammalia > Artiodactyla > Camelidae > Vicugna > Vicugna pacos. The sequence continues at coordinate 46,554,204 of NC_133002.1, forward strand.
AAAAGTACGAAAAACTTAGGGATAAATCTGACAAAAGATGTGCTAGACCTCTACACTGAAAACTGTAGAGTATTACCAAGAGAAATTAAAGATGATCTAAATAAAGAGCCATACTCTTTGTTCATGGATTGGAAGAATCAACGTTGTTAAGATGTCAGTGCTCCTGGAATTGATCTATGTAATCCAATACAATCCCCATCAAAATTCCAGAAAGCTTTTCTTGGGAAAAGGGGTAAAAATGGATAAACGCATGCTGTCCGTTCAAGATGGGCAGATCTGCTGCTTTAGCACTTGGCTTGGGAGCCCCACACTGAGATCCAGCCCCGGATCACCCCTCCAAGCTGTCAGTGCGGTGTGCCTGTCACATCCTGGAAGTGCCACAGGTAGAGAACACTGTCCCCCCTCTACTCAGAGATGCCCCTGAACACATCACCTCCCCTTGCACTCTTAGAGGCTTTCCACCTTCCCCACTTCTGTTTTCTCTTCCCCTACAAGCTACCACCTCCTAGATGGTGAACTTAGACAATCTCTTTTCAATGGGCTACAATGGATTAGGATCATAACATCCAATTCTTTGCTGAGGGGTAGATTAGGGAAGGGATATCTCAAATCATTCCTTTTCACTATCAGTACTCCCTTTGGTGTTAAAATGTTTCTTTTAAAGAAACAAATGGGAGGATAAATGATAGTTTATTATATTATTGTTGTAGTTAATATTCCAATTTGACAAAACAGAATGTTAGCCATGATGGTGGTTCTCTAATTTTCACCTCTCAGCAAGTTTCGGGGCTGGAAACCTTTGCTCTCAGGATGGGTAAGCAGTGGCTTGCTGCAACTCTTTTGTTTTAAGGGGATTGGAGAGAGTCTCACATATGTACCGAAGATCGCAGAGTTGAAGATTTGGGTGTACAAATACGAAACCAAGGTGTATCACGATGGGGGACTGCAGAGAAGCAGCTGGTGAGGGAGCGGTCTTGGTCCTCTGCCCGGGAGTTAGAGCTGGGCTGGCACTGTGGCAGCGCTGGGGGCTAGGACCGCGCACCAGGGTCTATGAATCATGTTGGAGGGTCTGATAAATCCCCGGAATCTTGGAATCCCGTGATGCCAATCCTAGGCCACCTTGGAGAGAGCTCTGCCTCACAAAAGACACTGATCTCCTTAATGGACACATGGTCCACAAGTGGGCAAGGGGTGGGACTGGGACGACCTGGGTGACATTCCTGGTTCCCAAAAGCCCTGGCTGCAGTAGGTGACAGGTTTTCTGGGCAGCCCTCGTTCTCACCAGCCTCCAGCCAAGAGATTTCTCACCGGGGAGGCCTGCTTTGGGTGATTTTGGGGGTCTCTCTGCTTCCTCCCTCCCCCAACATCTAGGCACTCACTGTGCCGGGATCCTGGGCAGAGATCCCTGAGCTCAGTCCCTGAGCTCCCTCTCCTCTGGGAGAAGGTAGGAGGTGCTCACCACTTCGCCCCGCCTCTGGCCACTGGCGCCACCTTCTGGTGAGTTTCTTTTTCGTCATCAGACAGGCTCCACCTCGTCCCGCCCACTAGGTCCTCGCTCCAGGGCTGTTACTGACTGGTTTCTCCTCCCACACTCACAGGGACGGGTGTCCAGGTTGATGAGGACTTTGAGAAATGCTGACTGACAAGCCCCGGAAGGAGTGACGTTGGTTCTGCCATTTTTGAAAGCTGTTTGGCAACGGGTATCAGTAACTTCGAAAATGTTAGCAGGGAGGGTAGAGCTCAGTGATAAGAGTCCGTGCTTAATGTGCAGGAGGTCCTGGGTTCAATCCTCAGTAACTCCATTAAAAATAAATAAGTAAATAAATAAATAAACCTAATTACCTCCCCCCCAAAAAAGAAGAAAAAGAAAAAATGTTCACACCCTATGACCTGGCACATCCAAGTATGCAAATTCATCTAAAATCTCCAAATGCAAATAAGGCCTTGTGCAAAGATTCACCACGTTGTTATTTACAATAGCAAAAATAGAAACAAATTAAATACCTAGTGAGAGAGAACTGAAATAAATTAAAACACAAAGATACGAAATATTACACAGTTGATAAACATTTGATTTATGAAAGGTATGTAAAAACAAATGTTTATGATATAATAATTAAGTGGGAAAAGCAAGCTATAAAGTTGTATGTACAGAATAATTTGTAAAAGAACATCAGAAGTGACGTGGAGAAAAAATACAACAAAAGATGATTAACAATTGTCTCTGGGCAGTTGTGAGACTATAGGTGATTTGTTTTCTTTTTTTCTACCCTCTCACCTTTTTAAGTTTTGTATACTGAGCAGCCTCTAGTTCATTTTTCAAAGAAAATAGAAAAAACAACAAACAGTAGTTCTATTACTCTACCTTCCTTTCCACACCCCCAGTGAGCCAAACTCAGTTTCCCCTTAAGGTCCTGCCTTGTCTTCTCCCTCCCCCCTTTTAGAGACTCATCTCTACCTCCACCCTGTGATTTCCTGACCCTCCCCAGCTGCCAGAACCCACAGGCAATCAACCCTTTCTTGACAAGGTAGGAGCTGAGTTTTTCTCCATCCTCCTTCCAAAGCCTAGAATGCATGGCTGAGGAAGAAGATCAGAAAGCGGAACCGCTCCCCACTAGTCCTGGGCTCCCCTTCCAATATGCACTTGACCTGGGCCGGGACCCAGGCAAGCCCAGGAAAGCCCCTCGCTGGGTCACGGTGTCCTGAGCAGAGCAGCTCCGAGAGGGGGCGAGGGGAGACTCCACCCATCCAATGTAGACTCTCTAAGCTGGAGGGACCCGAGACTTCAACATGCCCATTAGTGCGCAAATTCAAGTGTTAGAATCACCAGGGCACTTGTGAGAAATGCCGAGTCCCGAGCCCAGGCTCAGAGATGGTTTTGGTAGGTATTGATAGGACCCAGGAGTCATCTTTTTACCAGCTTCCCGAGGGACTGGGATGCAGGTGGTTCATAGCCTGGCTTCAAGAAATCAGAGTCCAGTCTAATCCAGCAGGCTCCCTCCTCCTCATTGGCTTATGCAGGAGAACTTGGCCCTGAGTCAGAGGACAGAAGGGAGGAGAAGGTGGGGTCTGGAGGGGGAGGAGGGAGGGGCCTGTTGCTGTGCTTCCAGGCCCCGGGGGAGTCCCAGTAGCAGATATGAATTCAGACCAGATCCCCTGAGCCTGGTCTGGCCCCGGGGAGGGTTCAGCGGCAGCTCATCCTGCCCAGGGATGTGACCATCTGGGGGAGGTTCCAGTCTCCAGCTGGAACTGTGAGGCCAGGCTCCAGGGTTGACAAAGGCTTCCAGGCCAGGCGGGGGTGTGCAGGAGAGGCTGGGAAGGAAGGGGGAGAGCCCTGGACTCTGTCAGTTGAACTCTGAAGCCGTAGCAGAACATTTATCAGAGTCAGTGCAAATTCAGCCTTCAGATTCACGGAGGGTGTGCTGCAGCTACACTGAGATGATCTTTGAGAGGTCCAGCTCTTCCCCAGACTTGGGGAGGGGAGGTCCCAGGCTCATGGCTCCCTCAGGGTCCTGCAAAGAGGCTCCATCTTTCTCTGAAGTCTGTAAAGACAACAGTGGGGAGTGAAAAGCAGTGCCCAGCTCGGGGGTCTCCAGGTAGCTGTTGGGTAGCTGTTGGGTCCACCCAAGCCTTTTCTACAAGCCTCTGTCCATCTGAGGCACACTAACCACTTCTCCCCAGAACCCCAGGCTTTGATTCATCCCAGCCCATCCCCCTATCCCCTGGGAGACCATCCTCAGGGCCTCAGGCCCTGTTCTGGCTTCAGATGTGGGAATCCTGCCAGCTCAGAGCTCTTTAAGCTGTGATTTCTAGCAAACTCTTCAAGAATTTTCTTCTTTAAAAAGAGCATATGAGGTCAGGAGTCCTGGCTTCTTGGGTGAAAGGGCCTAGGCTCTGGTTATGATGGCGAAGGTGGGTGAATACTGAGGACAGGGCCCTCCCCCACTTCCCTGAATTGTCAGAGTGGAGCCAGGCTAAGTGGCTCCAGACCCCCGGAGTCCTCTGTCCACACCTGGCTCAGGCACCAGGTCTCCGTGTTGGGGCTGGCAGAGGGCTCGGGGCTGGCAGGGGGCCCAGTAAGCCCTGCGCAGTTGATCACAGAGGACTTCGAGACCCAGATGCTCCCTAGCGGCTGAAACACAGACACAGTCAGAACAGCCTGTTCTTGGCAGCAGGGACAGTCTGCAAGCTTGAGCAGGAGGAGGGACATGCAGGGGGGTGGGCCGAGGAGTCAGAGTCCTTACGTCCAATTTACTACGTCTCAGTGTGACCTTGGGCAAGCCCCCTAACTTCTCTGAGGCTCAGTTTCCTTAGCTGTAACAGGGGGATAGGAATTTTTCCCTTAGGGTTATGATAAATATTTGTGATAATATTTTATCACTCAGTAACTGGGAACTCCTGGAATGATCAATTGGTTTTCATTATTGTTATTTCTATCCTTCGAGCAAGGAGAACGTGCCTGTTGCAGATTGTTGGTCATATGCCCTGAGAGAGCAAAACTGGACATCTCAAAAATTCACCGGGTAACAAACAGCACAGGAAAAACTCTTTAGGGATTATCTGTCTAAGCGACCCCTCCTTAATCAAATGAGAGGCCCAGGGAAGAGAAGGGGGAATCCAGTGTGGCTGAGGAAGCCCATCTCCTGACTTGGGCTCAGCTGCTCGCCTGGGTTGTCAGCTACGTCTCCTAAGGGCACAGCTGCCCTGAGGTGGACGAGCCGGGAGATCCCATGGCCTGATGGACACTGAAGCCGAGGAAAGGCGTGCCCATTTTCTGGATAGCTAGGGATGTCTCATCTCGCTTGTTCCTAACAACAGTCCTGCGAAACGGGGAAACCGAGGCCCAGAGATGTGATGTAACTTGCCAGAAGTCACACAGCTGGCTCTTCTTACTGGAACAAGGTAAGAGTCAGAACAGAATTCCTTGGCTGCAATCTGGCTGGGGGGATGAGAGCCTGAAGGAATGGGGGACGGGGGAAGGAGATTTCACAAATGCTGTCACTCATAGCCCTTGTCCTTCTCAGCCCTGTCTATGGGGAGGACACGGTAGAGCTGGGGCCAGACCAGAGAATGCCTGATGTCAGGTCCTTTTCCCATGAATCCCATATTTACAGCTTTGTGATTCCATCGAAACCCCATCACTGCTGACCACTGACCACCAGCAGCTGCTGAAGTGTCACTTACTTTATCTAGGGTGACCAATTTGAGGAAAGAATCTCAGGGGCAGAGATCAAACCACACATGGAGGCTGTGGCCAGGACCACTACCTTGTGTCCAGGGCGAGTCTCTCAATGGCCCCTCGGCCCACACGGTGGACACTTGGCTGTTCAGCGAGCACGGAGGCAGTTTCTGGGTTGTGGCATGTACAGGGTACATGTGACAGCCTCTAATTCTGGGCATTAGGACGATAGTTGCACAGCTGCCTGGAGGGACTCCCTCTTACCCCAGCCCCCCTTCTGTGAGCCCCAGGATGCAGAGCCAGGAGGAGGGCTCTGGCGGTGGCTGTGGCAGTCCCTCTGTCCACCTCTCAGACCCTTCCTTACTTCGTCCATCACCTTTGGTCTCATTGAGCTTCCTGGGACAACAGCAGCTGCTTCCTAAGTGAAGGAAAGCCCAGCGTCCCATTCCCGCCCCAGCCCCTCCCTGGCCTGAGGCTTTTGTCCCTGCTGGCGCCAGGAAAGAACGCAATAGGGCCCCCCTTTCCTGCTCCAATGTTTTAAAGAATCAGCATGGAGGCATCTCAGTAAACAGCTGAGGAAGGAGAGGCCGGGTGAGGCAGTTGGGAGAGGCAAGCGGGGCTTCTGTTTCCTGAGCCGTGACCCTCCCCCCGAGCGTGCTGGCGCGGGAAGGGAGGGCTCTCTTTGCAGGGGTCTGGGATGGGCCCGGCAGCAGGGAGCCTCTCTCCAGGAAGATGGGCACAGGGACCCCCATTCTCTCTGCCCTCTGGACCCCAGTGCTCAGCCTGAGTGTCCAGGTAGACACGCCACCTTGGTCTCAGAGTCAAGGAAAGAGCAGAGGAAACAGCAGGGTGTTCTGGAAAGAGGAGAGATGGGAGCTGAGAGCTCTGGATCCCACTCTCTGTTGGGGCCACTGCCTGCTGTGTGACCTTGGGCAAGACTTTTTCCCTCTTGGGGTCTCAGTTCTCTCTTCTGTAAAAGCAGACCAGGATCTGTGGTTGTCACATTCTGGTGTGCTGTCAGCATCCCCAGGGCAGTGTTTAAAATTCAGGTTCCCAACTCCTACCGCTAGAGGCTTTGGTTAGGACTGGCATCAAAGAAAGCGTATTTCTAATAGGCCCCCACCCCCACCCCCAGGTGTTCTGAAAAGGAGTTTGCACCAAACTTAGGGAAAGGCTGGACTAGATGATCTCAAAGGCACCCTGTGGATCCAGCTCAGATGCTGTCTGATCCTAAAAAGGAGGATGAAAAGAGGGCCCCGGGGTTTGGAGCACAGCCCTGCTGGTACCCTCGGTGGGAAGTCAGGGTGAGGAGGGCACTCTGTTGGCTCGCAGCCTGAAGGGCAGGGCTCACACCTTTTCCCGGGATGTGGGCTGCAAGCCCGGCCTTGAGGTCAGCTATGGAAGACCAATTTGGGAGACGAAGAGGCAGGGCCCGGGAGTCCTGACTTCCAGCCTTTCGGGGGTCTGAGCTCGTGTCTGCCACCTACCTGGTGGGAGAGGTGGATATTCTCCTTCTCCTGTGTCTCCGTATCCCGTTGAGCTGAAAGAGACAAGACGGAGCAATGACCAGACTTTTGAGATTAGTGCATGGAAATCCCAGTGTGGACAAGAAACTGGCCGAGGAAGTAATTCTCTTTGCTAAGGTCATTGTTTCTGAAACCTCAATGTGCATACAGGACCTTGGGAAATTTTATTAAATGCTGATTCCAATTCAGTAGGTTGAACTTGAGGCCTGAGACTCTATATGTCTAACAGGCTACCAGGGGATGTCACCGCTGCCAGCTGGGATCCATCATTTGAGAGACAATGTGCTAAGAGGCTCTGCGGTCGTGACCAGAATGTTTTCATCCCGTGTGCTCCTCCCGACTCCCCTGAGGGGCCTAGGGTCATGGGCAAGGCTGACATTTCTTCCTGGGGTCACACAGTGGGGAGTCAGGAGGCAGACCTGGGATCCCCCCATGGCCACCTGCACTGGGACAACATTGCCAATTTGCCAGGATGTCTTCCTGGCTATACAAACACAGGGCCAGCTGCTTAACCACTCTGTGCCTCAGTCTCTTGCCCTATAAAGTGGGGGGATTTGAAACAAGTAATTCCTAACTCCACAGTATTGAGGAGGTTCAAAGAGATAAAAACAACATAAGCCACACCAGTGTCCACCACAAGGCAACTCCCATGGTTGTTGTTTCAGTTAATCTGTGCCATCCACCACAGAAGCCAAGAGCTACCCGCGGCCATTGAGCCCTGAAAATGTGACTACTCTGAATAACGCTGGGTTTCAGACTCAAGGTGAAAAAATGAATGTTGAACATATGCCAATAGTACCTTTATATTGATTCCATGTTGAAGTGATAATGTCTCGGATATATCGTGGTAAATAAAGTCTATTATTAGAATTAACTTCACTAGTTTCTTTGTACTTTGTTTTCATGTGACTACTAGGGAATTGTCCATCACAAATGTGGCTCGTATTCTGTTTCTGTTGGATGTATATCTGAGGCAGCTGAGGCTCAGGGAAGTTAGGTGACTTGCCCAAGGTCACGCGGCTCAAAAGTGGCAGAGCTGGGATTTGAAGCCAAGCCTTGAAAGGCACTGAGCACCTCTAGAAACCCAGTGGCAGGTGTTAGCGGGGAGGGGCACAATGTACGTCCTACTCAAGTTCAAGTGCTCAGACCTGTACTCCCCTCTGTGGTCAGTCCTCGTACAAGGAGCCGGACCTGCAGAGATGGACATGGAGTCACTGGGATCCACAGGGAGAGAAGTGGCTGATGAGCTAGGTCGGACAGACCAGAGCAAGATGAAAACCCCCCACCGCTCCCCTATTTGAATTGCTTGTGCTTAATGTGGCCCGCCCAGTGGGGCGCTCCCAATGCCCGCATCTCAGATGTACACATCAAGGCCCACAGGGTCTCTCTGGGGTGTTGGGAGGACTGGAGGTCTTGGGAGGCCCCTGGCTGAGAGCCTCTCACCCCTTTGGTCTACACTGCTCACCTTCCCTCCTCCGCCGGAGCATGTAGCTGCCGAGGGCAGCCAGGCCTGTGGCCAGCAGCAGGGCCAGCAGCACCAGGACAGGGGCCAGGATGCGGATCATCGGGATGGACACCCTGTGGATGAGATGGAAAGGAGCCCAGCAGCTGTCACCAGATATCAGCGACATGCTGTGCATTCTTATTCTGAGTCCCAGCCATGTCCCTTGTCTCTCCCAAGGAGATCAGAGGGCACCAGGGTCCACATCTGGTTAGTCCCAATGAAAGGGACCTCAGCCCCTGTCACCAATCCCAGGAGACACTTTCATTTGGGTCTGAACCTGGGAGCAGTTACCTGGCTCTCCATAATAGAGGGCAGGTATACATAAACCAATAGTCGGGGGTTATAGCTCAGTGGTAGAGCGCATGCTTAGCATGCAAGAGGTCCTGGGTTCAATCCCCAGTACCTCCATTAACAAAAAGAAAATAAAAAAACCCTAAGAGCCTATCTTTCAGGCTGGGACTCCGGTCTGGTAAGAAAATACCATATTGTTTGGGTCCATATTTTCATGCTTGGCAGAAGCCAGTGGAAAGAGTACAGGCAAAAGCTACTGAACTGGGGTGCCTGTCCCTGAAGCCAGGCAGGGAGCGATGTGGGGACTGGGGCCATGGAAGTCCCTTCACTTTGGGTGGGCCTACAAGTCCAAGGCAGCAGGCCTGCTGGCCCCTGGAGCGTAGGTTGTTTACTGCTCAAGGGCCCAAGTGAGTAGGGGGTGAGATGGGGGCTGAATCTGCCCTCTGTGCACAGCTGCAGCCACGACAAGAGGCTGTGTTTGCCTGGAGGAAGGAATATTGGGTTCTTACTTGCTCAGAGGCACCTTATGATTTAGTGATGACCTGAAAGGTGACCTTGGTCACCTGGGGCTCACCTGGGCTCAGAGCTGCTGCTGCTGGGGACCAAACTGGCTTCCTCTGCTGAGGTGGAGTCCAGCTGGGTAGCTGGGCGGGAGGTCCCTGCAGGAGGATAGTTTGCTGGGTGAGGAGAGGTCCTTGCATACAGAGAGGTTGTTGGGTGAGAAGAGGTCCCTGCATACGGAGAGGTTGTTGGGTGATGAGAGGTCCTTGCATACAGAGAGGTTGTTGGGTGAGAAGAGGTCCCTGCATACGGAGAGGTTGTTGGGTGATGAGAGGTCCTTGCATACAGAGAGGTTGTTGGGTGAGAAGAGGTCCCTGAATACGGAGAGGTTGTTGGGTGATGAGAGGTCTTTGCATACAGAGAGGTCCCTGTGTACGGAGAGGCTGCTGTGTGCTTGTACAGGGAGGTCCCTGGGAATGGAGATGCCTTGGTCCCTGTCTTCCCCTGCTTGGCTGTGGTGACTGTCAGGTGGAGACCAGAAGAAGCTACAAGTCCAAAAGCAATACCTCAGCACCTTCCCTGATCCTTGATTCACAGCATCCCCAGACCTCTGATCCTTAACCGCTGAACCCTAGTCTCCCCAGGACCAATATCTCAGAACATCTCCAGCTACAGGACACCCCAGGAAGCAAGCAGAGGTCTCGATGAAGCCCTTTTCAGCAAGCAGGCTATATCTTAGGAACACCCCACACCTGTGCATAGCTCTCCCCTCCCGTCTGTGCTGCGGCCTGCCGTCCCGTGGGAATGTGCAGTCCCTCCGCCCCCACCTCCATGACCCTGTCCCCCTCCCAGGGAAGGAGAGACATTTGTTACCTGGAAAGACGGACAGAGAGACCAAGAAAGCCTTATCAAAGCCCACTCTTTGGACCCCACACCAGTACTTCCCCGCGTCCTGCAGGGTGAGGTTCCTCAGGGTCACCTTGAACTTGAGTTCCTGGGGGCTGTCGTGGATGGACACCCTGCCATCTTGGCCATATTCTCCCGAGAATATAGTCCCAGAGCAGCGGGAGATCAGTAACCCAGCCTCCTTGCACCAGTATTTCTTGTTCATCTTCAGCTCTTCCCCGTAGGTGCACTGCAGGGACACAGTGTCACCTTCGAACCCTCTGATCTCCTTCGGGCCCACCAGGGCTGTGCAACCTGAAACCACAGCAAGGGTTAAGGTTGGAATTGCCTGATTCAAGTACGAGGGCCAAGACCAGAAGGCTTTCCTCAGTCACCCTCTTCTTGGGGCAGCCCTGGGAAGAGCTGGTACTCCACTCTGCCAGTGAGGGATCTTGGGACAGGGCTGTTGCTGTTTCCCTAAACCTGGCATATTGCAGGCTGGTGATGGGGAAGCTCAAGATTCAGACAACCCAGAGTGTGATCTCAGCAATACCACTTAGTAGCTGTGTGACCCTGGAGAAATTGCTTGACCTCTCTGGGCCTCTTGAGTTTTCTCACCTATAGATGATGATAATGTCCTGTTTCATCAAATTAAGTTTCTATCATATGTAAGATCCACCATAATTTTATATAACATTAAGAAAAAACAGTCAATTGAACAACTGACATCAGTTATAAGATACATCCTAATTTTTTTTTATGTTAAAAGGTTAAAAAAAAGAAAAAAAAGAAAAGCAGGCTTGTGATTGATATAACAGAATATTCTTTATCTCTCAGGGTTGTTGTGAGTGGTGTAACAGATGTTCAGGAAATAATTGCTGAGTGCTAATAGGGGTGTCTTGTCTGTCCCCAGGCTTGGCACAATCAGGAAATGAAAAAGACTCACAACCGCTCAGCCCTGAAGGGGCTGGAACCCAAAGGTCTGGGGAAAACCTGGCTCTGGGTTTCAGAAACAGCAAGTGTCCGCCCCCTCTGAGGGTTTTGGACTAGCGGGGTGGGGTGAAGCCTGGAAGCTGGGCAAAGTCAGAGCCACAAGGCCTGGTCTGGAAAGGAAATGTAGGTTCCTTTCTCTGCAGACCCAAAGGGAGAGCCTGAGAATGAGCTCCACACCCCTCTACTCCCCCACCCCCGCCCCTGCCCCTGCCTCCATCTCACCTGGGAGCACGAGGCAGCCCCAGAACAGCAGGACAAGTGGCTGCATGGTGAGTGCTGGCCACGCGGCAACGCACGTTGGGAACTGGGCGCTCCTCTCCGGAGCACACGGGACTTGAACTGCCTACAGAAGCGAGATCAAAACAGGAAGGGAGAGGAGGGGCCGTGCGGGTCACCCCTCTGTGCGCGCAGGCCAGGGAGGCGCCTTTGCAGTTCCCTCTACTTGCCATCTGTGCGTGCTAGCCCAGCGCCTTGAAAACCCACTGAAGGCTTCTTCCAAATCCGTACCCTTGCGGGGGGTCTTCACCATAAACCACGACCACAGCCCCTCCAGAGGGTCTGTGTATAGAATTCAGGGAGTCCATGAATCTGGGTGGGAAAATACTACATCTTAACTGTAATTAACCTTTAAGTAACGTTTATCTTTTCCTTATGAGTGTAGTGTTCGCAGCACCGTGACTTTGTCACCAATAAAAACCACAGACACTAGAATATCCAGTTGTCACTGGTAGCTTGAAATACCGTGTACGCACCTCACTACTTGGATGATCATTAGTTATTAGACCTGCCACTAGCATTGTTATCTAAAGCAATAATAAGCACATGTATTACAGTATTACACAAATATTTTGATAACCACTTCAATACTGTTGGTTTTCTTTTAAGCATGTGTACTTTATTTTATATGCTCAAAAGGCCATTATTCTGAGACGGAGTCCATAAGCTTCACCAGACTGCCAAGTGGTCAATGGTACAGAGGTTAGGGGACCCAGAGACAGCGCTCACTGCCCCTCCTTCCCGTCGCCTCCCGGAGAGCGCAGTACCGGCCTCGGCCACAGGGCGGCGGTACAGGCAGGGGTGAGGGAAGCCGTTCTCCGGGGCTGATCCGGGTACCCGGAGCCTCTGGCAGGCCCCGCGAAGAGGCTGGACTCCGCAGGTGTGCTGAGTTGTCGTGGCCATTTAAAAAGTGAGTTAGCGGTTTTCCACCTCAGAACTGAATCCTTCTTGAAAGGAACAAAACAAACAAGCACACTAGAGGTAGCCGTGACATACTGTTTTTTCCAAAACAGCTCTGTCTGTCGTTTTTTCTGATTGTAAAGGTTATACAGGTTGTAAGCAAACTTACACAAGGCAGAAATGTTAAAAAAAAAAAGGGGGGGGGATGTGGAAGGTGGGGAACTTTTCCTGTTCTTCTCCTTCTCTCTTAGAAATATTTTGGCATATATACTTCCCTAGGTACAGTTGGAATTTTTACCCACTTGCTGGGCTGATATTTGAAGCGTTAACTCAGTGGTTCTAGGAGGGGAGATTGTGTGTGTGTGGTGGGGCGTGGGTGGGTGTGATTCTGGTGATGTGGGAGATATGTCTCAACTTCACAACTTTGGGGGTTGCTGCTGGCATTTAAGCAGACAGGGGTTCACGTGGGTGAAAACTCTGATCTCAGCCCAGGACCCGACTTCCCTTTCGTACACAGACTACAAAAGGTAATCAGTTTTTGTAGTTTTAAAAACACAGATTAAAGTAATATTTATTCTAGTGCTTAATAGTATTATCTCTGTTCTTTGTTCTGTCCTTATACAGAATAATTTCTGACCTTCTTACTTTTCTTAAATCCGAACTTATTTATTATAAGCAGAGCAAGCATCTGGCACTTTAGCCTGTTTTCTGATGGGAGAGCTGGGGTGGGGTGGGGTGGGGAGTGCAGAAGGACCAGTGGGCTTGTGGCAACCTCACCACATCCTCTTGACATCCATGTGCCCCTGGTTTGGCCATATCTGGTGGTACCATGGCTGGAATGAGGAGCTAGGGAGCCAGTGGGTGGGGTGAGGAAACACTGGACCACAGGAAGTCGGAGAGCCCAGTGGATGCTAGCATGGGCAGACAAAGAGGAAGGCTGCCTCCTACTGCTGTAAGCCCAGATGGTGAATAAAGACCTCCAGGAGTTAGAGCTCCCTTAGGGAGGAGGAAGGAGCAGGGAGAACCCTTCAGGCACTGAGTTTACTCTGAGTCAGCTGAGAAAACCCAGACTGAAAGCCACGTCCCAGCCATGGGGCAGGGTATAGAAAGGCCTATTGGTAGGACAGACAAAATCTGGCTCCCAAAGGGCCTAGCTTGACAGGTACCACTTTGTCACCCCAGTTCATTCTCTTCTGGTTTGGACTTGCTTGGACTAAGTCAATTCTGCTGATCTAAGATGGTCATTTGTTCCACTTAGATCAGGGTTTCTTAGTATCAGCACTATTGCCATTTGGAGCCAGATAATTCTTGCTTGTGGGGGCTGTCCTGTGTATTATAGGATGTTCAGCAGCATCTCTGGCCACTGCTTCCTAGATGCTGTCATTCTCCTCTCTGCCCTCCAAGTAGTGGCAATCAAGCATCTCTGTAGGAGATTTTTGTCCTGGGAGGCGAAATTACTCTAGGTTGAGAACCACTGCCTTGGATGATGCATGAATCTTTGGGGGAAAAAAGTGTAAGTTGTGTTCACACAGGTGCAGTAACCAGATTTTGGATACGGGAAAGTGGGCTTCCTAATCCTGACCCTCAGAGTTAGGCAGACTTTATGCATCGCAGGCAGCACAGGACATACTCTCTGCAGGCGAGCCAGCTCCCACGAGAAAGGGAAAAAAAGACGGCTGGGAGACATACCTTGTTTCTCCTTCCACTTCATCAATCATATAAGCCAAGGCGTGGAGAGAGACCAAGGGTGTTACATCCAACAAAGATGAGTGAGCCACAAGCTGGAAAGAGCCTGGATCCCTGAGTCATGCCTTGGAAAAGAGTTGCCTCAAGAGCTACCAAGCCAGCAGCAGACTTGGTGTGAGCAAGAGATAGACTTTTTATGGGTTTGGGCACTGAGATTTTGCAGTTTGTTTGTTTCCGAGGCATAACCTAAGCTACCACAGAGTGTTTTGTTTTCTCATATACATTCCATCCTCTCCTCCACCTACTGCTCCCCCAGCCCCAGCCAGTGGCAAACTCAATTGTTCAGCTTCTTCCACAGAAACAAACTTGAAAACTGCGCTCAAGTGTTTTATGTTGACTCTTTTAAGGATTTTTTTACTTCTAGGAATGCCAGTGAAATGATGGGGGAGGGCAGCAATGTAAGATGGAGTAATTAGGACCATCCTCCCTCGGAAGCTGGATGAAACAGACATATATTTTAAACTATTCTCAAATACATTGACGGCTAAATGCAATGTGGTATCTTGGATTGGATCCCAGAACAGAAAAAGGAGATTATAAAAAACTAGTGAAATACTAATAAAAGTCTGGAGTTTAGTTCATAGTAATATACTAGTGTTAATTCTTTAGATGTGACCAATGTACATGGTTATATAAAATGTTAACATGAAGGCAAACAGACAGAGTGAAGGATGTCCAGGGACTTTCTGTACTAACTTTGCAACTTTTCTGTAAATCTAAAATTATTCCCCAACATAAAGTTTATTTTTTAAAAAAAAGCAGGGGAGGGCTAACAAGAGCATGAGGGATTACCAGGCTGAAGTCTGCAAGCAGAAACCCAGAAAGCTGAGCTGAGTAGGCGAGGTGACTTTGTCGTTGGAAGCCTTTACTGATTCAGAAGAAGCAACTAAGGAGCTAGGCATGCAGGGCCCCCCAAGGGTGAGAAATCTGGTATATATGTATTTTTTTTTATCAGCTTAGGCTAGAACGCCTTAGGGCTGCACTTTGGGAGAGGGTGAACCACAGCTAAACCAAGCCACCACGGACCTCACGCAGCTTCCTGTCATTTGGGTGTCTCAGGCAACTTCAAACTTTGAACTTGAATTTGAATTTAAAATGGTCCTGATTTGGTCACACTCTCCTAACCCTTACCTCCAGGTACCATAAAGATACCAATGAAAAATACTTCCTGGAGGAAAACAGCATCAACCCAAGTCTTGAATTATTTTAAAAAATCAAAATTTTTCCAAATAAAGTCCAAAATACAATCAAAGATAACCAGACGTCTGAGGAGACCAGACGCCACCAGCGATACTGTGTAGACACAGGCGACAACAGAAACAGACCCCTGGAGACTCCAGGTATTGAAAATAGCAGGAACAGCCTTAATACAACTATTCTCACCATGTGCAAGGAAGTCAAATTCAAGCTGGAAATTTCTGGTGAGGAACTGGAAAGTATAAAAAAACAACAACAACAGTAGATTTGAAAAAGAACGGTATAAAATTCTAGAACTGAAAAAATATGATAATTAACATTAAGAATGCAGCAGATGAGTTCAGGTCAGACACAGTTGAAAGGATAATAGTGAACTGAAAGATGTATCAGAACAAACCATCTGGGATGAAGCACAGAGAAACAAAGGATGGGAAATAGAGACTCGAGGGAAAAAGAAATGGGGAATGAAGCGAGAATGTCCATCATATGCGTTATTGGAGACATAGAATGAAAGAAGACAGAGGATGCAGCAATGTTCGAAATATGAAGAAACACACTGTGTGTTCTTTAATACATTTATGTATGTGTGTGTGTGTGTGTGTGTGTATTTATATTATGTGGGATGCTGAATCCTGTAGCCTAGGGCAGGGACCCCTGTGCCCTGGGTCCAGGGGAGGTATAGTACGGACACTGGATGGATGACAAAGGTGGCACAGTAAAGAAGTGGGGGGAGGGTGGTCTTTTCAATGACAATTAGGTACCTACGTAGAAAAAATACGAGACCCGATCCCTGCCTCCCAGCCACCCAAAGCCAATTCTAGGGTGGCTTACAGAACTACATGTAAAAAGGCAAAATGATAAAGCTTATCAAAGATCATAGAGCATAACTTCATGGCCTTAGGGTAGGGGAAGAGTTCTCAAACCAAACACAGAAAGTACAGCCCACAGAGAAAAAGACTGATAAATCAGACTGCATTAAAATGAAAAAGTGTCCATTGAAAGATGACATGAAAGGGGAGAAGGTATAGCTCAGTGGTAGAGTGTGTGCTTAGCATGCACGAGGTCCTGGGTTCAATCCCCAGTACTTTCATTAAAAAAAATTAAAATAAAGAAATGAACCTAATTACCTCCTCCCTAATCCCCCCCCCCCAAGAAAAGGTTTAGAGGCAAATTTAAAAAAAGACATCCACAGAGTGGGAGAAAATATCAAGAGTGTGCATTACAGACAACAGATTACAGACAACATGGATAAATCATAAAAAAAGATAATGTTGAGTGAAAGAAGCCAGGCATGTAAAAGACTGATTCCATTTAGATGAACTCTGAAAACAGACCAAACGAAATGGCATTGTATTGTGATATATATATTTCGATGGTAAAACCAGAAAGCAGAAGTGATTCTGGTAAATGTCAGGGTAGTGGTTGTCTTTGTGGGAAGATGCTGTGATCTCAAGGGACGTACGAGGCTTTCTGTGGCTAGAAGTTTATTTCTTCATTGGGCTGGTGGCTACACAGGTGTTCCCCGTTTTATTAATCTGTGAAGTTGTCATGTTTGTGCTCACTTATTATGTTCATTTTCCTGTGAGCACATTCTGTATCACAAATCAAAACTTTTTTTTGAGATGTAGTAACAAAAATAACAAATAAGAAAAGTTATCAGAAATCTGAAAAAAAAAAAACAACCAAACCAGAGTTACAGGATGTTCCCTTGTTCTCACTGAGATGTAATAAACAGTCTGAGCCCATCCTTTCTTCAGACCTTCTGACTCACTCTCTTTTTTTTTTTTTGCTTTTAAGAAGACTTCAATATTTTATTGTGATTATTTAGACTTGATAGAATTTATACATTTTAAGGCATTTATAAAGATATTCTGATTCTGCAACAGAAAAATGTAGGTACATAAATACAGAACAGGCTTTTCAGTTTCTTCTGATTTCAAAGTTCTGTGGTTTTTGTTAGTCATGACTCACTCTCTTGATGGAAGTGAGTCCTTTTCTCCTCTTGGAATTATTCCCTGTTCCCTTCGGTGCAGGGACCTATAGCCTGAAGCAGATTCTTTCTGTCACCTCTGCAAGGATCAAGGATCATGATGCTATGTCTTTTTCAGAGCGTGCTTTCTATACTCTTCTGTCCCTGCGAAGATGGACCCCCAAGTCATTCATTCCTCTGGCATCAAGCTCATCTTCCTCTTCCATCTGTGGCTGCTCTGCTGGAACATCTTGACCAAGTCTTGGGTGGCTGAGGCGACCCTGCCTGGGCTTCTGGCCGTCTTGGCCAACTCTGCCCTGAGTCACCTTTGTCCTGGCGTGCAGCCCTCTCCCCAGCACTCCAGCTCTAAACTCGCATTCACCCACACATCTAACACTATGTCAGTTCCAGGTGTACAACGTAGAGATTTGATATTTCTATATAATCCAAAACTATCAGCATGCTAAGTCTAGTTATATCTGTCACCATAGAAAGTTACTACAATATTATTGTCTGTATTCCCCACACTGTACGTTTCATCTCTGTGACTCATTTATTTTGTACCTGGAAGTTTGTCCTTCTTAGTCTCCTTCACTTATTTCATTCATTCCGCAACCCTATCCCCACTCTGGTAACCACCTGTTTATTCTTTGTATCGATGAGTCTGTTTCTGTTTTGTTCATTTGTTCTGTTTTTTAGGTTCCAAATTCAAGTAAAATCATACAGTATTTGTCTTTGGCTTATTTAACTTAGCATAGTGTCACCTAGGTCCATTCATGTTGTTGCAAATAGCAAGATTTCATTCTTTCTTATGGCTGAGTAGTATTCCATTGTGTGTGTGTGTGTGTGTGTGTGTATACACCACATCTTCTTTATCTAATCATCTATTGATGGATACTTGGATTGCTTCCATATCTTGGTTGTTGTAAATAATGTTGCATTGAACATAGGGGGTGCATATATCTTTTTGAATTCATGTTTTTTCTTGTTCAGAAAAATACCCAGTTGCTGGATTGTGTGATAGTTCTATTTTTAGCTTTTGTAGGAAACTCTGTACTGTTTTTCATAGTGACTGCACCAATTTTCATTCTCATCAACAGTGCAAGAGGGTTCCCTTTCTCTACATCCTTACCAACACTTATTATCTGTTGTCTTTTTCATTTTGCTTTTTTTGGGGTGGAGGTGATGATAGGGGAGGTAACTAGGTTTATTTGCTTATTTTTAGAGGAGGTACTGGGGATTGAACCCAGAACCTTTTGCGTGCTAAGCACGTGCTCTACCACTTGAGCTATACGTTCTCCCTGTTGTCTTTTTGATAGTAGCCCTCTCCCAGGTGTGAGGTGATATCTTATCGTGGTTTTGATTTGCAGTTCTCTGGTGATAGTGATGCTGAGCAGTTTTTCATGTGCCTATTGGCCATCTGTATCTCTTCGTTGTAGAAATGTCTATTCAGGTCCTCTGCACACTTTTTTTAATTGGATTTTTTTGATGTTGAGTTGTACAAGTGTTTTTGGTATATTTTGGATAGTAACCCCTCATCAGATGTATTGTTTGCAAATGTAGTCTCCCATTCAGTAGGCGGCCTTTTTGTTTTGTTGATTGTTTCCTTTGCTATGTAAAAGCTTTTTAGTTTGATGTAGTCCCATTTGTTCATTTTTGCTTTTGTTTCCCTTACCTGAGGAGACATATCCAAAAAATATTGCTCAGATTGATGTCAAAGCCTTTGTTTTCTTCTGGGAGTTTTATGGTTTCAGGTCTCATAGTTAAGTCTTTAATCCATTTCAAGTTAATTTTTGTATAAGATGAAGAAAGTAGTCCAGTTTGATTCTTTTGCATGTAGCGACACTATTTTTTTTTTTTAGTATTTTCTCCCCCAACTTATTTATAATGTCATCTTTCTAAAAAGTTAAATTATCATATACATGAGGACTATTTCTGTACTTTCTGTTCTGTTCTCTTTGTCTAGCTGTTGATGGTTTCTTCTGTACTAAACTTTAAAAAAATTGTTTTCATACCAGAAACATTTCATATCTATAGGGCTAGCGCCACTGTACACCCCCCATCTCCCAGCTTGCTTCCATAACTTTTCTTTTTCAGAATTTTCTTGCTATTCACCAATGCTTATTTTTCCTGATGAATCTTAGTATCATTTAATGAGTTCCCTCTGCAAATCCTCTTTGTATTTTAATTGGGATCGCATTGGGTTTGGAGATTATTTTAGAATGAATTGACATGTTTACAGTATTGAACTGTCCTTTGTCCTTTTCCCTATGTGAGCTACAGTTTATTGTATATGTCCTTCACTAGTGTTTTAAAGGCCTCCCCTCCCCACCCATATAGCAATAGGTCCTTTACTGTTCCTATTCAGTTTATAACTTGGTATTTAATCTTTTGGCTGGTATTTTAATTTGGAATTTTTTTCTTTCATTATGCTTTATAATTATTTATTTTTGTTCATAGGAAAGTCATTGAATTTTAATATCAATTGTAACCCACCATCTTATTTAATTTTCTCATCATTTCTATTTCTACTTTCAGTCAATTGCCCTCGGTTTCTCGGTGTACCATGTATCATCTGTGTTGCCTCCTTCTTTCTAGTATTCATGGCTCTTTATTTCACATCTACTCATGTAGGAGTCAGGTGATGGTAGGCTCCTTGAGATATAATTATTATAATCATACATATTGAGGGTTGGTATGTTTTCTTTTTTTCTTTTCTTTTTTTAAATGGAGGTACTAGGGGTTGAATCCAGGACCTTGTGCATGCTAGGCATGTGCTCTGCCACTGAGCTGTACCCTCCTCCCCATTCATTTTCTTTTAACACATGTGTCTTTGTGTTTAAAATGAGCATATCCTAGCTAGCACATAGTTAAGTCTTTCTTTTTAAATCTAGACTGACAATCTCTGTCTTTTATTTGGGGGATTCAGACCATTTACTTTTTACAAAAACAACTTTGAGATATAATTTACATACCATAAATTTCATCCATTTAAAGTGTATAATTCGATGGTTTTTAGTATAGTCACAGAGTCGTAAAACCATCACTAGAATCTAATTTTAGAACATTTTCATCGTTTCAGTAAGAAGCCTCACACCCATTAGCAGTCGCTCCCAACCTCCATCACTCCAGCCTAGGCGACCACTAATCTACTACTAATCTACTTCCTGTCTTTTCTGTGGATTTGCCCATTCTAGATTTTTCATATTAACAAAATCATACAATATATGGTCTTTTGTGATTGGCTTCTTTCTCTTTGCATAATTATTTGATGTTCTTCCATGTTGTGGTATGTATCAGTATTTTATTCCTTTTTATTGCTAAATAATATTTCCTTGTATGGTTATACCCCATTTTGGTTATCCGTTTATCAGTTGATGGACCTTTGAATTTCTTCACACAATTTGGCTATTATGAATAATACTGCTTTAACATTTTTGTGTAAGTTTTGTGTTTTTATTTTCATTGCTCTTGGGTATATATATCTAGCAGTACACACACACACACACACACACACACACACACACTGTTAACTGTGTTTAACCTTTTGTTCACCTTCATTTTTGAAAGATATTTTTAAAAAGTCACGTATGAATGTCTTTTCAGCATCCAAAGACATAATAATATGAACATTTCACTTTTTAACCCTATTAATATATTACCTTACATGGAGTTATAGTAATAGATTTTCAGCTGTTAAGCCATTTTATTTACAAATATTAAGCCATTTTTAGAATACACTCTAGTTGATCATTTGTATTATTCTTCTCATGTTCTGGTGAAATTGTCAGCTAATATAGTTTTTAGGATTTTTTTAATAAGTGAGACTGGTTTGTAGGGTTGATTTGTGTGTGTGTGTGTGTGTGTGTGTGTGTGTGTGTGTTACTTTCTTTGACAGATTTTAGTCAAAGAATTTTGAAGATTTCCTTCTATTTCTATGTGCAAGAAGACTTCAAGATAATTGTTCCTTAAAAGTTTGGGAGAATTCTTCCTGATGCTTCTTGAGGGAGCAATTCTTTGACATCTCTACTCTAGTGAAATTGGTCTGTTAATATGTCTCTTCTGGGGTAATTTTAGTAATTTGAACAACAATAATAAACTGTGTTTCTGGTTCAGCCAAGTCAAGGCCTCTGAGTGCAGTGACAGATCACATTATCCCCAGGAATCATACAATATGTATTTTTCAAGTCTTCCTTCTTTCATTCCGTATAAGATGTTTTGACCTTCATCCATGTTGTTGCATGGTGGGGGTAATCGCTCAATAGTAGTTGCTCTTTACTGATGAGTCAATATACCACTGTACGGATGTACCACAGTTTATTTATCCACTCACTTGTTGATGGACCTCTAGATTGTTTCCCATTTTGGGCTATTATGAATAAAGATGCACTGAATATGCATGTACAGGTGTTGTGGACAGATGTTTTATTTCTCTCAGATAAACAGTTTGAAGTGGAATTGCTGGATCATAGGATAGATATATGTTTAACTCTTTAAAAAATCAAAGAGTTTTGAGAAGTGATTGTACCATGTGATTGTACTCTCACAGCAGTTTGAGAGTTCCAGGTGCTTCAAGTCTTACGTGTTATTTATTCTAACCCTCTACTGTAGTGTATGCAGAGTGATACCTGCTTGTGGCTTTACTTTGCGTTTCTCTGATGACAGATAATGTTGGATAAGCACTTTCTCATACGCTTGCTTATTGGCTATTTATATATCGTCTTTTGTGATGTGCGTGTTTACATCTTCTGCCCGGTTTTTGGTGGGTTTGTTGGTCTTTTTATTATTGCGTTACAGGAGTTCTTTCTTCTGGGTACAAATCCTTGTCATCTGTACATGTTATGAATAATTCCTCTCAGTCTGCAGCTTGTCTATTTATTTTCTTGACAATATTTTTTTGATGAATAGAAATTTTAAATTTTGATGAAGTCAGTTTTTCCTTTTTTAGAGGCCTTGCGTTTTATGTCCTTTCTCAGAAATCTTCTCAAAAGATTGAGAAGATGTTCTTCTATTTTTTTTCTAGAAGCGTTATCAATTTCGTCTACATTTATGCCAATGGTCCCTCTTAAATTGAACATTTTATGTGGTGTGAGGTGGCGATTGACCCCTCTCATCCCATGAATATCTAGTTGTTCCAGCACATTGTTGGTGCCTTGTCAAAAATCATTTGACCCTGTATCAGATGGCTGTTGATATCTCTCTAATTCTAAGCATCCCAGATAAAAATGTGTCTCCTGTAGGCTTTCCCTACTCAAAGTGAGGTCCTGAAACAAGCAGCATCACATCACCTGGGAGCTTGTTAGAAATGCGGAATCTGGCACCACTCCAGCCCTACAGAACCCCCAGATGATTCATAATCGCGTTACATTTTGAGAAGCACTGGTGTAGATAATTTCTGAGGAAGGAGGGGAAATGTGATCGTGACATATTCTGCCACTAACAGCTTCCCCATGCCCTGCAGGCTGTGGGGGCCTGTGGATGCATTTCTTCTCCTTGACGTGCTAAACTTACTCCCCCCACACTTAACCCTGGGTCCACATTCCCGCTATGTGCTGCGTGCTCTTTGCTGCGGGGAGTGTGGGGAGGGGACTCACTGGCCCACTCCTCACCCTCGAATACCCACAACCACCTGCTCATTCATCCAGCAGCTCCTGCCATCTCCTCCGTACACATCTTTCCACCCCTGAGCCTCAGTTTTCTCAGTTACAGAGCAAAGATAATAATGGTCTCTCTCAGGAGTTAATGCGATGCGAAGTGATCTGAGGAGTACCTCGGGCATAGAGACAGCACAATAAAAGTCGGTGATCGTCACGGCCATTTCAGAGCCCGTCCCCCAGGAGAAGCCCCTGCACACAAGCCGCCGTTTCCGCAGCAGATCCACCCCCGCCTACTACGCCGGGGCAGGATTCAGCCTTACAGTCTTCCTGGCTCGACTTCTCCTCTCTCCCTTCTCTGCGCCCCCAGGGCCCAGTGCACCGATAAATCTTTCCCAGTACGTTGCATTGTTACTGCGAGTTGCTCTCGCGTCTGACGGGTCTCTCGCCCCGGCCAAGGATCCAGAATCCTTGCCTTGGTGGTCTCGGAACCCCAGGCCCTGGCACAGCTCCTGGCACAGCTCCTGGCACTTGGAGGGCGCTCAATAAATGTTTGCAAAATCGAATTCTGTGTTAAGCAAGCGTCCACCCCTCCGCACGCGGGTGATGGTTTATGTGCAGGTGGTGGGGGCGGAGGGAAGGCTGGCTGTGTGCCCTGGGTCGGGGACACAGGCAAGGCGCTCTTCGGGGCTCGAGTGGGAGGACACGGAGGAGGGACACCACGCAGGAGAGTGGAGCCTGGGCTGGCAGAGGGCTGACGGTGCCAGACGCCGCGGGCGCCCTGCGCTCCTCCCCCTCCTCTCCGCGGGTCCCCCTCCTCCCCCTCCTCCCCGCGCGCCCCCTCCCCCTCCCCCTCCCCGCGCCTCTCCTCCTCGGGCTCCGCCGCCCCCGCCCCGCGCGGCCGCGGCAGGGAGGGGCCGGGAAGGCGGAGCCAGCGGCGCGGAGGCTCCCGACAGCCGCGCGGCTCCGGGTCTGGAGCAGAGATCCCGGCGCGCCCAGGTAGGAAGCCGTGCAGGGGATGGAACAGGGGCTGGGAGCCGAGGCGGGAGGGGCCCGGCCGGCAGGGAGAATGAGCCGAGACCCGCCCCTAGCGCACACGCAGCTCGCGGCCCACGGAGCCCCAGCTTGTGTGTTGGGGGGGTTACTCAGTCCCCGTCCCTCGGCCCCTGGCCTTCCTTCCCGCACCCACCCCCTCCCCGATGCGCCCCGCTCCTTTCCCGCCGCTCCACATCCTCTTAGATCTCCCCGAGCGTCCCCCAGGTCTCGCCTCGCCTTCTCCCAGCCGTTCTCCTTGTTGGTCCCACAGGTTCCTTCCCAAAGAGAGCTGGAGTCTGTGTTCGGCTGCCTGGGGGAGTGGCGGGGGGGGCACAACTAGAGGGAGCCAGAGGGTGAGTCTGGCGTAGGGGGGCGGGGCGGTGGCTGGAGGGCCGGGTACCATTCTTATACATCTTGGTGTCAGCATCTTGGTGTCAGCGGGACTAGGGCGGGCGAAATGGGGCTGGCTCCATGTTTGCAGAATAAATGAATCATTACTCTCCTTATCCCCTACTGAAGGAGGACTTTCTGAGGTCCACGTGCTACAGAGCACGTTGGGGGGCCTGCTGAGACAGGGCTCCTCCCGCCGGCATAGTAGTCACCGACTCACGTCTCTCCACCTCCACTCTACGCTCCGTTCTGGGAGCAGGCTCCCTTCAGGTTGGGGCTTGGGGATGGTGGGGTTTGTAGGCCCAGTCAGATACTTGCTGAAGGTGTGACAGGCAAAGGACTTGAGAGAGGCCCCTTAGAAGGTAACGGTGAGGGGGGCGCTGTGGAGGAGAGCACCCACTGTCAGGCAGGCGCCGCTGGGCACCTCTGAGACCCGCCACCAGAGTATGGATTCTGACCTGCAAGTTACTGAATCCTCCAAGCCTCTGTTTCTTCATCAGTAAAATGGGAATCTTAGTGTCCATTCCTCAGGGCTTTGATCAGATTAGGAAAAATGTCATATGAAATCACTTAGCACAATGCTTGACACATTGGGCGCACTCAGCAAATCTTCATTTTCTTTCCTTCCTCTCTGAAAAAAAATTGTTTGTTCCCATCCCCTCTGTCCCCAAATTGATCATGACAGACAGAGTACATGTGTAATCACTATTTATTGAATGAATATACTTGATGGAGTTTCACACCCCACTCCCCGCTTTTTCTCCCAGAATCCACGGACAGAGCTCAAGATCTGACCAGCACAGACATGCCAGTGCTGTCTGAGGACTCCGGTGAGTTCGTCCCCAAGCTGGGCCTGCCCAGCAACCTGGGGCTGTGAAGAAAGCTGCCAGTGTCCGCTCTGAGCCCTGGGAATGAGAGCCTGGGAAGAAAATGTGCACACGGCAGGGCTGAAGTTTTGCTGGAGGGCCCACAGAGCAGAGTACCCACTGCATTGACTATATTTTATTTTCTTACACTCTCCTCAGGTTTGCATGAAACCTTGGCGCTGCTGACGTCTCAGCTCAGACCTGACTCCAACCAAAAGGAAGAGATGGGCTTCCTGAGGGATGTTTTCAGTGAAAAAAGCCTCAGTTACTTAATGAAGGTAAAGCCCTTGCTGGCCCAGCAAGGTCTTCATTAGCCCACTGTGCAGGGCTTTCTCTTATACTGTCCCATGGACGACCCAGTCTGCAGCCCTAGACATCACCACAGCCCTGGGCAGGGTGTGTGGCATCCAGGGTAAACCTGGGCAGCTGGCTTGGGAGGTCCCAGCCTGAGATCAGCTGTCTTTGCAGATTCACGAGAAGCTTCGCTATTATGAGAGGCAAAGTCCAACCCCTGTTCTGCACAGCGCTGTGGCCCTCGCGGAGGATGTAAGCCCCAGGTTTCTTCTTCCGGCCTCAGCCCCTCTCCCACCCTGTAGCTCCTTCATCTGTCCTGCTTGCCATTGCTTAGCCAGGGGACATCGGGACGCGGGAGCCCCAAGGTGAAGAGCATCTCCTTCCCTTCGCCTCCTAACAGCCAGGGAGGATCTCATGAGCCTTGGACAGGGCCAGGGAACATGGTGACATGGTGATGCTCACTTACTGTGTGTTCCCAAGAAAGTCTGTTTCCCTAGCTGTGAAGTGAGAACAGCTCCCAAATGGTTTGCGGACTGGTGACACGAGCAGTCAAACACACACATTGTACCAGTGCTTCCAGGAGGCCCCGTGTGAAGTCCTGGGTCCCCGGATTTGCCGTGTGTCCCTGCTTACTGGCTCAGGCTATTTTTTAAAAAGGAATCCTTCCCCATTTCTTATGAACCTGTCCTCTGTATTGCATGGTTGGAAAAAAAGGCTGTCCCAGTTGAGTACTAACTCAGGCTTCTGAATTAACTCACATAACCCTAGGCAATGGCCTGGCGAGGAATGGGGGCAGACCGCCTGTCTTTCTTGGCTATGGAATGCCATTAGGATGGTGTTAGGTTGCCAGGCTCCCAGGCTCAGCGCTGCCTCTCTGACTAACTCTGTGACCTTAAACAAGTCACTCAGCCTCTCTGAGCCCCAATTTCCTCATCTAGAAAATGTGGTGAGGGCACAGACAACAGAACCAGATCAGCCCAGGTTGAAATCCTGGCTGTGCCACTTACCAGTTTTGTGATCTTGGGCAAGAGATTTCATCTCTCCTATTTACTTCTCAACTGTGAAATGGCGAAATAATAGTACCCGCCACATCTAGTTCACTGTGAGAGTTAAGTGAGACGGTCCACATAAGGCAAACAGCGCCCAGGAAGGGCTTAATAAGTTAGATCCCATTAGAATCAGCCTGCAGAGGCTGTTCAAGCTCTCTGGTTCCCTAGGAGCGTTAGTGCTGGGGTGGCTGAGGGTCCGATGCCCCTCTGGTGCTATAGTAGTTGCTGGGAGGGCCTTTGGGACTGAGGCCCAGAGAGCAGAGTTTCTTCTGGGTGACTCCCAGCAAGCTCGAAGTACCTGAAGCCGTCTGTGGCCACCTCTCTCCTTCCTCTCCAGGTGATGGAGGAGCTGCAGGCTGCATCAGTGCACAGCGACGAGAGGGAGCTGCTCCAGCTGCTGTCCACCCCCCACCTCAGGGTAGTCACGCCGCCGTCCCTGCTCACCCACGCATCTTGTGTCTCCTGGGATGGGGGCAGGAGGGAGCGCTTGGTCGTGAGACTAAGGGAGGGAGGTTTCTGAGTGGGGGCTTTTCAGCACCATCGTCTGGGGTGGTTGTGGCATCCAATCCAAGACCCCCAAACCACTGCCCAGCCAAGCTTCCCCAACCCCTGTGAGCTCTGGGGCCAGCCCATCATTTCTCTTGCTTTCCTGACAGGCCATGCTCATGGTACATGACACAGTTGCCCAGAAGAATTTTGACCCCGTTCTTCCCCCTCTGCCTGATAATATCGATGAGGATTTTGATGAAGAATCAGTGAAGATTGTCCGCCTGGTGAAAAACAAAGAACCTTTGGTATGTGGCCCCCACCACTCCTCCCTACCCTCTCCCAGTTCCCCCCCACCACCGACCCAGAAACCTAAGAAGGGACCCTCCTGAAGTCTTCCGAGTGAGTGATGGCAGCTTTGTCAAGGTGGCCACTGGTCCCTGCGACACCAGTGTGTGCAGAGTACCCCTTGCACTGGGTGGATATAGCCTCCCTTTGCTGTGGCCCTGCTCCTTTGTGCAGTTAATAACCTGGACAGCTGCGCAGGCCAGCCCTGGTCATCATGTCCTGAACCGGAGGTTGGCAAACTACGGTCCAAAGGACAAACCCAGCCCACTGCCAGTTTTTATAAATAGTTTTATTGGCGCTCAGCCATCCTGTTCATTTATTTATTATCTGTGGCTGCCTTTACATGGCAACAGCAGACTCGACGGAAACCGTGTTGCCCGCAAAGCCGAAGATATTTACATCTGGCCCTTTCCAGAAAAAGTTTGCCAGCTCTTGTTCTGAATTCCGAGGAAGCGCAGGGCAGCAGCTGCTCTTCTCCGCAGCTGACAGATTGTTATCGTTTTGGTTCTGGTTCAGCATTGATTGTCCGAGCAAGGGACGAGGTTGTTTATTAGCTG
Source organism: Vicugna pacos (assembly GCF_048564905.1). NCBI lineage: Eukaryota > Metazoa > Chordata > Mammalia > Artiodactyla > Camelidae > Vicugna > Vicugna pacos. The sequence continues at coordinate 46,581,790 of NC_133002.1, forward strand.
AAGGGAAGTAGTGACAGTCCAGAGGATTAAGGGCTTGCCCTAGCAGCTGGCCCTCTTTATTTTCAACTTCGATCAAATGACCTCAGATGAGCCACTTCTGCAAACGGACCAGGATTCTCCTCTACCTCTACTTCCTTACCTTCAAAGTAGGGCAGTTATACATGCCCTCTGCAAATGTATCATGATGTGTGCCAGTGCCAGGGACTGGGTTGGGTGCAGGCAGCTCAGAGGTGATTAAGACTTAGTTCTTGGCCTCTGGGAGTTCACAGCTAGAGGAGGACTCAGCAAAGGAGATGAATTGACACTGAGAAGAACTGGGAGAGAGGTGTCAGCAGGTCCCAGACTAAGAAAGCAATCCAGAGGGAGGGCAAAGCAGACAGATCAGAGAGAGAAGACTGAGGGTGGCGGCTGGGCTGGCAGCTGGCAGGTCATTGATGCTTTTGCTGGTGGATTTGAGGCAGAGGGGGAGCAAGTCAGAGGACAGGAAGCAGAGGGAGCAGGTATATGCTGCTTCTCTGAGAAGCTAGGAACTCTTTTGCTCCGAAGGAATGGAGAATGGAAGCTGCTGGATGGGGCGCTGGCTTTTAAATGATGGGAGAGACTTGACAATATTTTTAAGACCAGGAGAAGGAGCCAGTGGAGAGGGCACATTAAGAATGCTGGAGAGAGAGGGACGGGATTAGAGGGACCAGCCTAGCCAGGAGGAACTCCTCCGCTGAGATTGGAGTAAGGAGAAAAGGATGGTCAGAGAAGCTGGAAAGTTTAAAGAAGCCACAGGGTTCTTGGCTGCTGGCCTCTTTCCAGCAGTGTTTATCTTGTGGATTTCAAATGCAGTTAATAGTGAGTGTGCCAGTGTGCAGTTACAGCCAATAATAAGTGGTTAGCATTTATTGAGTGCTGACTGTGTGCTAAGTGCCTTGTGTGCATTACCTGATGTCATCCTTGCAACAACCATATGAGTTAAGTGCTTGCCCACACCACAGAGAAAATGGGCCCAGAGAAGATAAGGGGCTTCCTTGATGAGGCAACACGCTCTGAGTAAGACAGAGTGGATTTAAACCCAGGGCCATCCAACTCCTGACGGCTGCCCTGCCACAGTCCAGCCTGCCTGGTGCACGAACTTGAGGGCTTGTCAGTTCCTTTCTCATCCTCTGCTATGCTTCATGGGCCAAGAAGCTCTGGCTGGGACATAATTGGTTCCCCTTGGTAACAACAGAAGGCCCGGGAACTCTGACTGGTTAGAGGCGGGTGGAGAATTTGCTGGCACATTTTCTCCTTATTATTAAATGTCTGCAAGAGGCAGGGACTGTGATATGATGGAGAAAGCACTGGATTTGGCATCATAGAAAGCTTTACCAGCTGATGACCTTGAAGATGCTCACCTTCACTGTGCCCCAGTCCCTCATCCCTAAACTGAGATTGTGACAACTTTATTGCGTTTTGTTTAAACTCTGAAGTGCTGGGCTGTACTAATTTGAGATCTTGGTTTTATTGCGTCCTCAGCATGAGAAAGGTGTCCACTGATCTGCCCCATGGAGTGGCAGAGGCAGGGAGTGGGGGAGGCTCGGTTGCGTCCAGAAGAGTAGAGATCTGAGGTTTGGGGCTGCTTCTCAGGAGCCTGCCTGCTCTGTCTCCGATGCAGGGGGCCACCATCCGGCGGGATGAGCACTCAGGGGCTGTCGTAGTGGCCAGGATCATGCGAGGGGGCGCGGCAGACCGGAGTGGTGAGTGTCCTCGATGCCGGCCTGGCCGAGGTGGTAGCCATCATCCCCCAGCCTCCCTGCTTTGGCCGTGGGTCTCCTTTCTCCCTCTTGTGTGCTTACCTGTTTGGGCTGTGCTTTGCTTTCTGGGAGTGGGGCTGGAATTCTCTCCTCTTTCCTAAGCCTGGTAGAAATTTTAATTGTTTTGAAAAAACCTCAGGCACGGAATACTTTGGGCGTGATCAAAGGACTTGTGCATTGGCTCAGCCTGGGGACTATAGGTAGTTTAGCTTGGTGGGTAAACTCTGATTTGAGGGCAAGGACACCCTTCCCCCTAGTTGCCTTAGCAAGCCACTATTACCAAGGGGAGGTATTCATGTCCCGGACTGTCTGGATGGGAAACAGGTTAAGAGTCAACTGGTGTGTGGAAGAACTAAGTTGGGGGGCACTCCTGGAACAGAGGAGTGTTACCCCCGAAGTCTGGAGATCACTGTTGTGGAGAGTCCTAGACCAGTGCTTCCCAAACACTGACAAGCACTCGAAACGCCCCAGTGTCTTGTTAACATGCAGATTCTGATTCACAGGGTCGTGGGTGGGCCCAGGACCCTGCACCCCTTACTGCCTCCTGGGTGATGCAGCTGCTTCTGCTTCTGGGCTGGTGTCCACATTGAATAGCAGCAAATCGAGCCTGATATGCAGAGATGCTTGTCATTAAAGCAGAGACCCACAGACAGGGGCGCCTAACGCTCTTGAAGCCATCTTCCCTGGTGCTCTTAAGTTTTCTTGTTAAATTTGAGAAGGACATTCTTGGAGTATGTCTGTATACCCAGGAGGGTGAAAAGTTAATGATACATGTTTTTTTAATTTCTTTTTTTTATTGAAGTGTAGTTGATTTACAGTGTTACTTTCAGGTGTACAGCAAAGCGACTCAGTTATACAGATACTACATAAATATTTTTCTCTTTTCAGATTCTTTTCCATTATAGCTTATTACAAGAAATTAAATACAGTTCCCTGTGCTATACAGTAGTAGGTCCTTGTTATTTATCTATTTTATATGTAGCAGTGTGTATCTGTTAATCCCAAACTCCTAATTTATCTTGCCCCCCACCCGAAGAATTAGCAGAGGGCACAGCAAAACAAACACAGGCTTTTTACGGCAAAAGAACTGTGTCTGTGCACTGGCTCCATTATTTCTTTGCTGTGTGGCCTTGGGCAGGCAGCAGCATTTTTCTGGATCTCAGCTGCCAGTATGTAAAGTGGGGCTTTCATGGGGAGGTGGTGAGGCTGTGATGCCAGGTGAGGCACCCAGCACGTGTGGGGACTCCGTTCATCCCAGTCCCGTCCATCGTCTTTAAACCTTGAGTCTTCCCTGCAGTGAGTTCTGCAGGCGGGTGCCAGCAATGCCCAGAGCTCCGCGCTCCAGGGGCCGAGGCCCCCTTCTCTTGCTGATGGTCCGCTCCTGTGTCTCCTAGGCCTGGTCCACGTCGGAGATGAGCTCCGGGAAGTGAACGGGATCACAGTCCTGCATAAGCGGCCCGACGAGATTAGCCAGATTCTGGTCCGTGCTACACATGTGCCAGGAATGCTGTGGTTCTTCAGAGACCCAAAGCCGGGTGCTTCCTGGAGCCAGTGCTGATCTGGCCCAGTCTTCCTGGTTTCATGGGGAGGCTCCAGGAGAAGCAGCCTTACAGTGTGCCTGGGGTGGGGGGTGGGGGTTGGAGGAGTGGAGCACCCAGACCACCTGCCTCTCAGACCTCCTCTTCAGTACAGCTGTCCTCCCTACCCCCGGCCTTCTTTCCTGAAGACCCCCTCAAAAAGGTCCCCTCTTCCATAGGGCTGAGAATATGGAGTAAAAGGCTGCAGCACAGGGAGGACCGAAAGCAAGGGCTTCGGGGCCAGCTGATCCTGGGTTTTAGTCCTCCCTCTGTCACTTTTCAGTGGTGCAACCTTGAACAAGTCATCAGATCAGTCTGAGTTTCAATTTCCTTTCCTGTAAAGTAGGGGTAGGGCTGGTTTCTCAACCAGTGCATGGTTAATGGAAGCATCTGAAAGAGGATATAGCCTTTCCTAACTGCAAGTAGATGCAAGGGTAGCAAATGCTGGGATGGAAGCAATCTTCTGAGTCCATTCTAAGAGTTCAAGTCAAAACTAAAATTGTAAAAAGCCCCAATGGTACGTGGTTCTGTCCTCTTTATCCTCAGGCATTCTCTGCCAACCTGACACTCTTTGCTAACTTCTGATGGTCTGGAAGGCAGAAACACGATGAGACCTGAAGCTTGGAGGCCTGCTCTTTAAGGCCCCTACTGTAGGGGTCCCGAGTTGCTGGCAGACCCTTCAGTCTTCTTGCTGCCACTCCTATTTCTCTGGTTCTGAGCACTGACCTCCTTGTGTTCCAGAGCGATGCAGGGCCAGGGGCACCACTGGGAGAGACGTACTCTCATAGGCTGACAGCGTTCTTCCTTGTCGCCACCCCCATGGGGTGCGGGTTTCTCTTGGGTAGAGGGAAGGGGAACCCCTGGGAAGGTAGGAGTGGTCTCAGATTGGGGAAGATGCAAACAAAGAAGGAGGTACTAATGGGGAACCAGCCCCAAATCAGGCAAGAAAGAGGGAGATGAAACTGAACTAGGTTATTAAAATAACCCAAGAGAACAGAGAAAAGGGCAACCCTTTAGGGCACTGGCCGTCAGGAAGGATGGAGCGCTGAATTCAGTGCATGTGTTGTTCTCACGTTCTTATTTAAAATCTTCTGTCCCTTTGTCCCATGAAAATGCTTTAGTTAATTCAAACTGGTGCCACCACAGAAGGGTAGGTCACAGGGGAGGCAGCCTGTCCAACTTTCCTTCTGAACATGAGTTTCTAGACCTGGGAAGTAAGACATGAAGTCATGGAGGGTTAGACTTGGTAGATGATATGGCTGTGTGCTCTCTCCTTTCAGGCGCAGTCCCAGGGATCCATCACCCTGAAAATCATCCCAGCTACCCAGGAGGAGGACCGCTTGAAGGACAGCAAGGTATGGGGGAGTTGGAATTCCGGTGGGCGGGCTCCAGCCCAGCCTCTGAAACAGTCACTTGGGAAGAGAGCATCCGCCTGGTGCTCAGAGCATGTGCTCAGTAGAGAACTGTAATTCAGTCCCAAAGTGATTCATTTGTTTGTACCCAGCCTCTTCTAAACAGGCTTTGACGTAGCTTACTAATAAAAGACAAGGTTCTTTTTAATTGAAGTAGAAAATCAGGGCTGTGAAGAGGAGGAGAAGGTACCAAATGTTCCGGCTTTGGGACCAATTAAGTAACTGCCATTTGTTTAATTCCTTGTTGAGCCTACCTTTTGTGGGCACCTCCTCTGTGCCAGGTGCTCTGTCAGAGACCGAGACGGTTAGTAGCTTTGAGGATTCCTGGTTCAAAAAGAGAGGCCGGGAGCAAGTCTCTCCTTGCTATGTGATGAGTGCTTAGGAAAGATTCTGTACAGCGTTACAGGCACCTTGGAAGATGTCGCATGGTAGGGGTGCTGGAAGTGAGGCTTGAGGAAGATGGAGATGAGGACTTGCCTGGTGAAGAGGAGGTGGGGGGAAGTGTGGGCAGAGGGGTCTGCATACTCCTGGGCTCAAAGATGTGTCAAGGAGGATGGGGTCAATGAAAAAAGGCACTGTGGTGGGGCTCCCGGGGGCGGGGGAATATGCTGGGGAGGTGAGTGAAGGCTAGCTTCTGAATTTCTTTGACTGCTTTGTTAAGGGTTTGGGCACAATCCCTGCTTAGTCTAGGGTCTCAAAGCCAACCCTGATACAGGGGTTCGAGTATAAATGGTTTATTTGGAGGTGACCCCAGGAACACCAGGAGTGGGGAAGGGAAGGTACCCAGTGCATCAGAGGGTGTGTTCTCAAGCAAGTTACCACCGTGGGCAACCGGAACTTAATCCTGCTCCAGAACTTGGAATCCCCTGTAGACGCATGCCTCCATCATCCTCCCCAAGAGCTGGGGGACCCATATGCCAACTCCCACTAGGCTGCACCCTGAGATTAACTCCCAGCACTTCCTGCCTGCTGGATTAGGGGAGAGTAGATCCTAGTGGCTGAGAAAGCTGTTGGGCAGTCAGCCTGGGGCGCACTGAAAAGGTACTGCCCTAGGGCATGTGGGAGGGCACCCCACAGCCCAAGTTACAGCCCCATTATAGGTGATGAGAAGCTCTTAACGGTGTTTTTTGTTTTGTTTTGTTTTTTTGGTTTTGGGTTTTTTTTGTTTGTTTGTTTTATTTTCTAAATGCAACCACATTTGTGTCTTGGAAAACTCCCTAGGGCAGTCAAAGGAAGAGGGTAGAGTGGGTGGAGACTGGGGCCGGGGCACCTGGTAGGACTCTTTTGTAAAAGTCCTGGTAAGAGATTGTTAAGCCTGGAGTTGAGGCGGTGGGTGGGAGGATTGAAGAGGGCATTACTTTGATCTCACAATCAACAAAACAAGGCAGAAAGGAGAATGTAAAGAATGACATCTTTTCATCAGTGGATGGAAGGACGAATGCCGATATTTCAAGAAAGCTAATTCCCAGCCCCTGTCTCCCAGGACTAGAAGCATGAAAGATGGGACATGATAGCACTTGGCACAGAGTAGATGTCAGTAAATAGTCCGATGAATGGTGATTAATACTGGATCATGTCTTTGACAGTTTTTTATGGTAGATGAAGAAATAATCTTTATATGGCCATTTCTTAAATGCACCCTTCAGCTGAATCCCAGGGCACACATAATACCTGATGGAAGGTGGTTCTTCCTGGGACAAGCTAATGCGGTCACCAGTTGCAGCTTTTGCAGGTTTTAACTTGATACAGGGAGAGAACTTGATTTTCCTGGGGGACAAAGTGGGTAGCCTGTCTCTTAGCTCATCCTTTTCTAAATATTTCTTCTTGAGTTAGATGCTTGATCAGGGCTGGCCATTTAAGATTATACTCTCTTGTGAGTGCCTGGGACCCTGGTAGCATCTGTGGCTCAATGAGGGTATCTGTCCTCACAATATTTGGCCAAAAAGTTCTTAGAATTGTCTAACTGAATTTTTTTCTGCCTGGCACATAAAGGAAGATGAATTGGATTTGTCTAAGGAAACCTTCTGGCCTTTTTTTCCCTAACCTATTTGCTGTTAAAGTAATTGGGTCCTAATGTTCTGGAAATAGAAATAAATAAAATAAATCCATGCCACTGAATTATGGAAGAGGACAAAAAAGTGTGATGGAATGCCATGTCTTCTCCATCATCTTTAGAGGGATGACTTCAGGGTAGAGAGGAGAGTTGGGAGTTGGCCAAGCATATGACAGATGAGGCAAGATTGAGCCATAAAAGATGTGGATGTCAATTACCCACTGAAAAGTGATGATGGGGAATCAGGAACAGTAGTTTTGTTGATATGTGTTCTTATCTAAACATCTAGATTACTTATCTAACAGATGGCTGCTGGCATCATTGGGGGCAGTTCGCATATCAGAAATAACATTTGAGTTATAAATTGTACTTGCTTTTCATTTTTGCTCCCAAGATTAATGGTTGTGTTGTGTATGCTAAGAGGCTGTTATAAGGACAGCAGATCAGGTAAATAAAGAGATGTTTAGGTTGGAAAGGGAAATCTGTGAGGTCCCATCTATTCAATTTTCTGGTTCTTAATGGATTTCCGCACTGTGATATTCAAAATGGTTAAAGAACAGTAAGAGAATATGTGCAGTGGGTTTCTGATTAGCTCTGTGTTCTTGAGGCTGCTTGTGCATCTAATTGTGAACAGCGGTTGTCCTTTGGCATTCTGTGTGGCGTAGACATATCCTTGCTTACCCGGCGAAGGGCCACCTAACTGAGCCCCTCCCCTGCAGGTGTTCATGCGGGCCCTCTTCCACTACAACCCGAGGGAGGACCGGGCCATTCCCTGCCAGGAAGCAGGCCTGCCCTTCCAGCGCAGGCAGATCCTGGAGGTGGTGAGCCGGGACGACCCCACGTGGTGGCAGGCCAAGCGAGTGGGGGACACCAACCTTCGAGCTGGCCTCATCCCTTCCAAGCAGTTCCAGGAAAGGTGGGTCTGGGGTGTGTTGTAAGGGGGTGTGGTTCTGGAGTGGCCAGAGGCATAAATCCACGACAAAGCCCCTAATCTTTGCTGACACAGCCAGAGTGGCACACAGGGTGTCCTTCTCTAAGTACCAATTGTGCATGTGTTGGCTCTTCTCCCATGACCAGTGGTGATGGCTGTTTGAGATTTCAATAAATATATGGAAATCTATGTTATTCAATTAATCAATCTTTTATCATGCATACATAGGGCAAGTTGAGACATAAAATATACAAATATGGAAGAGGAGGACAAGGAAAAGAAAATTACCCAAAGTCTCACCTCTATCTAAACAGCATAATTTATTTCCTTCCTGTGCTTCTTATGTGAGTGGTGCACATAGAATTGGAAATCTTCCTTTTTTTTTAAATTTTTGGTAGCTCAACGTTTTGATATGAGCATTTGCTCCATTATTATCTATTCTTTATTGTGTAATTTTAATGGCTATATAATATTTCATCCAGAGATAGACCATTCATTCACAGGCAACAAGTATAGTTTCTGCCCTGGAGAAGTTTACAGTTTAGCTGGGAAGTTGCACATGGTTCAGACGAACACTTTATATAAATGTGATGGATGTGAGGAAGCAGGACCGGGCTCTGCAAGGTCCTAGCAGGAGGACTGGCCCTTATCCGGGCGTGCACAGAAGGTTTCTGAGGAAGGGTCATACCTAAGTGACTTCACTCCTTCCCTGTGGCTGTGCTTCTAAGTTCCTTCCAGCGTTTCCCGGCTACAGGCTGTGATAATTATCTTGCACATGGACTGTTTCTCATATTTCAAATTCTTTCCTTAGGATGGATTTCCAAAAGTGTAAATCCTAGGTCAGAGGGTGTGGCACTTATGCCTACAATGCCTCTCCTGAGGTTTGTAGCCCTCTTCCATCTTTTGGGGTATGGGATGATGCTGTAGCAACAGGCCTCAGGGTTCATCCGTTTCAGTGGCTCTCCTGGTGTGGTCCCCAGGCCAGGCACATCAGCATCCCCTGGGAGCTTGTTAGAAATAATATCCTTGGGCCCTGCCCCTGACCTGCTGGATCAGAAACAACAGGGGCGGACTCCGAGCCCTGTGTTCTGACAGATATTCCAAGTGATTCTGAGGGACTGAAGTTTGAGAGCTGCTGCTCTGTTTCCTCAGGGAGCCTCAGACCCGTCTGCGTCTTTGGCTGCATAGGTCTTGGGGGAAGGCTCCTTAGCTGCATTTAAACGTGGAAATCTAGACACCTCCAAGAGCCCTGGGCATTTTCTCAGCCCAGAGATAAGAGGCTTTGGAGGCTGCCTCTCCACTGACAGCTGCATTGGATGATATCCCAGGCTGTGCCTTCCTTTGCGGGGAGGACATTCAATCAGAGTCACTTTCACCCTTGGCTTCTCCTGGGAATTGTTCTGCTGTTTTCCAGCTTCCTCAGAGATGGGGAGGCCGGTAAGTATGGAGCAGGGGCCTCCTTTCCTTGAGAATCAGCCTTGGGGAAGTCACGACCGACTGCTGACCGTGCGCTGACCATGGGCTGAACCTCTGTGCGCGACCGTCTTGGGCTGGGCAAGCTTCTCCCAGGGCAAGAAACTCAGTTCCTTCTTTGTGAACCAGTGAGCACCTGTGAAAATGTCCCCCTTCACTGGAACTCACTATGAAGCAAGGAGGCCCTTGGCGTGCCAGGCTGTATCCATCTGTGGGATTCAGGCCTTGGTTTCCCTGAGTTTTCCAGAAGGTTCTCTCCCAGTGGTCCTCGGCCCTGCTCATGGGCCCACCCATCCTCTCATGTCCCCATAGGCGACTAAACCACCGGAGAGCCACAGGCACCCTGCCAGGCCCTGAGAGCCTCAAGAAGCCCCCCTGTGAGTAGACTGGTAGGACGGATCTTCAGGGAAGCAGTCTGGGCCGGGGCTGAGGTTAGGACTTGGGGGCTTTGTGCTGGGAAGAGGCAAGCATGGGGCTGGAGTGGGCACCAAGGGTCCTGTCTGAGCTCTCAGGCCTCCTGAGGGAGGAAGGGATGGGGAGAGGGAGGAGGAGGGGAAGTGGGGTAGGATTGGGGAGCGTTCTCTGGAGAGGAGCTATTTGGAGCCCCTAGATGACACTGGGGGGGCATGTTAACATCTGTCCCAAAATTGCGTGCAAGCTCTTGTGTGTGTGTTGTGTGTCCGCATGTCTGTGTCTGAGAGAGCCTTCACAGCTTTCCTTAGGTTTCCAAGGGGCTCTCTGACCCTGACAGTTTGAGAAGCAGTGACATTGGAAGGGAACGGGGATGGTCACGTTCTGTGTCTCTGTGTTAGCGGCCAGATTTGGGAAATAAAAATAAAGAATGCCCAGTTTAGTGTGAATTTCAGATAAACAATGAACAAGTTTTTAGTGTCACTATATCCCATGCAATATTTGGGACATATACTAAGAAACAATTTGTGGTTTATCTGAGATTCAAATTTAACTGAGTGTCTTGTATCTTACCTGGCAACCTGGCTCTGTGCACCTTTTAGAATACACACCCTCCTACCTTCTTGCCTTTGTAGTAGCAGAGTCAGGACATCCCTTTTTCCAAGATGGTTAAACAGAGGCTCATGAGGTCAAGGGAATGGGGCTGGCGTCAGGTTTCCAGAGGGCCTGGGTTCAGAGCCCCAGGTGAGAGCCCCGTGTGGGGAACAGGTACAGCCTCTTGGGCCCAGGGGGGCTCAGAACCGAGTAGGGGGCCTGAGCAACGCCAGGTGGCTGGAACACGGCTGGCCTACAGCCCTGCTCTGGGCCGCTCCATTCTCTGTCATCTGCATTTGCTCAGGCAATTCTCCAACCCCAGCAAAGAGAGAGCAGGTCCTGGTCCCTCTGCAGGCATCAACTCCCTTGGCTGGGCAGCCACCGCCAACAGCCACTTTTCTGGATTTGCTCTTAAGTCACAGGGGCTGCTGAGTCAATTGGCCTTGAGGCTGCTTTATGCCGGTGAGGAGCTGGCTTTCTTTGGGCCGCTAATGAGACACACACAGGAAGACTAATTAGAGCAAGTCTTGGTTTAATAATGCACTGCAGCTCAGATCACAGATTTGTTGGAGGAGAAAGAGGGGCCAGATGGAGGGCTCCTGAGGCACAGGAGGCTGCGGCTGCCTCTCAGCCACAGGGCCTCCCGGTTCCCCTCCACTAACGCTGTTCCATCTGTCTTTTGTGCAAACCGCAGATGATCAGCCTTGTGACAAAGGTAGGCCTGGTATTTGTCCCCTGTGCGCATGGACGAGGCCCCTTTTCCGTAGACTGTCTGGGGCTGGAGGGACTTGTCCTCCACTCCTCCGAGTCAGGGGTGGCTGTGCCCCTCTGGCTCTCAGCTCCGCTCTCCTGGTTCTGCCAGTCGGACCGGCCTGCTCCTTGAGGCCTGCAGAGCTGGTGGGGATGTGGGGCCTGGCTCTCCCTGGACTCTGGCTGGGCCGATCTTACGACCCGGCTGGGGAGCAGGCACGAGACAGGAGGGTAGGGCCGGGCAAGTGAGTTTCCTCTCCTTGTTCACTCAGAGGGGCTGGAACAAGGCCTGCTGGCCCAGAACCCTGGCCAGGCCTGTAAAGGCTATCTGTGGCCTAAGCACGGAGAACTGGGTGAAACAGAAGAACTTGTTGACCTGGGGTGGCCAGGACGCGGTATTTGCCCCAAGCCGAGCCCCTCTGAGGACTCCGCCGGGCCACCCAGGGCCCAGGTACCTCTGGGCTGGGGCGTGTGTCCAGCATTGCTCATTGGCCTCCCTCTCTGGTTCCCAGAGACCTGTGATTGTGAGGGGTACTTCAAAGGACACTATGTGGGTAAGTAGTGGGGACTCTCCCCCGATACCCCCTTCCCCAACCACACACATCCCACCGTGGTCTCCTGGGTCAGGGAGAGATCCAAGCCCCAGGAACCCCTAAAGAACCACTGAGCCTGTAGGACCCACATTTCGCTTCAGTCGCTGTCAGCCAGAGATGGGGCTGAGCCTGCCGAGGCCTGGGGTCCCCTACCCCAACTTCCCCCAGCCACTGGGAGCAGATCCCTGGCAGGACGGGGGCATGGACCCCTGTGTTAATACTGTTTTTATTATTACCGTAATTCCAACTGTGGTTGATTCAGTGTTTCTGTCACCCCTGTACAGCAATGGAGCCTTTGACCAATCTCCAAAGTGCTTCACTTCTTTTGTTTTGTTTAATATTTCCAAAGGCCTTAGAGACGGGCAAAGAGTTTTTTTTAACTTTTTATTCTGAAGTAATTTCAAACTTACTGAAAAGAACTCCCATAGACTCTACACCCAAATTCATCAGTTGTTAACGCTTTGCTGTATTAGCTTTTTCATTTCCTTTTTCTACTCACACACACATTTTCCCTCTGAGTCATGTGACAGTTAGTTGTGAACATTATGTCCCTTCACCCCTAAATAGCTCAGCCTGTGTTCTTACGTAAGAACAAGGACATTTTCTAATATAACCCAGGGCTATTATCAAATTCTGGGAATTTAACATGCACACAATTCTATTATCTACTATACTGTTCATATTATAATTTTGCTCGTTGTCCCGCTAATGTCTTTTAGAGCATTTCCCCTGATCTAGAATCCAATCTAGGAGCACCCATTGTGTTTGTAGATTTGTGTTCCCATTTCCTGGATAAGGGAACTGAGGCTCAGAGGGGTGATGACTTGTCTGAGGTCTATCACATGCCCAATAAGACAGTAGCCTTGAACCCTAATTTTTGGATGCCAAGTGGTCACCCTTTCATCATATTACTGTGCATCCCATTCAGCCCCTTTCTGTAGCAGAAGGTAGGGGGGAGAGACCAGTGGGTCTCAGTTTCACCTTCAGGTCTGACCAGGTAGAGAAAGTCTTTGTAGGAAGATGGGGGGACAAATGGTGCAGTGTCCCCTCGCCCTTCTCCCCAAGCTGGTCTGCGGAGGAGCTTCCGGCTGGGCCGCAGGGAGAGACTGGAGAGCCCGCAGGAAGGAAAGTTGTCTGCAGTGGCTGAGACTCTGGAGCTGCCGACCTACGAGGAGGTGACCAGGTACCAGCACCAGCCCGGCGAGCGGCCCCGCCTGGTAGTTCTGATTGGTAGGTGATGTCTCCAGGGAGTGGCCTGGTTTCCTACTTGGAGGGGTGGGGAGGGAGTTCAGCAGGGACTCATCAGCCTTCCTTTTGTTTCCCAGGGTCTCTGGGAGCCCGACTGCACGAGCTGAAGCAGAAGGTGGTGGCAGAGAACCCACAGCACTTTGGTGTGGCCGTTCCACGTAAGAGGGCCCACGGGTGTGCTTGTTTGTGTGTGTATGTGCGCCAGCCATGTAAATATTTCTTGAGGACTTGACTCCATGTATCCATCTTCATCCTCACTTTGGGTCTGAGGGACTGCCAGGCACTGCCTGCTATAGGCAGATCATGGGACAGAGGCACGATGGGAAGAGACCACTCTCAGTGATCCCCTAGGGCCCCCTGAGGCAGGAACTGGAAGACCACTTGCCCGGTTCCTGCCCGGGATGGGAGGTGAGTCTAGAACATGTTGTAGGCAAAGTGGCAACCTCAGCTCAACACCATTTCAGCCTCCTCTTCTCAATGACTCTGACTCCTATGGCCCCTGCTCTCAGCTTGGGCAAGAGAGTAGGCCAGGGAAGCCAGAGAGCCCAGTGAGTGATACTGCTTAGGTACTCCCTTGTAGCTGGGTCCAGCCCGACAGGGTGGCTGGGTGCACTGCCGAGTCCAGAGGCAGCTGGGGATGCTGAAGTCCGGTAGGTGGAGGTCCTGGTCCTGAATGTGATGAGGAAGAGGAGGCTAAAGAGTGTTAGGAGCTACATCAAGAGCTTTTATGTGCAGCGACTTGGTCAGCCTTCCCAGTACCCCTGAAAAGAGGGTTCTCATCATCCTGTACTGCAGAGGAAGACACTGAGGCTCAGAGAGGTTAAGTAACTTGCCCAATGTCACACAGTTGGTAAGTGGTGAAGCCAAGATTCAAACCCAGGCAGCCTGCCTCAGTCACATTCTTAACGAGGCCACACAACAGCCCTCACTTGCTGCCTGCCACTTCCTGTCCTTGGCTGTCCCTTTCCTCTCTGAGACTCTCTCTCAATCCTCTTGTTCAGAGGGACACAGTGTGGGCACCTGGTGGCCATTACTCTGGTGGAAGTAATGGGACCTTTTCTAGAATGTTCTGAGGAAGGGGAGCTACAAATCCTTTCTTTTACCATATCATTCCCCTGGGCCCATAACCCAGTCTGTGGGTGGTCGGAATTGTCTTTTGGAGCCCTAGCTGAAGTGGCAGGGATGTGGCTGGGGGTGGGGGCGGCAGCTGGGGAGGCCATTCTGGCAGCACACCTGTGATGGACCTCGGAGGCTTCTGGGGGCCACAGACTTCCAGCTCACAGGTTGGGCTGAAACAAGACATGTGGCAGTTGTTCATATATGGATCCTTCAGAAGACTTCAGATCCATCCCCTGGGGGAGGGTACCTGGATGGTTCAGCCTACCTGCTCCCAGGCACCCCACAGATAGGTAACTTTCTCCCAGCTATTGGGAACTGGGCGAGGCAGTGACTTTTATGCTGGGTTTTGAAGCGTAAATAGGAGTTTTCCAGGCAGAAGAGGAAGAATTCTCTATACCAAGGGAAAAACTTGTAAAGGGACAAAGTGTGACTCAGCGTAGCAGTGTTAGGGACTGGGGAGTTAGTGTGAGTGATGTGGGGGGAGGTGAAGCTGAGTGGGAGGCTGGGTTGGTCACGAGGGGCTCAGATACTCATCTAGGGTGTTTAGAATGTAATACGTGGGTGAATAAAAGTTTTAAAGCAAGGGAATGACTTGGCGAGAAAAGTGACCCTAGCAACTCTGCCAGACATTGGACAAACATGCTACATGTTAGCGCACAGAGCATCCTCTGGGTGGCTCCCAGGGGCCAGAAAACACTATCCTCTGAGACTCCCTTTCTTTGGAATGCTCTGGGAGAAGCTGTGTGTTGCTTCATGGGTGCTCTTGTTCTGTGGATGGAGGACCTGATTTTTCCCCAGACGTGTGTGCCTTGATTCTATTATGGAAATCAGAGGGGAAACACTGTTTTCAAACTGTGGGAGAGTCAGCTTTGCTGAAACACTTAGTCCATAAAGAGAGGGTCTGTCTTCACCTCACCTTTCCTCTCAAAGTGGAAAGTGATACAGAACTAAAAGCATACAGCAGGGTCGTATGAATTTTTGCCCCCTTGGCTCTCAAAAAGAAAAGTAGAAAATAAAAACTTGGAGGACTAGGAATTCCTTCAGCGAGTCTTTAAAAGCCGCAGTGTCAAACGAGGCAGTTTGGCAGAGCGGTTAAGAGCATTCGCTTGGCCTGAGACAGAGTTCACCTGGCTCTGCTCCCTGCCGGCCGTGGGACATCTGTACAGTGTCCCCATCAACCACTCGGCACCGCTCAGTTTCCTCACCTGCAGAACTGGAGGCCTCGTTTTGCCTACATGGCAGAACTGTGCACATCGGGGATGTGGCCGACACACGCGGACACGTGACTGAGGGAAGAGGCTGGTTTGCACACAAATCAGTGATGAGCTCCTGTGAGAAGCGAGCGCCCAGACTCCCGGGATGTGACACCTCCGCCCAGCTGTCCT